>NW_008240221.1:7262680-7374905 GCF_000691975.1 Corvus brachyrhynchos
AAAAGCAAAAAAGAAAAGAAAATGGTCAAAAGAGTATTACTGACTCAGAGAAAATAAGTCAACCTTTCAACTAAAATCACTAAGTTGCAAGAGAATTTCTTTTTAATCAGAATTTGGAAAAGAAGTTATTAAAGATGGAATGTTAAACAAAAAAATGTCATCAGCTGTTGTCTGAAGGAATGTGGCCGAGTCTACAGAAGGCTGCAAGAAAGTACCCATGTAAGGAAAATTTCAGCTTCTCTTTCTCTACAGAAGACCTGACTGATGATACCACTGCTTTATACTCTGCTTTTCCTATCTGATGCTGTAGCCTTTTCTTCCTAATCAACATATTGTGCCAATCTACATTTGTAGTGTATAATAATGAAAACACAGTGATTAAAAAAGATTGTTTTCAGTTGTGTTTTTGTTGTGCTTTTGTTGTGCTAGGCTTTTTTTGGTTGATCAAAAAACCATCAGGGCAATGACCTATGAGCTCTGAAACAGATGGCTCTTTGAAGACATAACCAGCTCTCTGACACAATGAACAAAATGCTGGCAATGAAGGAATAATAAAAAAATTAAATCCACAAATTATCTAAAATGCTTCACAAAGATCACAGAAACAGGAACAAATGGGAAATCATCACAACAAAAAGCTGGTATGATCATTGCTATAATTAAGAATCTATGACATCAGTATTATTTAAAAGCAAACAGAGCTGCTGGGAAAAAAGGTGACAGATTCAAAACGCATGCAAAAATATATGCAGTCATTCCAATGAATATCTGGAATTTCTCCCATACAGGAAGCAATCTGTTCCATACACGCAAATAGCCTATTCTTAACACTATTGAGGTAGAATGACTTATTATTTAGTCAGAAAGACTTAAATAGTTATACAGAGTTAAAAGCATTTCTGACTAGAAGTGCCACAAGCAGGAACCTTCTCAACTGCTTGCAGCAGCAAGCCTCTGTGGTCAAGGGATCAATACTTCAGTCCTTCAATGTGTGAGGAAGGTACTGACAAAGACTTAAGGTCTTTGCCTGTTTCATTTACCACAAACACAAAAAAAAAAAATGGCATCAATCTTTACCTTCTTCAACTACATTAACCATGTTACTTTGAGTCTATGATTTACTGAAGTCCCACTATGATGCATCACTCAGTTCCCACCACACAATGTCACCCTTCCATGAACCCTTAGGACCTGGGAACTGAATCTCATCTTCCAGGTGGTAACTCATTTCGACTGATTGCAAGAAACATGGGACAAAAGAATCTCTGGCCTCTTAGAGCTGAAAGTACCTAAAACTGCATCACATCCTGAACTACAGTCAGTGTAACAATGTTAGTTGCCTTTTCATAAATGCAAACTCCTCGTCCATTTCTCCAATTTAGACATTTTCTCAATCCCTTTGCCCAGTCAAGCACTGCTCATTCATCCACCTTCTCATTCAGTCACTGCTGGCCCAATTCATGAGAAAGCTAAAACAAAGAGGATGCGGAAGGAAAGACGTGACTAAGAGGGCCCCTGTCAAAGCCTATCACATTCCTGTCTTTCTCAGGAAGAACAAGAAGTTGCAGAAGCCAGCACTAAACCCCTGTGTTTTCATTCCCTTTTGCATAATTACACATTCGGCTCCTGGGTTCTCTGCCATATCCAAGTGACACACAAGTAGAAACAGCTGCCTACTGCTTTGCTGGCCCATCCCTGCCTCCCCTTACTTCTACTGACATACTGAACAGCAGGAGACATTCTGATGTCTGTTTTTTAAGTTCCTGCATGGTGACAACAGCAATGGTACCTCTGAAGCTGAACTCATGTAGCCTACACTGCTATGTAGCCAACGTCCCACTGCCCCTTAGCACTTGAGACTTTTCTCAATTGTTTCTGACCAAAAGGGGTTTTTCAATGGAGATACTGTTCCACAAGAATAACAGTGGAGTGCATCTCATCATCTCCCTGACTACTCTCTCTCTCCTTTCCCACCTTCCCCTTCTGACATTTTGAAAGAGTGGAAGAGAGCTGAGAGGGCATGCAACATTTGGTTTTTGGGGTTTTTTGCCAATACACCTCTCACCACTCCTAAAAAACCCACTTCACTATCTCACTGTAAGCTTCCTCTCAAATTTCCTCTATGTGAGAAAGCTCAGTTGTCTCCATGACAGCACAAATTATTTCTTGATAATGACTATGGTTTTTTGCATTCTGACTAAGAATCAGCACTTCTGTGAAATACCTAAATGTGCATCTGTTACAGGAATAGGAAACTGATATAATAAAGTATTTGGCCATAGAACTGGGCTGGGAAGAAAGCACTGAATTAGAGATTAAAAGAGTGAGCACATGACCAAGGCAGCGTCAAAACACTTATGATTTAAGTAACAGGTGCAAGCCAAAAGGCAGCTTTTATGTATGAAGCATTTTTCAGATGAAAGGTAGAGAAAAGAGACCTCAGAGATAAGTTTCCAGCGTCTACGATGACAATTTCTCATTGTACAATTCTACTTGAAAAGGATCAGTAAAGTCAGTATTTCCTTCTCATCTTTAGACAAGTCATGACCTTGCTACCTCAGTCCAGGGTCAAGTCTTGCAATTAAAATCTCAGGACAAACCTCAATCTTTGCTCATAAGCATGAAAAAGTAACATTATGAGATGAGATAAAAGGGATCAAAACACCTAAGCCAAGACAGTAGTTCTGATAAAAAGGCTTCAGAGACAGCTGATGGACCTAGAGATAAACATTTTGTTCTACTGTGACAGTCAGATCACAGCACAAATTTTGTGCTGACAAAGCTTCTTATCTTCCCATTTTTTTCACCAAATTCTGTTATAGATACAAGTTAGATGGGTTCTAATAACCCTATACTAATATTGTGGGAACATTAAAACAGTAATTAAAGAGGGAAAAAACCTGAAATTTACCTCATTAAACATGGTGAATAAATATCTCAGAAAAATTGTCACAAATCAAACTAAAGAAGATACACACAAAACGCCCTGAAGAACACTTTCTCTATCACCTTTTCATTTCAGATAAAGTTAGTGAAGATCTCCAGATCTTTTAATAAGGCAATTATCTACAAAATCTCATTTCTCTTTTGTGCATCACAGTAAAGATACGTAAGAAACCATGGGTAAAAGTTTATGCTAGAAATATCCTTGCAAGTAGGTTTCACTGGGCAAAAAGAAACTCCAGATCTGGTAAGATATGTTACACACATAAAAGTACGTTCTTTCAAAACCACGCTTTCAGCCAGATGGAGATTACGACAGATTATAATTTATATTATTACGCTGCTTAGAGACCACATGCATTGGGCCAGAATACTTTCTCTGTGGAACATCTTAGTCTGCATGCAAAAGCCTGGTACTAAGCACAAGCCTGTGGAACAATGAATTTTAGGATGAGCACAAATAAATAAATACAACCACCACAATATCTGGTGGACGGACAACACAATGGCACAGGCAATCCAGGAGGTTCCTGGAATGCACTCATGACAACGTCCTTCTCCAAGTGATGCCAGAACCAACTAGGAGAGGTGCTATGCTGGAACTTGTTCTCACCAACAAGGGCGGGCTGGAGGGGAGTGTGAAGCTCAAGAGCAGACTGAGCTGCAGTGGCCATGAAAATCCTTAGTGCAGCAAGGACGGTACACAGCAAGTTCCCCATAGCGGTGCAGGTGGCTGCAGCTACTCTTTGTCCTGAGGAGAACTCAGACAACCAGCTGTGGTGGTCAGTCACGGTGAGAACCCATGATTCCCTTGTTTTGCCTTTCGCATGTTTTCCCCTGATTGGGTAATACTTTGTTGTCTTGCTTTATGTATGAAGTTATGTATATTCATTTTCCTTCTTTAATATGGATTAGTTCTAGAAAGTTCTTGGTTCCTCAACACCCCATTGAATCCTTCCCTGAGTCCCTCCTATGTGTTGTTCCCATTGGTTCCTTTCCTGTCAATCCCACCTGCTTGTCTCTATCCCATTGGCTGAGATCCCTTCCCCCACCTATTCCGTACCCAGTATAAGATCCCTGGACCCTCCCACCAATTGGCCTCTTCATCTGTGTCATGTCAGAGGAATAAACCTGTGTGGAATAGTTACGGAGAGTCCCCTCTCTTTACTCCTTTGCCTTCGCCTGCGTGCCTGCTTAACAGCGACAGGAAGATCCAGCCCCTTTTGGATGAGGAGCTCTGCCCCATTTTCATTGTGTGTTGGGCACTGAGTGCCGCCTTCCAGATGGGTTTCAGTGTTGACCTCCGGGCTTCTTTGTGTCGGTACGCAAGGGGTAAAACCCCCTTCTGCCAGCTCCCAGTGGCTGAAAACCCCTCCAGTTCACTACTCTGGACTTCAGGAGAGCAGACTCTGGCATCTTCAGGGATTTGCCTGGTAGAGTACCATGGGATAAGCAAAGAGGGACCCAAGAATGCTGGCTGATATTGAAGGATTGCCTCCTCCAAGGTCAGGAGTAAGGTATACCAAGAAACAAGATGTCGGGAAAAACGCTAGGAGGCCTGCACGGATGCACAAGGAGCTCCTGGAAAAGACTCCAAACACCAAAAAGAAAGCCTACAGAGGGTGGAAGAAAGGACAGGTACCCTGTGAGGCAGACGGAGGAACTGTCTGAGCATCCAGGCATTGGTTAGGAAAGCTCAAGCACTGCTAGAACTAAATCTTACCAGGAACCCCAAGGGCTACAAGAAAAGCTTCTGTAGGTGTATTGGTGATAAAAGCAAGCTTCACTAAGGGCATATCATGCCTGACAAATCTGGTGGCCTTCTATGACAGGGTTGCAGAATTGGTGGATGAAGACAGAGCAACTGGCGTCATATTCCTGGATTGGTGCGAAGCATTTGACACTGTTCGACATGAAATACAAACTGGAGAGATGGATATGACAGATGGACCACTTAGTGGATAAAGAATTGGCTGGCTTGGCTGCGTGCAGGGAGCTGCATTAAGGGCTCAGTGTTCAAATGGAGAGCTGACAAGTGGCATTCTTCAGGGGTAGGTATTGGGACTGGCACTGTTTAACATCTATGTCAAAGACAGGGACAGTGGGACTGACTGAGCCCAGAGAAGACCACAAAGATACTCAGAGAGCTGGAGCCACCTCTCCTATGAAGACAGTCTGAGAGAGTTGGGACTGTTCAGTAAAGAGAGGAGAAGGCTCTGGGAAGACCTCAGAGCAGCCCTCAAGCACCTGAAGGAGTCCTGCATGAGGGCTTTCCAAAGGGCATGTAGTGGTAGGACAAGGGGGATGGCTTTAAATGAAAGAGGGAGGTTTATATATATTATAAAGTATTATGTAGATTAGATTACCGGTATATGTAGATTATATATATATGTGCCCTAGATTATAGGTATATATAGATTAGATAAATGGAAGAAATGCAGAAACCCACCATGGCAAGGAGGATGGAACCAGATGGTCTTTAAGGTCTCTTCCAACCCAAACCACTCTAGGACTCTATGAAATACACAGTATCTTAGTCTCTGTTGAATAAGAACACAGGGACTTTGGGGTTCCATCAAAACTCACATATCCACAGAGCTAACTCCCCTAACTGAATAAAAATCCCCCTTTTTTTATACTGGCAATCATAAAAAGAAGAGGTTGGCACAGCAAGGTAGGCTTACAAATTTATCTTTAAATACTGCAAAATGAAAAATAAAACATTTACTAAGACTTTCTTCTTGATACTGTATTGAACTCATATCCTATATGCTTCACATGAGGACTAAAATTCTTAAAACATATCTGCTTACCTTTGTGACAGCTTCAGAAGAAAAAGTAATTTCATCCATGAAAGTAACAACATCATCTGGATCAAGTCTATCAAAGTATTTCGAACACATATCATATGCATGTAGCCACTCATCCATAGTTTCTGGTATTTTTTTAATGAGATGGTGATCGCCATTCCAAAAAAGTTTTTGCAACCACACAGCGTAAATAGAACTTGGTGACAGCATGCCACCATCTTTTTTAGGAATTCTGGGAGCCAGTTTGGAAATAGATAAGATATTTTGACTTGTAAGGATGGGCTCCAGTGTTTCCAGAGGGTTTTCATTTTCATCTGTTAGTTTTTTGTAATTAAGACCTAGTGACAGAGGGAGAAAGAGGTAAAAGTTACTCATAATTAAAACTACTTACACTCCACAATTACACATTAAACAATGAATACACCAGTATCAGCAAAACTAAAAAGACTCTAGCCCATCACCTTTTACAAACATATATACTGACAGACTGGGATTTTACGATGTCCTGGTGCATGTGAAATCTGTCAATCCATGGCAAATATTTTAACATTATGTATCAATCCAACAAGGGGGAATGGGTTTACACTGAAAGAAGGTAGATTTAGATTAGATATATGGAAGACATCCTTCACTGTGAGGGTGGTGAGTCACTGGAACAGGCTGCCCAGAGAAGTTGTGGCTGCTCCATCCCTGGAATTGTTAATTGTTCAAGGCCAGACTGGATGGGGCTCTGAGCAACCTGGTCTAGTGGAAGGTGTCCCTGTCCATGGCAGGAGATTTGGAACTGGATGATCTCTAAAGTCCGTTCCAACCCCAGTTGTTCTGTGATTCTATGACAAAACCTAAAAAAAGCAGATTCTCAAAGAAGCAAGAACATACATATAGTATATAGAATCAGGCTAGAACTTAAATATAAACCCTAGAAAATCTCATGCAAGTCAAGGCATAAATCTTCACTAATTTAAAATATATTCTGATCATGGAACAGCTGGTACTTACCACTTAGCAAAAATTGCAAGGCACTAACTACAAATAAACTAAATAAGGTCAGCTAGACATAGGACATGTAGATCCATTTACATCAATATTCATATAATCAAGAGTCATGTTACTACTCTGGTTCCTAGAGGAAGAACATCCTTGCAAATTAATCTAGCAAAACCAAAAGTATTTCTATCAATGATACTATTTTATTTTCTTTGCATATAATTCCTAAGATAACTGACTTCTATTGCCATGTTCTTATTCATATACTTCAAGCCTACAACCTCTACAAACACTTAGACGTTGTTCCTTGACTCCTATCTCTAAACTATGCTGAACACTGAGAATTTTGATTGGGGGTGTAATACAAAGATTTAATTTTTTACCACACAAACTGACTAATTAATGTCTGACATATAGTCCCAGGACATTTTCTTTACTAGCTTTGAAGGTAAATAGTAACTTCTTGGCTGAATTTTCTTTGGCAAGCATCACAGAACTTGAGTGTTGAATAACATCAGTAAGAACTGAAGGTTATCCCTCCTCTCCAAAAAAATTATTGACTTTTTTCTTATTGCAATACATGAATTCATATGCACTATCTCTTTAAACTCTGTGGCACAGTTAGTGTACAATACACATGAGGTTCCAATGTTGAACAATTAATTCATCCCCATAGGAGGTAATGCCATACAATGTGTATTTTTCATTCTGAAACTGGATTTGGAGTTGTACAACTAAAATTCAAGATAGTACCCAACTAACAAGCAAATTGAAAGTAGTATTCAAAATTTCAGAGTCCTTAGCAGCAGTGTATTTTACAGTAATTGTCTGAAAATGTAGGACTACAAACAATGCTGTAATTCTGGAAAGGCAAAAGGTGACATCAAGGGTAAAACACAACATAAAATTATCCTCTTTAAGACAAACAAACACACAAAACGCATAACGTCCCTAATATATTCTTTAATTCAGACTCTTGAAAGGTAAATTGTCTTAAGTCCTTGGAGAATATTCATGTTAAACTTGTAGTGTTAAAAATCATACTCTAGGAACTTGATACTTCTCATTTAAACTTGCATCACTAAGAGAAACCTGTTCTTAACTAGTTTGTTCTTGCTGTGATCAAATATATTTTCAGTAAAACAAAGAGAAGGAACTTACACCTATATTAACTGTATTCATCTCCTATGCTCACAGAAAAAAACAATTACCTGGAAAACATAAACTATCTAAGGATAATCATGTCAATACTTACATAACAGAACAATAAATACAGCAACGAAGAAAATGAACAGGTACTTTCCTACCTGGTGCAACTGCTTTGAATTTTTTCAGGAGTCGGATGTGAGTTTCAGGTTTAAGAGTATGATTTACCACTTCTGAGCAACCACAGTTTTCCAGGAGTGTAAAATAGTAAAGCAACCGCTGGTGATCCTGGCCTTCAATACTTGGGTAAACATATTTAACCATGTGTTCATGGAAGGTTTCAGGACTGGTTTTCAAAGTCTCAAACAGACCAAGACTTTGTGCTCTTTCTTCTATTTCCAGTGTCGATAACCTGTGTTTAGAAATAACTTTTACTTAAAGGCCTGGATGTGCCATGAAAGACTCTTACAGGTGCACACCTGGGAGACAGGACAATCCTTTCCTCTCTTTAAGGTCCCGCTCACAAATATTTAGATAATTGTATGCTCTATAAACAAAAGCTAAGCAACTCTTATTTCCTGATCCTGTTATCTGTTGACTTGGATTGACATGCAGATTAAGGGTTACGAATACTGAAGTGGAATTCAAAGCAGGATTTCACATCTGTGAGTATAGCTATATGTAAAAGGAAACATACATCCAAGGTATGTGTAAAGGAAGACTTTATTAAGCAAACCAACCAACCACTTGTGGCTGAATGATGCTCAAAGATCCTATTGCCCAGTTAGAAGTTTTCCCAATCCATTACATTCTATTTTCTGTAGTTGATGAGTACCTGTGCATACCTTGAGAGATATTATCACTGAAAATTGGCTCTTGCCCAGCAATTAATCTATTTGACACTATTATTCATGCTTAGGACACTTTGACACTTTCCCACATTGCTTCTCAAATTGTCATCCACGAAAGCTTATGAAAATATCAGCAAGCTTTGGGTTGATCTCAGTCAGTCCCACTGCTTCAGGAAATTCTTTCCTGAATCTTTTGAAAAGAATACATTAGCTCTTTCACAGTATGAGTTCAGACATCTCCAGCCGACTACATAAAAGATAATCACTCCTTTTTCCCTCAGCTGGGAGAAAAATGAGTGCATATCATCTTAAGTTTATATCTTTCTCAACTTAAAGATTTACCTAAATCTGACGAAAGAAGTAACCTACAGATGGTTCCTACCTCATGTCTCCCCAGAGTCCAATCATATGGCACGTTAGATAGTACATTTCATTTGGAAATCTGATGTCTTCTAATACCACTTGATTTTTCCTCTACCTTTAAAACTGATGAAATTAGAATTTCATCATTTTTCCCCCCAAGTATACATGCTATAAGTTAGTGTTTCTCTTTAATATCCAAGTAAAATGCCTCTGTTTCATTCCTAAAGATGATCCTGTTACAGCAAATACCACAAACACAACCTTCTCAGTTTAAAAATTAACTGATTTCCTAGGGAGAATAAGATATTTTTGAGTTATTTTTATATCTACAACCTTCCCCAAGATTGTTACCCTTGCAAGCACTATTTTAATTCTATACATCCTTCTTATTTGTTCATTTTTCTACAATATGAATGAAAACAAGTATGGTATTAATGGAAATAAAGCACCATTCACTCTTCATATCAGGCAAAACAGAGACTTGGATCTGATGTATTTCAAGAGTGTGATCTGACTATTTTTTTTTGTGTTCATACCCAAAGTTCAAACTAAAGGCTAGTTGAGCATTATATTATATGAACAGGATTGGCAGATGTTTGCTGTGTTTTTAGGGCAGGGCTGATTGTGGATAGGAAGAGTTTATGGTGTTGTTCAGAGAGATTCTGGAGGTTCTGTGATAGGCAAACAATTTCATGTTGCTGAAATCATAAATTGCATTTTATACAGTTTTGATAATCAAATGTGATCAGATTCTTCAAAAGAGATAATAACATTTCTTTTTAATTTTTAAAAAATGTCATTCTGAATGATTTTTCAGACTCATATTCCACAAAAAACCATGTAATATTTCTTTGTCATCAAGTAATCAAAGAAATAGTTAAAACAAACCATGTTAATACGAACTATGAAGCTCTTCTAAGCTTCTCCTTATGTAAAGTGGCTTATAGAAATACTGCGAATTTGGTTAAAGAGATTAAGTCTTAGAATAAACTTTTCAGTTCAGAATGAATGCATAATGAAACATGTATTATTAATGCCATAATCCCAAGATTAAAATATACTGTAATGGTCATATGCTGTCAATCAATTTTAAAATGAGATTATGATACAACAAAAGCATGCTCACCAGCATATTATGCTATTATACATCAATTTTCAAGACATTTTTGAATTTCACTAGGGAAAATATGGTTACTCTGTACTTCAGTGATTTCACCATTCTATGAATACTAACTCACGGAGGACAAGAACAAAGAAAATGATAGAAAACTGCTGCAAAACACTTTAGGTAATATTCTATTCCCAGAGAAGGCAGCTGGCTCTTTCACATTCACCCCGTTGTTGCCATGTTTATATCCTGTCTGTTTTGTTTTAAGCAGTAAATAATTTAGCAGCATCAAAATTTAGAGGAGACTTCTAGATGGCTTCTCTATTTTCTGGAGGAGGCAAAGAAAATCTCAGAACATTATTTCATCTTCTCCAGATAATTCACCAGGTTTTGTTTTTTAATCCTCATGTTTTATAAAATGTTTTAATCCTTTTAAATTAATAGTTAATGTTAAGAGAGGTACAAACACTGCTGCAAGCCAAAGGTGTTTTAAGAATTTAACACTCGAAACAAACCAAATTAATTTGATCATGTCTGACAGAACAGTAGAGAAGAACAGCTGCATTACACAGGGAGTTCTATATCACTGTCATCTGCATGTGCTATTCAGGCAAGTAGCTTGGTCTTCTATCAAATGGGTTTATTCATCTTTCAGTAGGCAAAAAGTGCCTGAGTGACAAGATGTCAGAGGTTAAAATAAATATATTAATTAACAAATAAAGGCCCCGGAGCCACCCTCCCCTTATGCCAGACCAGTGCCAGGTCTGGTCTGCCATAATCTTGTAGGCTAGAACAGTTTCAGTACAACATTCTTAAAAGAAAAAGCGTGCTTCTATCAAAAAATGAAGCTGAAATGAACAGATGCACAATGTGAATAGGAAGCTCCAATATATTTATTTCCTCTACTATTCTGTAGAATAGAGGTCAATAAATATCAAAACTCTTAAAAAATAGAGAAACTATCATGTTTCAGAACATATTACAAGGACTGTAGCAGTAACTACAAGAGAAGTTGCTACTGGAAGAGAGAACTAAATATTGAAAGTTGTGGAAACCTGCATACTGAAACAAAAGTCCTTGAGTACTATGAAGAACAATAAGACACATACGGACTTTTAACCTTGCCTGCAACACCAGTTTTCACAGCTGGTTACAGAAGCATTACGTGGAAAAGACAAAAATTCCCATACTATCCCAACACAAGACAAATGAACACACAACCCAAACTCCACCTCCAATATAATTCATTTCTGTCACACCTTAGCATTTATTTCTGTGTAACAGAATTGTATGTGCATTTGCAGAGGAGACAACTTACCCACTGTCAGTGAATAAAAATTCCAGATGGGTCATGTAAACTTCCCAAAGTGGAACACTGTATCGCTGAGCCAAAGAAATAGCAATTTTATAGACATTTTCTTCAAGTGTTCTGGTAGAGGAGAGACATGAAAGAAAAGTTATGTTAAGCCCTATGAGACATGACATGAAAATAAATCCTTACGTTAGAAAACTCAAGATTTCTTCTTTTTAATTTTTTTTTCATAAAACAAGAACATAGAAAAAACTTTAAATAAACATACATTAAGTGTGTCTTTCTGCATTTACTTATACTTGGTGCTCCATTTGAGAAAAAAAAAATAGAAGAAATAAACAAATGACAGAGATATTCCAAAGACAGGAACCTACTCCACCAAACACTCTGGTTCTCAGTGGCAGCTTCTATTCAACCCTGTGCTAAGGCAAAAATTTCAGTTTTCATTTCATTTCAATTACAAAGTGATGAGGGATGTAACTTGTCACAGTTAGGATTTATCTGATTTTGTTGCAATACATACAGTGTTTTAGCACAACTGGTATATAAATCCTCAAAGCTCTTTCTAGAAGTTCACAGACAGAAACACTCTTAGTATTTGTAGACTAAAAGGTGTGAAGGTGTCCAGCTCACTCTGTCCTAAAATATTAAAAAAATGCTTTTCTGTTATTGCATAATCCCTTTGACAAAACAATAGATGGACAACATGGTAAAATATGAAAGCCTAAAGTTAACTTCATACTGATTTTTACTAAGCCAGTATAGTATGGTTCAAATAGAGACGAATGGTTCTTGTTTTCAGGCTGGCATAGAAGCAATACTATTAAGGCTACTGCTGGGATTTTGGGGTTTTGGTTTCAGTTTGGTTGGGTTGGGTTTTTTCTCTTCAGGATAATTCCAAGAAAAACACTATCTGTGTGTAATTACTTCCTAATAGGCCTGTCATGAACAACTTCTTTAAAATGTATTTAATGTGAATACACGAGGTGGCTCTACTTGAGCAGGGACGTTGGGCAAGATGACCCCCAGAAGCCCCTTCAAAGCTCAACCATTCTGCGATTCAGTGAAAGAGGAAGATGGTATGAATGGTTTAGCTGCAAAATAATCCAGTCAATCATACAAATCTGGAGTGGCTCTTGGAACTAATGGTATGCATTCCTCCTGGAATTTTATAAGCTATACCACAATCCTCCCTTCCTGTCTAAAAGTGGCATGCAGTGGCACCCTAAGGCAATGGTGGTTTAAGGAAATGATACCATATAAATGAAGAACAATAATTAGCAATTTATTCATTGCCAAGATAACAACAAAAACAAGCAGCTGTTGCACAATGAAAAGCTGAAAAAAATTGTCCATTACCTCGCAAACGATCTTCTAACATTTTTATTTACACACCCCTTTTCATGCCCAGCCCTGACTGTCTGTCACTCTTCGCCTGAGGACTGCCAAAGGAGTCCTCACTGAAAGCTCCAGCATAGGCACACTTTGTATGTATTTTGTTGGTGTTTCACCAAGACTGGTGCAAAACCTATACCCTAATATTAGCAGAGAGTAAATGAAGGGTTATGGATTCAATTAGAAGTTACAGATCCATTTATTTGAGCAACATTTCATTTAAGTAGAGCAGATACATAGAAAAAGCTCCAACTGTAGCAGCATTACAGTGTAAAACTGTAAAGCAAGTAAATTATCTTTCTAAAGGTCAGCACTACTTTCAATTTACTCTTCTAATTTAAAGCTTAAAGCTATTCCATTCTAAAATAGAGAAAACAAACCTAATAGACGTTACTTACTCTGCCAATCCTAGTATTGTTTCTCTCTTGTACTGTGCATCTGCTGTAAATCTCTGCACATCCACTCCTTTGCCAAGCCCTTGCAGAGTCTTAGCTTGAGTTAAGTCCATTAGTCGTTCATTGTAGTAATGCAGCTGATTTATCCAACTGGAGACTTCTTGAGGCCAGTCTGCATGGGCATACTGAGTAACATGCCTTGTGACCATCTGAATCACCTTCCTTGGATCAGCCTGCAAAAATAATTGACAACAAACTAAAAAAAAACCCATAAATTCTGAACAAAATTTATCAATATATAATTGACCCCTGTGTTCAGAACTAGGAGATTTGTTTCCATTTCTGAGAAATTTTAAGTAAACAGAATTTAACATTTTCTGTAAGGCCTATTTACTGTAATATTATCATTTATCCTTTCGGAATGTTTTAGTCTATTCCATATGATACAAGTATTTAAAAAAAACAAACACACCTCACCAAATTAATAGTAACAAGTGTTTCACTATGACTGAATTTGTTTTTAAATTCCTTGTTTTTATTTACACTAAACTAGGCAACTGATTGGTCAAACACTGAAATCAAAGAAAAGTTACTGAATTTCTGATATAATTCTATTATACAGAATTGAAAAGAGGAACAGCTTTTACATGTTGAGCACTGATACTTTCAAAGAAGTATTGCAGGATCCACAAATTACACAAGGCATTACCTAGTCCCTGAATCTTCAAAGAATTAAATATTGATCATCTATGGACTACAGCAACCTTAGTTTTGAAAATACCTTAATCACAAATAAAACTTATTTCTCTGTGTTAGAAATTACAAAGCAAGTGCATCTCTTATAAACCATTAACTTCTGTAGTCAAAAACCCTCATAGCAAAGCAACAATTGAGATCACAAAGCATGAAAAATGAATGCATGTACTGTGGAGTGTTCCAAACTATCTCAAGATCTGGACAGTGGCTATGTCTAGGCACCTCCACTTGACCAGAGCTGTGTGTAATATGTAAACACTTGGCTTACTCAATACCTTGATTTCTCTCTTCCATGAAAAATGAGGCCACCAGCAGCTCAATGCCAAAAGGAAGCACTGTGACTTCTGTGTGGCTTCCACTGAGGAAGGAGGACCTCCAGAAGAGCCACCAAAAATACGTGGGGATGCCAGTGTAGTTGAAATATTTTGTAAAAGAAACAGCTGATTTAACTGCTGTGATCTCAAAAATGTTGAGTGTACCAGAGCAGTACACTATGGTTTTTTACTACAGAATTATTCTGCTACATTAGAAGAAAAACTGTGAACATTAACTAGAGTGCACAGCTGGGTAAAACATGCACCTAAGTTTAAACCTTAAGGCATGCTTTTTTTTTTCCATGACTTGTTGGTCATTCTAAATTGATTTTTTTTTTCAAGTCTTAATTGACAGGCTGCTCACCAAGTCACATTAAATGCTAAAGGGCATCCTTTTTCCTCTCCCCATGATACACTTCCAAAGCCCTCCGAACATTGCCAACTCATTGGTTTTATAAACAAAGTCAGTACTTCTTTCAAGGCTGCTTAGGAGATTGGGAACAGAATAATAAAACCTCATAAAAAGAGACAGGCAAGCAGAGCAGTGCCTCTACAACACAATTATATCAGCTGGAAAGCCATCCACTGCTTATTATGTACCCTGGTATCTCATTTTATGTGATACACTAGAAAACAGAGCATGGAGACAGCGAAAGTCAGACCAAGACAAGGAAACATGTTTAACATAACTGCCTAAAACCTCCAGTCCACTGAGAAAGCCAGGTTCCTCTGACAACCTATGAGAATAAATTTGCTCTCTATTGTTAGGTTTCCACTCTCTCACATTAAGTCCCCATTTGTTATATCTCCATGAAATCGCTTGTGTGTAATCTTCCATGCTGCCTGTTTGTAGTCCCAAGGAACACCTTATTTGGAAATAATGTCTTGGGGTCTATTGATCTAACTAATGACAGACTTAGAATAAAAGAACCATACCCTGTATGAATACCCATGTATATATAGCCACACGTATATAATGCAAAATAAAGGTGCAGACACTTCAGTCTAGAAGATAAAAGTTATACATTTAGATTAAGAAAACACAACTGAAGTTTTTTTACTGCAAGCTATTGCCAAAGATTGTCTTATTTTCTTTGCCACCAGAAATCTTTCAATCAAGCGTTATCCTCTTATCTCTTAAAAAACCTATGGCCCAAACTATCACAGCATATGAATCCAAAATTAGTTTAGAGAAATCCCAAAGTCTTCTGTTTGGTATCAAGCTGCAGAGAGCTTTTATGTCATAATTTTAAGTATTCATTTCCTTAATATCTTCACATGTTTAATAATACATATCTTTTAGAAGACATGCAAAACGATTTCTACCTCCATTAGATATCTAATTCAATTAGGCATGATTCTTGTTATAACAAACAGTAACAGAGACAAATCAATACAGCTGTATCGCCAGTTTTCAAAAAACGTTTTAACAGTTTTTAATTGAAAAGACCATAACAACTAGCTAGTCATAGTACCTGGCCATGAAGAAAATCAGCAAAATCAGTCAAGTCTGAATCTTACTGCAGCATTCACAGTTTGTAAATTCTAGGACTTTTTTCAAATTGTAATAGACAGCAATTTGTGTAAATACAAATTAATTTTGACAAGACCAGTAAGATGCCATATTCAACTTGTTCCCTTTCTAATGTTACCTGTCAAAAACCACACCAATAACCCCCAAACAGCTCCAACACATTTCTCTCTGTTGGTTTTTCAGAGTCCTTCAGACAGTTAGAAACTGTGCTTAGGTGTTCGACTCCCTGATTTGCCAGATAAATCTCCTCCAGTACTCCTAGACAGACTTTGAACAAAGCTTTCTCTCCTGTGATCGTTGAGAAAGGGCATTTTACATACATGCACAGTAAACATAGGGTAACTTTCCACAGAAGCCACAAGAGCTGACCCAAATGTATTACACCCTTAACTCAGAAGCCTCCACAGCTTTGCCAAGGGAAATCCCTCAGGAACACCTCCCAATGCATTTTACTCATCTAGTGGGCTAACATTATATTTGTGTTGACATAGGCCTTATTTAGGAATTAAGAAAAAAAAAAATTAAAAATGGAGAGAAAGGAAAAAGCACACATCACTTTAGCAGAAAGCTAATTTAATTTCATGCTATTAGGTGTGATTTACCCAGCAGAGATCAGGTATCTATCCCTATTGCCCCACTGGTCATTACCAATAAGCCTCAGCTGGGATTCAGCGTCCACCTAAGTACATCTTTTAGAGCAGCTATTTCTCTTTGACCACCCTCTGGAAGTGACACCTGTGAAGCCCCTCAATCTGTGTGCCACTGTGACAGAATAAAAGCAACACTGGTTTTAAAAGGAGGTAGGAGGTTTTGATCTTAGAATGTCTTCACTCTTATGCCTGAATTAATCTTCAATTTATGGGGGTTTTCTTCCCGGCAAGTTGGTATGTCTTTTTTCCTCTTCCAATCTATTTAAGACTTAATTCACTCATACATGTCAGAAACAAATAACTAAAAAAAGTATGAGCTATTATGCTGTTCTTCTCCAGCTCAGGAAGTGGAAATGATTTTACAACTATGGTAATACTAATAAAAAAAATAAAAAAACAAAATAAAAAACGAAACACTCCACTGTGAACCCTTCAGCACTGAGATAATATTAGATCACTGTAAGGCTGTTTGGATTGCTTACTTCTTTTAAGACCAAGAATCCATCCAATTCTTAAAAAAAACTATATTATTCTTCTAATTTTTTTTTTAATGTAAATCATCTAGAGAGTGCAATACAGAAATGTTCAGAAAAACTGATCAGAAAAACTGCTTAGATCAGCAGAGGTCACTCCGCTCATCATCACCCCAAAGACAAAACTGACACTGTGGACCTTTCTGCATCGAGGTTACAAAGCATTTCCATCACCTTTGGAACTGTAATCCTTTGGCAATGGCCAAAAGCTGCAACTGCGGTCAGCCACAGAAATCCGAAGGGAAAGGCAGAGGACACGCTCCCTTGTGCCCAGATCCTTGCAACACCAGGTTTGTTTTACAACATTTTAAGAGATCCTAAGAAAGAAATCATGCTCCAGAGGGAGTTAGTTACATACACCAAGCAAAATCCTCATGGTTATCAAAACAAGGAGATGACAGCACATGAGCAAGGGAGACCAGAAAAAAAAACCTGCGCCAGACACAGTTTTCTTTGCCCCATTTCCCTGCCTCTGCAGCTGCTGCCCATCACCAGTGTAGCTGGGATCCAAACCACACCTCTAGAATGCATGCGTATTTCAGGAAGAAGAGGAGAGCTCCCCCTAATCCTTGTAGCAACTGCCACAGTCCCTGCTGCAAGAGATTCAATGTGCTACAAATTTGATGGAGGGGAAGGCAAGAAAAGAAGAATCAAGTGAAGCACATGAGACAATAATTTTCCGCACATACTGAAGCAGGAAAAAAGACTTACAGGAGTGAAATAGTTCACTCAGGAAGAAAAATCCTGAACATGCCTGCTCACTCAAGAAATATACTCCATCTCTCCACAGGACAGCTTTTCATTAATTAAATTGATGACACTTGTCTTCAAGTTATATTTTTGTCATGCTGTGAGTCAAGAGTACAGTAACTTAGATACAGCATCACATGAATTTGAGGTGGCCAACGTTCCATATCACAGCTGTCTCACATCTGATCCGCCCAAAGCAAAAGATAAAGCATATAGCTAAGATGGAAGACCAGAACATCTCAGAAATAAACCTTTACTATCACATCACTCAACTGCAAGGATACCTCAACATTATTGTCCTTTTGCTGCTGCAGCTGCATGTATTGTGTGACACCAGTTTTGTTCAGGATCAGCTTTCACAACCATTTTTTAAATGGGTATAGGAAGCAGCAGATCTCATCACTCACCAGTGAAACCATACCAGGTCAGTATGTAAGAATACCTACCAGAATGCCTTTTATAAGCTACAAGATGCATCAGGATCAAGTTGAACAAACTTATTTAAAAAATTAAGTAGAGAATCCATTGCTCAGCTCATCTCTATTATTAAACCTATGTGTCTTAATCAGTCAGACATTTAAACAATATTCTCTTTCAGATTTAAAATCTTAAATCATCCATCAGAAGTTTTTGTAACATACTTTAAGGTCTCAGCTATATTTAAGTATAATGGTTTTAAAGCCTACCCATACTCTTAAAAAAAATGCTTCTGACCACAGTATGATACATGGTACTGCAAACAAGATATTTCCTACTGTACTAAAAAATTTCTATCTGGATCATGTAGATCCATGTGTGTAGATCCAGAAGTGCCAGGAATGCAGCTGTGGACTCAAATTTCCTAGCCTCCCTTCCTACCTTTACCACAGATTTCATGCAGATTTCTCCGTTTTTCCAAGAACTGAATGTCTTAAAGTTTCATTTCAGATGCATGACTGTGTAAGAATTATACAGTCATGCATTATTATATATATATATTATGAATTATATAATCCTGGATTACAGCACTGCTGCAGGAATTAAAAAAAAAGCAAGAGGCTGCTGTTCAGTAATAAAACATAAAAGTGATTGGAAATGTTGTCCAGGCAGTTGTTTCTACAGTTACGTTAAGTGATTTGTGTTTGAAGAGTTGAACCAATTTGCTCTAGTGCTCTCTTCTCACAGAATCACAGAATGGTTTGGGTTGGAAGGGACCTCAGAGATCATCTTGTTCCAAGCCCCCCTGCCATGGGCAGGGACAACTTAAACTAGACCAGGTTTCTCAGGGCTCCATCCAACCTGGCTTTCAAGACTCCAGGGATAGGGTATCCATAGCTTCTCTAGGCAACCTGTTCCAGTACCTCACCACCCTCCCAGTGAAGAATTTCTTCCTTATATCTAATCTAAACCTACCCTCTTTCAGTGTAAAGCCATTCTCCCTCATCCAGTCACTTGTATATCCTGGACCTCTTGTAGCTCGTTCAGGTACTGGAAGGTGCTATGAGGTCTCTCCAGATCTTTCTCTTCTCCAGGCTGAACCTCAATTCTCTCAGACTTTCCTTGTAAAAGAGGTGCTCGAGCCTTCTCAGCATCTTGGTGGCCTCTCCTGGACTTGCTCCAACAGGTCCACGTCCTTTTTCCTACCTTTACCACAGATTTCATGCAGATTTCTCCGTTTTTCCAAGAACTGAATGTCTTAAAGTTTCATTTCAGATGCATGACTGTGTAAGAATTATACAGTCATGCATTATTATATATATATTATGAATTATATAATCCTGGATTACAGCACTGCTGCAGGAATTAAAAAAAAAGCAAGAGGCTGCTGTTCAGTAATAAAACATAAAAGTGATTGGAAATGTTGTCCAGGCAGTTGTTTCTACAGTTACGTTAAGTGATTTGTGTTTGAAGAGTTGAACCAATTTGCTCTAGTGCTCTCTTCTCACAGAATCACAGAATGGTTTGGGTTGGAAGGGACCTCAGAGATCATCTTGTTCCAAGCCCCCCTGCCATGGGCAGGGACAACTTAAACTAGACCAGGTTTCTCAGGGCTCCATCCAACCTGGCTTTCAAGACTCCAGGGATAGGGTATCCATAGCTTCTCTAGGCAACCTGTTCCAGTACCTCACCACCCTCCCAGTGAAGAATTTCTTCCTTATATCTAATCTAAACCTACCCTCTTTCAGTGTAAAGCCATTCTCCCTCATCCAGTCACTTGTATATCCTGGACCTCTTGTAGCTCGTTCAGGTACTGGAAGGTGCTATGAGGTCTCTCCAGATCTTTCTCTTCTCCAGGCTGAACCTCAATTCTCTCAGACTTTCCTTGTAAAAGAGGTGCTCGAGCCTTCTCAGCATCTTGGTGGCCTCTCCTGGACTTGCTCCAACAGGTCCACGTCCTTTTTTAGGTTGTGGGCCCCAGAGCTGGATGCAGCACTGCAGGTAGGGTCCCACCAAAGTGGAGGGGCAGAATCCCTTCCCTCACCTGCTGCCCACACTGCTTTTGATACAGCCCAGGACACAATTTGCTTTCTCAGCTGCAAGCACACATCTCTGGCTCATGTTGAGTTTCTCCTCAGAGAAACACTTTTTTGCTTTGATTTCTATCAGCTATTCCAACAAGAATGAGGAATAATTTGTCCCAAGAGTAAATGTTTTTATAGGTTTTTTTCTACCTTGTGTTCTCTTACAGATTTTCTGATTGCTAAGTCAGGTTTAGGGAGAAAAATCTCATCATTTCACCTGACAGCTCTTTTAGTAAAAACAACCCATGATATATAAAAGGTTAAAGTGTCAACTGAAAGAACATCTCTAAAAATAGAAAATTACTACATGGTTTTGAGTGAAGTGCCTACTAAATTCATAGCATAATTCATTTCCTATCTGCAGTCAGCATTACTCGCAGTAAATAAATGCCCTACTTTAGGTAATTATCCTAACCTTCTGCCTATCTCCCTTTTCTCTAAAAAAAAAAAAAAAAATCATTGTACTTTCTCTTTGAATAAATGATGCTATTGCCTGTTCTTTCAGAATGTGTCTTTAATCTTGACCTATATGGTAGCAGCTCTAGTCATATAAAGACGTTGGGACTGCTACTGTAAAACTCTACTGCAGTATTATGCAGTTTCAGTTTAAGTACAATACTGTTTCTTTTTAATTTGCACAGTTACTTGACTGGATACATGCAAATATTTCTATATCTTACTAATTTAAAGGTTGAAAACTAGATATCCCATGAACTACAAAACATTTAACTTCCTCTTCCCTGACAGTTATTAAAATGCCAAAAGTCAGCTATTTTTCATCCTAATCCAAGAGCACGGCTAGCACTTCTGAGAAGCATCACAGGTTTCTCAGTGACCACCTTATGTTATTGGGATGTACATTTTCATGAATAGCTTCCTGAGCTAAATACAGAGGCCAATCTAGCATTCAGCCTCAATTCTCCAAGAAGAAAAAAAAAACACCCACCAACCCAAACCAACCAACCCTACCTAACCCAACTAACACAACCACCAAAGAACCAAACCACTAAAGAACAAAGAGATGGAGAAACCTACTCTCTCACTCAATGAAAGTTAAGCAGTCTGAAAAGTAACCTGTACTGCCAACTCAGATGAATAAAATTTTGCTAAAATGCTCTTTATTATTAGATGATTAGCAAATTTCAAGCAGGCTGCCTGCAAAACTCATGATGCTCACTGACTGGAAAAAACAGTTACAGAAGCATGGAGAAGGAATGTAAAAGAGGAGATAAAGCTGCTTGATTAGGGTAAGACTGCTTCATAAGCTGCTGGTCACCTTTGTACTGCTTCCCAGAGAGGAACAAAACCGTTCCCAAGAAGGAAAAGCATTAGCACTTATCCCAGCTATCTCCCTCACATCAAAAACCACAACCATGTCCCCAGAGAAAGATGGGCAAGCTAAACCTCAACCCTCTGCTGAAATGAAAGGCTAGTTTGAAGATCCTCTTTTCTAAAAGAAAATTTCTGAAGAGCTGTCTAAAGCTTGCTCTGCTTTCAGAAGTAGGATTCGACAGAAGAGCTCACATAACCCTTGAGAAACAGCAATAAGCAAGACTGTAAGCATCTCACTTCATAAGTACACTTTATCTTGAAGAAATGAAACAGGGGGTTGGGGGCAGCACCAAACAACTATTTAAAAATAGATCTTTTCTCAGTCACCTACATACTATTTGGTCCCAACTAAGAATGGCAATACTTTGTCATGTTGTGTGCTTAACAAAGAAAGACAAGGATCTGTGAAACACTGACTTATCTGTATCAAACACACCTCAACCAAAAGAATCTAGTTATCACAATCTGCCTGCAATGTCCCTAATTGCTGAATTAGTATTTCAGGGATCATACCAGAAGATGGTCAAAACCAACCACAATGGTTGCTAGTTCAGGAGAGCTTACTTGAGCTTTACGCCTTTGGACACACCAGGATTGAGTGAGTTCTCCATTTTTGTTAGCTTAGATATTCACTCATTTAGAAAATGTGTGATTATGTGTTGAGACATCACTGAATAACTAGCAAATCCATGAGGGGAAGTCACAAAATATGACAAGCTAGAAAGAAAATTAAAAATGATAAAAAAATGCCTGGAAAGTGTTTTATAAAGAATGGTAAAGCTGAGAGTAAAAAGTTCTGAAAATTGCTCAAAATCAGGACACCAGCTAGAAAAGTGGCACGATCCCACAGAGAAGAGGTGTAGAAGGAGCACTCATGGGCAAGTCCATAGCAGTGGAAATAATGAGATCTTTGTGTCAGCCCTCACTGCTGAAGGTGTGGGGAGAGAGCTCAGAAGAGCCAGGTGAGTTAGAAGAATCTGGAAGGTGTCAGTTATATGCTTGCACACCATGACCAGCTGGCATTCATCCCTCAGTTCTGAAGGAACACAAACGTGAAATTATGTTAAACGGCAGGCCAAGGTGCATCAACAAACATTATTAAAAGTGACATGCCGGAGTGCAAGCTCCATCTGAAAAAAATAGGATGTAAAAGGAATCTTCATAGGCATTGTAGACCAGCAAGTCAAATGTGCATTCCCAGTAAGCCAGCAGACTATATAACAAATAATAAGACCCCTGAGCACTGAGAGATCAGAGGGAAAAGGTCAGCATGGACTCTGTAACGGGAAATCCACTCTTTACTGGCTGGAGGGCTATGAGGGCATCAAAGCGCACATGGACAAAGGGAACCTAATACACAAAAATTTTGCAAAATACTTTCACAAGTTTTCCCACTAAAGTCCAGCCAGGAAACTTAAGTGGCAAATGGATCAGAAGAATGGTCCTTTCATTAACTGAAATCTGGTGAAACGAGAGGTAGAAGCTTGGAGATCACCTTTCAGAAAGGGAAGTTCTGCAGGGGCAGGTTTTGAGACCACTTTTATTCAGAATCCATTACTGGTGATCTAAAGGAGGATTCTGATGATACTGAGGTCTTTGAATTCTCCCTACACCAGTTCTTAGTCTGCCAGATAGTCTCATTTGTGGTGCCTTCTGCCACTGCCCTCCTTTTCCCTGGTTCTCCTCTCCATCACAGACTCCACACACATGAAGGAAGATCAATGGGAGAGAGAAGAGTGCAAAATAAATTCAAGGAATTATACATTAATCTCTTCCAGTTTTGCTTTTCTATCAGGTATGCGCTGGACTTTGAAACAGAAGCATACATCAAATGATACAGATTCACCCTCAAGTATTAATGAATAATAGTATCTGAACATGTATAAGTAAGCAGCATGGTATATAAAATGATAAGAAGTATTAGGCATAAACAGCAGCATGAAAGGGAAGTGGAGCAACCCAAAGAGCAGCAAAGACACTTGAACTCGATGCAGAACATACAGCAGAAAATTCAAACAGTAAAGCAAAAGGGAAAAATTATACTGCCAAAAGGAACTTGTTGGTTTTCACCATCACTAACCAAACAGAAAGAGGGGCTGAAGAGGAGACAAGGGATTGAATCAGGGCTTAAAAGAGATCAAGTTTTAAGTCAATCACAGCTAAACAATAAAGAGCACTACCATTTTACCATCTACAGCAGCAGCCTTAGTGCTAGCCACTGCATTTATGGATGAAAAGTTGAATGTCCAGACAGAATGAAACAAGACTGTCTGACAGAGTTTGTCAGTTTTGCATGTTGGTTATGTACAAAATCCAAACTGAGATTAAAAACCTATGTATTATTTCTTGTAGGCTGAAGTCATAATTTAGGAACCTGACAGGATATGCAAACCAATATGCAACTATTTAATGAGCATTCGATTCCCAATGACAGATTACCTCGTGTACAGACTTAATCTTTAGCTGCACTAGAGTGCCAGGTTAAAGCCATGAGACCTCATCTAGCATGGGTAATACATCTGTTATCAGATGCATCAGATCTGCCTCCCTCCCTCTTCCAGTATGTAGCCTTCTCACAAAATATTTATTTCCATTTCAAATCAAGCCTTAGTTTTCAACTATATTGAAACTATATATTCCCTATATTAGGAATATTACATAAAACCATAGCACATGGACCATAGCTGCGAGTTCTACTTCTCTGGATTAACATAACAGTATCTATAATTTATACCAACCTTATACAAACAAGCAACAGAACCATCTTGGGAGCCAGGTCAAGCCTGCAGAATGAAATCCTGGCAGACCAACAGAAATTTCCACACATTCAGTCCCAAGTTCAAAGCACTCTCTTTCGACCTAATTCTGCCTCTTGGAAATGTTGATAGAGGCTTTCCAAAGCAGCAAGCAACAGAAAAGGGAAGCAGATTAAGTGCACAGAGCACAAGTTCACTGTGTAAATGTACCCTGTTGCATAGTGGCTAAATATGTATCAGGCTAAATATATATCAGGCTACTTAACTTTGTGGGACTGAACTCCCAGCTTCTTCACCAACTCCAGGCTGCAACAAGAGAAGAATCACTAAGGAGAATCTCTGATCTTAAATTTCAACATATTGTCAGCTGCAATGCACAAAAGGACAGGAATGAAACTCATCTTCTTGAATGAAAAGTAACATGTAAGGGAAGAAAATAAAAAACTAAGAATTTTCTGCTAACAGCAACTTTCCTCATCTGCTATTAAGTGCAAAATTCCTGTTCCCCCTGCAACTCAGAGGTATTTGTTGTAACTGTTGTTTAATGCTTCAGGAAAAAGCTTGCCCCCTCAGCTGTGGTCAGTAAAATAATCCTCTTCAAAACAATAGAAACACCTCAGCAACAGATTAGCATGAGGACAGGAACATAACATTATAATTAACCTCAGGATAATTAAGCTTTTTCACTCCCTTATAGGGTTAACAGCTTATTCTGGTCAATTATCAGATCACCAGGGTAATACAAATGAGGAGGTAAGTTGCGAACAACAAGAATTACCCAGCAAATTTCTTGCTCAGCTGTACAGCTTTTCTTCTTGTTCATCAAGACTGGGAATTAGTGAGAGGTGAATCAGAGTGGCAGTGGGGCAAAAGCCTTGATGCTGTGCAAGCAAGGTTCAGCACCAGCCAAACCAGGCATATTACCAACCCTAACAGCCACAAATGCAAAAGCACAGCGACTGCAACAAAAAGTTAACTCCATCCCAGTCCAGCCCATTACAGACCTAAACCAAAAATAAATATAGGTCTTCAAAGGGCAATTAGTTTTCTCACACCAGTATACTCCACACACAGTCCATTTCTGGAAATTTTGTTCTATTCTTCTGACCTTTATCTGCAGTTTTCTTAGGTTGAAGAGTTCCTTTAACATATTCCTCAGGACAAGAGAGTAATATAGCTCAGATGCCCTCAACTGTGACTGTTATGTTTATGTTATCATAACAACTAAAATTTGAAGTTGTCTTGGGCACAAAATTAAAGCAGTACTTTACAGCCAAATCCCTTTGTTTGTCCTTAAAGCAAAGGAGTAACTTTATCAGAAACTGAAATTACAAAGCTGATTTCCTTTTGGACATCGACAGTACAAAAAATGATCATGAGAATTTCTGGCAATTTATGATTCTGGTTTGATGCACAGATATTAGGTGCCAGTATTTCAAATCACAATTAAAACAAACAAACAAAAAAATCAAGCCTTCATGCAACAGACCCAATCATTCCTTCGAAGTGTCTTTCTTGACTAACCAGCAAATCTCGAAAGTCTGTCCTAGTAAATGGAAGAGGAGCTCTCCTTCCATTCCCCATTATCCTTGTAACATTAAGGATATTTCCATTCTACCAACATTTCTCCTGTTGTGCCAGAGGTCCTCATGAACGCTTTTCAAACAATGTCATTTTAAAATGAGAAACACAGGAAGTGCAGACTTTTCCATGCTTCTATACAGTTTCTTATCAATTCAGCAAGGGTTTTCCAACAGTGCACTTGATTCACTGGACTAGAAAAATCATACCTACTGTGACTCAGGTGCCAGTAGGCAGACATAAATCCTCTATGATCTTGAGGATTCACCTTGTGAGCATTAATAGTTGAAGTGCCGGATTTACATCATTACTGACCATGTAAAGAGTGAGAACAGGGGAAAACAAGGATTGGCAATGCACCTTCACCCACAAAAATGCACTCAGATACCTTGTAAGAATAATGCACAGCTTTGAGGCAGTTAAAGGACTTAGGAACACACTTCTGCTTTCACAAACAGCCACAAGATAAACGTGATGCAAGACACCAGTGACATGAGTTGGAAGACAATCTACTATGGAATGACATCTCCAACTGACTGTGACATGCTCATGAAAGTTTGAGACCACTTTTCTTTTCCTTCCAAAGAACTCTTAGAAAATATAACCCTGTCCCACCAAACCCCTGGCTAAGTCTATTCCCATGGACAGAAACTAGAATGGCATTGATGAAACCAACTTGCAGGTGGACCTATTCTTTATTACCAGCATCTAAGATGTAAATTTAAACAAATGCCTGTTTTGCAGTATAAACCAATCATTTTACTCTGGTGTTCAGGGTTTTTGACCAAAAAAAAGCATGTTTATTTTGGTCAAAAGCATCTTGTTTCTATTTCTTGTTTTCTACTTCAGTGACATTCCTTCACTCAAAATACCCTTGGAATTAGTAACAATGAATCATAAATTAGTATTTACCTATGTTATTTTCTTACTGGCATCCAGGACAGTTTTTGTGGGTTTTTTTTTTTTTATTTTCCTTTTTTTTGGTGTGCTCTTCACTCAATCTTCTCATATAGTTGTTTTCAAAAGCTACTATTTAAGAGCAGCTTAAACATAGAACCTACTCTTTCTAGCAAACAACCTAGAATCCAGTATTTACCACAGTCACATACAGTATTTCACCAAGATGGAACTAAAGATTAGCCAAAGATCACATCACAGTTAAGAGACAAACTACATGGTGCCATTGATAAGACTTTGCTAATTAAATGGCAACTGGAGTAGAAATAGTTCAATCTAACATCTCTGTCCTCATTCTTTTAACTTATGCTTTCCAAAGCCTTCTTAGCTCTTCCTGCAGAATAGGACTGTTTGAAAAAGCTAAAGTAAGAAAAAAAAAAAAACAAAACACAAAAACCCATAAACCTTTTTCATCACAGTTGTCTTGAAGCAGGATGACTTACAGGCTCAAAGAAATCTGATTAACAAACATGAATTAATTCCTCCCAACCAACATATTTTGCAAGCCCCACAGTTGTTTTCCTTTAGCATCTAAGCAGAACACATTAAAATGCAAATCTCAGCAGAAAAAAGGAACATGGAAGGCTTCCTAATTGCAGGATTGGGCGAGTATCAAAAGAGGCTTTCTGCTGCAAATCAGGAGTTACTCTTAACACAGAAAGAAACAATTCTCCTCTCATGCCACAGTGGTGATTACTGGTCTTCCTTTTCAGGAAAGTTTTGACCAGAAGTGTTCTTTTAGCTATAATTGAGAGATTGGCAGAAAACCAAACAGACCAGAAAGCGTCTGCACAGGAGGAAGGAACTGGTGTAATTTCAAAAATGCTCTCTTGGAGCAGACAAGAGTTTTTATGCAGGTATCTCAGTAAGAATGGCAATTTGTGCCTTATTAAACTTTTGTATGTTACCTCTTCCATTTAGTATGGACTTCACCATGGAACTGCTTTAACCACTGGTGATGGAGAAGGGGCAATGCAGGGCCATTCCAAAACCAGAAACTTGTCAAAGGAAATAAAAAACATTCCTCAATGAAGGAGGATGAATTTTCAAAACACCATATGTAAACTGAAATACAATCCAACACACCCCAGGGGAGGCTATGGAAACTTTCAGAAAAGCACTGCTCTTGTTGAAATGGACTCTTCATTTTTCTTGGGAAGTACTGTATTGCCTTCTATACAGTATTGCAAGGTAACAGCATAGGCTATATTCATTACTGCTCAGTGCTTATAAGCTGCTTTGAAGACTGATATTGCTATTACCTAAAAATGACACTTGATATTGTGCTTCAAAAAATCTTCCACAAATTGTGAAGTACTTGTTTGTTCACAGCACTGTAGAAGAATAATTATGTGTAACCTAACAGGCTGCTCACAGTGTAAGTTAGATCAGCTCCTTAACAGGCTTAACTCATGTACTGGCTTTTTAGAATAGCTTTTATGCTGCAACATTAATGAATGTAGCTTTAAAAAGAAAAGAGTACTAACCCTGTAGATAGGGTGGCATTTGTTCATGGAACATGGTGCCAAACGAGCATAGATCTGCAGGCTATAGTAATAACTTGCCAGCTGGAGACATAATGCAGAATGTAAATGCTTTTCAAAGCATTTGTTGGCATCTACCACCTACAAGAAAGAGACCATTAATTTACATGAAAGAATTAGCAAGCATACAACATTAAGCGTACAAACTTTCTAAAAACCTACTTGCTGTCCTTTAGAAATAGCTCTGACTATGTTTTTCTGGCACAGAAGTAAATCAGTAACCTCCACACACAAAGATAATTCTACACTATGGTAGAATGGTGGTTTTTTTGCCCTTGCACAAACACCTAACCAAAATGATTTTCCAGCTACGCTACTGCTGCTTCTATACATGATTATTATCCACATTTCTGAGTTACATTAGAATTGTCAGTCTGGTGGCCCAACTTCTATGTTAAGTAAGAAAATGTGTCTTTTCACTAGTGCCATGCTCAACAGACCATCCAATGGCATTTGTTCAGTTTCCTTTAAATGCACGAACCTACTCTGTAAAAATGTGTAATAAAATGAATTCAAATACTTAAAATTTTAAAATCTTAAGGAAATGAATTTTTCTAATGGAATTTTGAAATGCTATGAATAGTCTTTCCTGGCAAAAACATGCAAACAAAGTCACTTTCAACATACCTGTGGCAGTGCAAGTAGATAGGCAAGAGACAAGGCCATATCCTTTGGTAAAGCATCACTTGCCAGTTGGAGCAGAACTGCAACACAGAGGGAGCAAACACAAAGTTTGGATTACTGACCCACTTGGCCTTGAGAGCTAGCAAATGAAATGTTTTCAAGGCAACTATATTTTATTTGACACTAGCTTGAAGCACTCCAGACATACTTAATTAAACACTAATCAGTGCAATCCAGAAAGAGATAATATATAATTAAACTGCAGAACAGTTTTACCTTAACGTTCAGGCAAAGAGTTTGATACATTAACCAAAGAAGAATGAGACTATGCAGTAACAGATGCTAAACAAAGCCCCCTGTACTGTTTTACAAGAAGTATTTTGCTTGTAAAATCAAGGAAGTAAGGTAACGTTGTAAGGATTCAATGATACCAAGTAAAGGAATGGTACAAAATGTATTCTCTTCAAGCCTGAACTCTGATTCCCTTATCACTGAACACAACAAACCGTGTTAAAAGCTTCTGCCTTAATTAAAAATAAAAACAAAAAGCCACAAGTGTCGTAAGAAACTCCAAAACCAGGTTCTGCCACATACTGCAAACAGAAGTATCAGCAGTACTACGGCAATTGAAATAAATTCATCAAAGGGTAAGTATTCTGATTATAAACACATACTTCTGGTAAAACTGACACAAAAATCACTTGCTTTTCCTACACTATAGACACCAAACTTGGGCAAGGAGTTGTTTCCATTGTTATAAATTACATTATTACTAATGTTATTAATAACAATATTGTTTCAACAAGAAGAAGCTATCTTCCAGCAATTTAGTTCTTTGTTTATTTCAAGGAAGTCCCAAACACCTGTATTCCCACATTACACAAACTCCTCTGTAGGCTGTGCTGGCAAAAACCCAATTACTTTACACACAGTCCCCCAGGGAATTCTTTGTTCCACGGAATGATTTATAAAAAGCTTGAATGACCAATTACAATTTTCAGATTATCATTAATTTGCCATCACCCTGAAGTGGATTTACATGCTGGCCCTCAGCCAGATAGAAACACTAAATTTCTATGTGACAAGCTATCACAGAGACTGCTACATAAACCTGTTCAACAGCACCTATCCTTTACGCTTCAAATGGCTTTTACTGTGCTTCAGACAGATTCTTGCTGCTGACAGATTGTTTCTGCTGCACTCTAAATATCCTGTATACTGTCCAAGCAAAGATAATAAGAACTCTAGAAATATCTAATATTAAAATCTCGATGAAAATTGCTAGCTCTCCTCTGAGCACAAGCAGTTACTTTACGTATTCTTACAACCACCTCTAGTTAAACAGAAAAAAAAATGGGAGGAGGAAAGGAAACATTTCAGCTCTGCTCTCTTTTTCCTTTCTTTGGAGAATTAATGTTAGCAAAAACCTCTTGAATACATAGTAAATTATGGGTTCTCTTCCAACTTAACATCCCCAACATGACAACTGCCACACTCACAAAAACTGATCTTCACCATTAGGACAGCAATCATTACAAAGAACACAGCACCAATAGAGGGCCAGAAAACAATATGATTATCTTCATGCTTTTGCATAAAGCTTGACACAACGGCATCCCACCTGCCAGAATGTACGTAAGAAGAAAGAACTGCCTCTGTTGTCACACCTACTGAGAGGAAAAAAAAAACCTCTGCACTGATCCAGTAAATTTTGTGCATGTTTGTGTGCTCATGGCAGGTTTTCATGTATCCATACTTAGTTGTCCACTTTACACACAAATATGTGTATACACAAAGACTAATATCATACAGCTTTCTGTCTCCCAGTGAAGCCCTACAAGAATCCTCTGCAGCCTAACAGCGCTGAGTTCAAATCATAGGCTCCAGACGTCAGAAGGATGCCATTCTACCCTGTCATATATCTTCACAAAATTTACAGGAACTTAATGTCATTTCAGACCACTGCCAAATCTGGAATTTGCCATAGGGATTAGGCATTACAGGGCTGGCAAACCAAGGAGGGCAGGCAGTGACAAGCAAAGTGCCAATGCTGCTGTCTCACTGCTGTCCCACAACCACGACTTTCTCAGGAAAACACAAAAATATTCTGATTTTACAAATATTTTTATTTCCTGTGCAGGTCTTTATGCCACAAGCCTGTTTGAGAGGCTAAGTAGAGAAAAAATGGCTTATTTGTGAAAATTGGAATTTCTCAATACCTAGAAAGTTTCAACTCACTTTCCATTGATTTTCCTCTGAAAAAAATGCAAAAACTCCTTTGAGTCTTCAATTGTTCATTTAGCCCATGATAAAATCTCAATAAACTTAGAAGTATATACTGCAGTTAAACAGACATATCTACAAGGAACTACAAAATCATGGGGAACATTAAAGTATTATTTGCTCTAAAACTCCTGAGGATTAATAGGTATGACTGACTGTCTTGGGTTTATTTTGAGTTTAGTGCCTAATCTGGTTACAAGGAAATACAGCCATCATTTCAAATCTCATCTTCAACTCCTGATCAATCCCTAAGGCCTATGAAGAAAGAAAACCACAGCTGAACAGAGATGCACAACACAGCCTCAGCCACACCAAGTCTGGGTGCACTATCAATGCACAGCTGAGGAAGAAGTGCTTTATGGGACCCAGGGAGATTGAGTACTACCATGTCACTTGAAAATACTCAGTCCACCTACATCATCCAGGTAGCAAGGACAAGAAAAGTCAAGGTGCAAGGCTTGTAACACTACCAAATCCACAAAAGCAGCAAAATATCTTGAGTTTTATCACAAAGGTTTTCAAGGCCAGACAGGATGGGGTTCTGAGTAACCTGGTCTAGTGGAAGGCATCCCTGCCCATGGCAGGGGGTTTAAACCAGGTGATATTTAAGGTCCCTTCCAACCCAAACCATTCTATGATTCTACAATGATGCACACTGTCCGTGGGGAAAGTGTTTAGCCGGTCTCTCACACTGCATGTGGCACCTGTTATAGGAAACAAGAGTTTGATGCCTATTCCAGCCTCTCCTAAGACAAAGTGCCAAGTACAACAAAGATTTCTTTGCTAAACTGCATCTCCCTTCAGGTTTTTCAGTTCTTCTGACAGAGCTGAAACCTGCTGCTGTAGCTGTCCTAGAAGACAGCTAAATGTAAACAGCTGGGATTCAAACTTGTCAGCAAAATCAACTGAAATCTGCTATGCTTGCAGTTACTAGACCAGTGCAGTAGCTGACACCTCATATTAACATTCAAGTTTCGTATGGCAAAATCCTCCCAAAAACATACAGGAAGCCTGAAAATTATAAAAATGCAGAATAATGCGTGGGATTCATATCTTCGTGATTTCTTAATATTAAATTTTAGCAGTGTGCTGTCAATATGCACATTTTCAAGCTCCACAACCCTGAAAGTGTTAACTCATCATAGGGACTTTCATAAGAATTGACAAAGCAAAGCTTTAAGAAAGGGGAACAGGTGGGATCCAATACCATTAATCCAGGGCTAAACACACTACAAATAGCAAATTATTAATCCATTTATTTACAGAAAGCTATGTTACACTTATGCTTAAGAACACTGTTTACTGACTACCAAAAGGTGTCATACAGCAGAACTGTTGAGTCCAGAATAAACACAGCCCATTTTTCCAGAGGAAAACACAGAACTCTGTTTCACAGCACAGTTGGAAGGACTCTTAAGTGAAATTCTGATTGACTATAGAATAAAAGTGGTGGAAGAGAAGTATTAAATGGCAAAAATATTACGCTGCACACTTAAGAGGAAGGAGACAGATCCTCAAAAACTGAAGCTAAAATCTAAAATTTCTTCTTCAAACAGGAAGTCCCCAACACTGAAATTTCCATCTCAAAAGCAGCCACTGAATTGTAAACAATCAGTTCCAGTTACTCAAGTTCGAGCAGGAACTATTACCAAAGATCTGCCAATTAAATCATTTTCCCTAAGAAAGCAATAAATACTTTTAAATCCTTGTGTCCCCCTCCTTTAAGACACAAGAATCGAAGTTAAAAGCCTATAGGCATCCAGCATGCAACAAATGAGATTTTAAGTACTGATTTAAAAGGATTTTTTTTGCATTAAAAGAGCATGAAAAGAATAAAACATGCACACATCCCCATTTATACAAGCTGCTGCTAACTTTTCTGATTCACAATGTTGTTATATTAGAACTACACAGGTTTTCTGTACAAATACCACATATCTCAAACTACTGAACCATATACTTGTAAGACAAATATTCTGGTTTTTACAAAACCGTTCAAGTAAGTGTGTGGCTTATGAAGAAAGTCTGACTTGAAACTTCTCTGACTTCTCATACTGCAAGTGATTTAATATACTCATTTTTCATGACAGACTTTATCACAGAGTGAAATATAATACATATATCTTCCTTTGAAAGACACTAACAGCATGTAAATATTTAAACAGTTCATTTCTTAAACCAGCGGGAGACATCCAAAAGGAAAGATAAACAACCACAGGTGGTTTTTGTGGTTTGTCTTTTTTTTTAAAAAGTGAAATTGCTTTAGTTAACAAATTATTAAATATAACCTGTAACACATAGACATTTCGGAAGAAGACAAAAAGTTCTAATGATTCCAAAAGCTGTAGTTAAGAATTAATTGGCAAATAAAATACTACAATGAGCCTGCAATGCTGAAACCTGGATACACAGTGGCACTGAATCTGACTGATTGAATGAATATGCAGGCACACAGAGAAATAACTAACATTGGCTTGCAAATTCCCATTACCTATACGTGGTAATATTCAGGAAACCTTCAACAATTCCTCCTGTCTTTGCCAAGCCCCAAATAATACTTTCTGCTAATTTAAAGACAACTTTCATTTTTCTAGTCTTTGCTGAGCAACTCGTCTTAAAAACACCAATTCCCTTGAAAACTCTGCAGCTACTTCTAAAAAGACTTCTTACCAACAAGAGCTGTTGAACCAGATCCCAATTCATGCAAAACACCCAGACCATACTTCAGATTGTTCTGTGCAATTCTCCACACTTAAACCCACCCACAGATACTTCTGTACTCACTACAGATAGTAAATACAGAAGTGAATAAATACATACAATATGTCCATACCTTCTGTAGTTGGAATTTGGTCTTTTCCTTCACCCCTTGTTTCTGTGAGTTTCCCTATCTTCAGCAACACTTCAGCAAAGCTTTGCGAAGAACTGTTCTGGTATGTTCCATAGCTGACTTCAGACTGGAAGTAAAAAGACAACTGAAATATGCACTCTGCACCCTGCATTTTTATATGGATCACTTTCATCACATGCAGTTGCCTACCTGAGTTCCTGCATTTGCTTTCCTTTATTTAATTCTGGATTTTTTTCCTACTATGGCACAAAATTTCAAGTCGTACATATAATCAAAAATCTGTATTTTTACTTGATTATAAGAACTTAACAAAAAACTGCAGAGTTCTGTAACTGTAACTTACTTCATCAACATATGGATCATCAATTAGAGACTCATAAAACGGATGACAGCCTTGTTTTTCCACACTAGCATTTCCTCCAGGCCCACCTTTTAATACATCTCCAAATTCTTGGCCCTGGGAAAAATAAGTATAGTTGAGCCTAGTTGTAAAAAACTCATAAAAATTCTGTAAACACTGTTCAGAAGAGAAACAACTGTACATGAAAATCATTGAATTCAATGGGGAGCAAGAAAGGAGTCATCTCACATACACCAGTTCTGAATGAAGGCTACAGTATTCTTAAAAAAGGAATCATGTTCAAAAGTAGTATCAGAAAAAACAGTATCACAAACATTATACAAAATTCACTGAAACAGAGAAAGTAGAAAAGAGAAACTGAAAAGGAACAGCTCTGAATACAAGATAACAGTATTTAAAGAGTAGGCTTTACTGTGCTTTATTCCCCAAAGTTTTAAAGTTCTACCAAATTTCGATTAGGCCTTCTTACACTACACTCGGAAAACAGGAGATAACAGACTAGAAAACAAGAAAACAGCTTTAGACCCCTTCCTTCATTGGGAATTGCTTGCAAACAATCCCATGATGTCTGTAGTTCATTTATTGATCTGAAGCCTTCAGTTACCAGGTCCTATAAAGGATCTGAGTTTTTATACTAATGTATCAACAAACGTGTAAACATCTGGAGACACATCAGCAATCCCTTACATGTAATGGTCGAAGATAAGATAATGATCTCTTCCACCACTGCCCATCACTGACAGCATGCAGCATGGCTTTGGTAGTCAGAGTTGTGTTGGACAACACCTTCATGGTTTTGGATGTTGTCCAGTACAACAAATCGATGGACTGGCCAGAGGAGACACTGGTTTCATCCTGCAACATATCCAACACACAGTGCAAGGGTTAGACTCCTGCTATAATTAGGTTAATGACTTAAAGCCAAACAAACTCAGGCGCACTATGTTAATAACACATTTGAATGATCATTAATTCAGGCAGCAGCTGCCAAAAATAAACAAAAGACAAACTAAAAGTGATTTAGGAGTTTCACTCTGAAGTAAGGGGTGTGATCAGCAGAACATTTTTCCCCTTACTCAGTTAGCACCCCTTGTTTCCACAGACAGCACTGATTTCAATTCCAAAATTTATAATGGCAATGTTCTACATAACTGTTGAATGTTTCCACTGAAAAATCACCTCTACAAATGTGGAGATCAAGTATACTGAAATTAATCTTTGATAATTCAGGAAAGCTGATACTAGAGACAATCTTGTATTTGTACAGAGATAGCATTAATTAATTTGAATTCCCAATAGGGGAAATGGTAGAGATATAAATATATGTGTCTAGACCAAGTAGTAAAAGCATCATCAAACTTTGAAATTCTGCAGCTGGCACAGAAAGTGCTGAAAACCACCAGCCTGAAAGACTGCAAGAACCCCAACCTATTCTCAATCAAAAACCTGCTCCTGCAACACATGCATGTCTATCTTCACTTAGTATGAACCCACATGTAACTCCATTCTTAAAAGTAGAGACTTGTTCCACAGATGGGGCTTTCTATACCAGCTTTGCCTCATGTAAAGCATTTAAATAATACCCAGAACATCCATGTTGTCTGATCTGTGCTATTCCAGTTCTCAAAGGTTTGTGTTAATTGCATGCTTTATAATGCTTGCACATTAGTCATAAATATATAATTAGCATACTAATGTAAACACACTGTTTTCACAACAGAAAACAAATATTTTCCTCCCCACAGCAAACTTTAACAGCTACATGTTTATCCCTAACAACTCTATTAATTTCTCCATACACTGAAGTATATTGAAATAGAAAAATTCTACATGTATAACTGTATGGGAAGTATTGGTTTACAACTTACTAAATCATGATAAAATTTCAAACATCAGAGCCAAAGGATGCCAAGTTATGCTGAAGAGAAATACATCCCACTGTAACCTCAGAGGAAAAAAAAACCTACCAGCTTCAATAAGGGAGAATTTCATGTAGACAACCTTACTGTCACTACTACTGCACTATAATGTGCAGTAAATTACTGCCTCAAGCTGACCACTGTAGTAGCAGGTTCATCTTAAGTCCTTCAGCATTTTCTTTCATCTTTTCTGAAATCATATTGTGCATTTCACAGATGCACCACTAACGAACCAACTGGCTAAACTAGGAATTTCGGCTCTTGCTTCACCAAATGAAGAAAGTGCATGCCAAGGACAACCTGTCAAAACTTTTGAAGCTCTGAAAAATTAAAATCTATTGAAAATCCTAGGTCTGGTGGCTTGGGGGAAGAATTTCTTGTTCATGTATTTTTTACATAAACCACTTTAAGTACTTAGTAAGAAGTATTACTTTTAGTAATTAGAAGAATTACTTTTGTAATTTATTTTAAATGTTACATATGGAATACTAATTCCTCTCTGCCACCGTTTTCAAGCAGATGCTGCAAGAGACCCAACAGATTTTTCATGGAGGAAAAATAAACCAAAACTACACCAAACCAAAACAGAACCAGAAAAAAAATTCCACCCAAGTTCTCAACCGCATTTGAGCAAAACACTTTTTTTAAATACCCCTCCTTCAGCAGTGTGAAAACTAATGAGCTAACTTGTATGCAGGTGTGAATGTTTATGGCACTACTGCTATCAGATAAACTCTATTGATTTTTGTTTTAAAAGGATTTGAACTCTTACAAGTAATAACAGTTTTTTCAGCACAAATAGAAATTCCATTTTCTGAAAAGCCATTCTACTTGGAGCAGCAACATGTCCAGGTTACAACTTTTTGCTATCCCAAATCAATCTCTCAAAAAAGAAGGCATTTCTTAAATAAGGTTGGAGATCTCATCTCAAGAAACAACTTTAATTGTATCTTCAGGAAGAACTGTTATTTTAGGAGTTCTGATGGGTGTTTGGGGGAAATTATTTTCTATTATTTCATCCTGACATCCTTTATAAAGTAAGCACTTCTGATTAAAATCAAAATAATAATAGCAACAACAACTTATTAAATAGCAGCCAAATTAGCAGATTAAAAATATGCTTTAATCTAAATGTATAAAAAAGACAGCCAACAAATTCTGAATTAACAAACTACTCTAAAATATATATATATTTATATATATACACACACCACATATTTATATACATACACCTTTGATCATACATACACATATATAATTCCCAACAGTCTAATTGGAGGACATATAACAAAGCCAATTGTTTTTTAGATAAGCTACACAAGAGACAGTAATAAATTAGAACACCTGCAGCATGGATTTTAGGATTGTTTTTGGGCTTTAATGGCAATTAGTCAAGGTGCAAGGATTAAAACATGCAAAACCCATACACTTTACATTTTAAGAATAATAACATATCAAGATTATGAAGGAAATGAAATGAGGTAGAACAGAGTCTGTTCAAAAACAGAGCATCATGCATTAGGTCTTCCTTTTCCCTTTTTGGTACTTCCATTGCCAAACAGGAATTTAAAATAGTCTCTTTAATGTAAGTATTCATGAAGAGTCTACATTTATGTTCTGTGCCTTGAAGGGTTTTATATTGGGGATTTTTAGGTTTTTTTTTTTCCAATGCCTGTTACAGCTATGAACCAGTCTAAGTGAAAATTCCAGCCCTGCAATGATAAACCAGACCTAAATGAGAGACTATGGAAAAGATTCAGCTCAAGATGACAACACAAATATTCAGGAGTCACTGAATTTCCAGGCTCTTATTAGGGCCATAACAACACTGGTAACAAAGAAGTAACCCAGCCTGAAACAGACAAAATGCATTTGATTCAGCTGCTGAAACACAGGCATCAATGATGACTGCCTGAGATATACAGCAGTAATTAAGACATCTGCTTAACACTTGCAGATCTGACAGAGAACTAGACATTTTGGGGCAGCAGCTAAAGGACAAGAGGATAACTAATCATGATTCTCTAATCATTTCTAACCAGCTGTGATAAAAATGTGTGACCTACCAATTTAATATAAACAAATGTTCTAAGAGATCCTGTCTTTTCCCAGATCTAGTGCTTGGGAAAACTGGAAAAACAAGACACTAATGCTGTGTTAATCACAAATTTTCTTTTCTTTAAGAAGCCTTTAAGAAAATCATCGTGTAATTTGAACATATTCTCCTCTAGAAATTACATCTGCTTTTCTATCAAGAGATCATTTTCAAAAAAATGGAAACTTAATTTCTCTTGGGTTTGATGTGCCACTTTACAGTAATTACGCTTTCATATTCAGATAGGTAAAAAATAATGATTTATAACAGACATAAACATATTTTAAGTACTATGCAGATTTAACAAAGTCAGAACACATTTACAAGGCAACTGATGAATGTTGTTTCTACTGCTTATACACAACACAGCATCTTATGACTAAGCATTTAATTTGAATTTAACAATTTTACCAGTAATATTCTGAAAGGCTTTTCACTAATCAAGAGCCTAATCTTCTCACCGAGATACTCTGCTTGAGAAGCAGAAGATTAGTTGTTTAGGCATTTGTAGCACACATAAGTAAAAAGGATGAGGATTGGTAAAACTTAACATTTTGCTTAAAAACAATCTGGTATGTTGGAATCATCATAGCTTCCAAAGGATAATTTCTCAAATGGACACCATGAGCTCAAACAAGAGTGACAAGCTGACACAAAGCTTTAGCTCCTATAAAATAATGATGTGCATCTTTATAACAGCATTCATAAATTTCTTTCAGAGTAGGACCACAAAAACTTGGAAAAAAGTTATGCTGAAGTCAACACGACAGCAGTAATAAATAATTTCTATGCAGTATATGTAGCCATCTGCTACCAAGATTTCTGCAAGTTTAGGGGAAAAAAATTTGGAGGAAAAACTGAATAAAAATGAAATTAGTTTAGAAATTTCTAGGGAAGAGTTCATCAAGAGAAAGCTGCTGAAAAAGTATGACCAGCTGGTGATGTTGGTTGTCATAAAGGAAGAAATGGTAGTGGAGACTAATGATTCAATGCTAGACAAAAGGAAGAGGGATAGAAAAAGGGTTGAAAAGCAAAACTGACATACTTACAGATAGGTATTTTGAATGCAACAGAAAAAGGGATGCCCAAACACATGTATGCCAGAACTTAATCAAGTCAAGACAAGAAAACTTACACTTAGAGCACCAATTTGAAAAGGTATCAAAAATTGAGAAAGAACAACATTTGTCAACTCCCTGAAAAAAGGATTCTGTAAGTTAATCAGGATGTAAGTGAAAATGAAAGGAGTACAATAAAAGGGAGAAAAATCTTGCAGTTTGTTTTTTTTTCTTTAAAGAAACTAAAATTCTGTGCAGGACAATGAAGGTGAACCACAGGGAATTAGATAACGTGTAACTATGGGGATTGGAGTTATGGGATTCAGTGAAGTCAGAGAAACTGACTTATTGAATATATTGCTTTTCTAACATTGCAAATGTCTGTAACAACAGAAGAGTTATACAGTGAGTAAATTTTTGGCTATGTTTCCTGTATTATTCCAAGAAATGAAAGAAGCTATAAATCCCTATTAAGTCAACTGGGAGAGAACAAAAAGAAAAAATTAGCAAATATACAGAACTTAATTTCCTAGTGTAGCAGTCTGAAACTCAACGTGCCAAAGAGCTGTATTAAACAAAGAAAGTAAACTCAATGCAGCAACACACAAACTTGCCAGATCAATTGTCTGCCTACTTCCAATTCTAAAGAGCAAACTGAAATGATAGAAAAGTTAATTAGTGAGTTTACTCAACTCTGATAAACCTTTGAATAAATTTCTGAAACATTTATATGCATGTCTAATTGTTCTGCCACAATGTAGTACTACAGCACATGAAAGGTGATGCATGACAAATTTTTATAGACATTAAAATACTGTAAACATATGCATCCACACCCATATCAATTTTATTAACACCTACTTAATAACTTCCTGCTCAGAGAGATGCATCTATGGATTTCCAGAAAATAAAAAGCATTTGTGCCAGTGAAAATGGACCTGTTCTTTACATGGATGATTCTGGCAGACACGTAAAATGTGTCCTCTGAGTACTGTTTACAGTGCTTTTTTACCTTCCAGCCATTTATTTTATATATATGCAAATACATATATATACCTGTATGTTTACATATGCATGTGTATATACAAGTATGTATACATACAAATACATATATATCTTTATACACACATAGACACATGTACATACATAAAAGCCATACACAAAATATAGACATATTCTCCAAGGAATGTATGGAACTCACATACCTTTCTCAAAAAGCCACCCTATGCAACATGAACCTTCTCTTTCTTTCTCTCCTTCCCTCTTTCCTTCTCTCTCCCACTCTTTTTTCCTCTCTTCTTTCCTGTATTTCTTTAAGGTTTTTGTCCCCCTCTCCCCACCCCTAGATCTACTTATCACCTACTTAATTAAACAAAAAACAAAGAAAAGAATAAATTAAATACAGATTTTTCCACTTCGAAGAGTGTAAAAAACACATTCCTTTTTTCATAAACAGGTAAATAATTACATCTTCTTTAAAGAGAGAAAAGCATTTGTAATTGTACATGTACAGATGTAAAATATTAGACATAAAAAGCAGAAAGAGTAATAGAAGACTTGTTTCCTGTTGTCCTGCCTGTGGAATACTCCATGTTCCTTCTGATCCTACACAAAAAATAATTTCACATGCAATATATGAACATTATTAAATGACAAGTCATAAACTTCATGATGCACAGAACTAAGGGTAAAAATAAGTTTAATTCAAAACATTTTTTAATTAAATATGTATTTCAGGTTTATTTTCAAATAGTTTGTTTTGCAACTGGGGCAGATCAAAAAAAAAAAAAAAACAAAACAGGCAAACTAATATAAATGACTATTTTAATGTAAGTTTTGTTGCACTTTTCCCGCCTCTGGGTTTATATTTTTTTTTCAGTGGTGCTAAGTCTGTGTAGGAAGAAGCAACTAAAGATCAGAACAAAGTATAAATACATAAGCAAAATTCCTAACTTCAAACAATCTAACAACAGAAAGGAGTGTATGTCTAATGTTGTCTATTTTACCTAGTAAGCAGACAGATGTTGCTAAAAACTCAAATTTGATTCTTCAGACTGATGTAGAACAAAGTCATTATTACTTTTAAAATTCACATTAAAACTTACCTCTGTATCCTTACTGATCAATGAAGAAGGCCCAGAGATATTCACATTCTCACCTCCTTCAGTAGGAAGAAACTGGTAATTCACAGCCTGAAGAAGAATCTACAAACACGAAATAAATGTTATCTTTTACCAGTCAAATAAGCAAATGTAAGAATTATGACTGATCTCATAGGAAACCAAAGAAACTCTGACATAAAGGCTTCCATGATAGAAAAACAAGAGTGCAGGAGAAGATGCAAAGCAGAAAACACAGCATCTCTGACATCCTCTCACTGTTGTAGTCACCAGACAAAATGACCTCCCCTTCTCCATGATTTTTGTGCAATATTTTTCACATAATCTAAGAACTTTTTTTTTCAATTTTATGTACCATGCTGTACGATGTAGGCTACAGACCTGTCACTAGAACATCCATTATCTGAACTGGGACTCCAAGGAATCAGGCAACTCCACAAAGGCAAGTGTGCCACAGGACAGTGCCTTTGTGAGCAGAAGTTCTGCACAGAACCTCCACCTTCACATGTTGCCTGTATTCTCACAGACATTGCTATTCAGGGGATTTTTTAAGGAAAAGGCTACACACTTGCAGCTGCCTTAATCAGACTGCACATGTGCTGTAGCTGTGGCTACCTTCCCCCCATTCTTCCGTTCTGTGTCCAAAGGCTTCTAAGATGTTTCTATTACACAATTATAAATCTAAGAACATCGTGAACTCTTAGACAACTAAGACAATTATGAACTCAAGTCATAGTATGTAGGCCAAGCCACAATTACAGTGAACAGAAATTTAACATTTTGACAACCTAAATTACTGCCCTTCAGTTTCAAATACAACTTTTGCTATGTCACCTTGACATAAGTTGTATTTAAATGCCACAATTATGTTCTCACACATATACTGCGATCAGCTCAACAGCTAAAACGTGATTCTGTGAAGTCAGTCATTGCAGAGTTAATAAAGATGGCTCAGACATAAAACCTGTTGTAATTGTTAAAACCATGACAGCATTGAAATCAATGAGAGAATAATTTCATTGCATATTGGGTAAAGATCACAAAAACCACAGAATAAATGTTTAATAGACATTTATGTGGGCATTTAATGAAATGGCATTACAAAGTATAAATACCTAGAAAATATTTTAAAATTTCATCAACTGCATTTGCAAAAAAAATGTTTAAATCAGGCAGTCAATAAAGAAATTAAAAGCACTAAAGATAGAAAACACAACTGCACTTCTACTTGAGAAACCAACTCATCACACAAAACTGCTTAGAAAGAGACTTCATCTGCTGAAATATGACAATGAAAGTAGAGAAGTAGAGCAGAACAAATATAAATATATTTGAAGGGGTAGAACTTAAGGGAAGAAACTTAAAAATGAGCACAAGTCCCCTTTACTTTGGTAAGCACGGAATTTTGATGAAAGAAGCGCCAGAAAGAGGTACCTGGATTTGCAATGAGCGGCTCACTGCCAGCAGTGCCTGTATGGCACTGGGGGGACAGTGTATCAGAGCAAAGGCCACGAGCTCCCGGCGCATCCCCAGATCCTGGTAGCCTTCGGACTGCCCAAGCTGACTGCACACTTCCCAGCTTTTAGAATAATCTTCAAGGGAACACAAAACACACTTCCTATGACAAGTGAAAGGAGATGCTGCCTAATTCTTATCAGATGAGATAAAGGAAGGCATGCGGCATTCTTGTGAAGACTTAACATCCCCTGAAAAAGGAACCATAAAGGCTCCATAGAACAGAGACAACTGTCTAAAGCTCCACTTTAGACTGACTGAATACATAAAAGACTAATTCTTATCATATTGTAGATAACAATATATTAGGCATCTATAAGCTTACATCCCATATTTTTACATATTACAATAAGAAAATAATCATTTATTTCAGAGCATGATATTGAATACCTTACTGGAGTGGCTGTAAAATACAAAGTATAAAATATATCACTTGATATATTAAAAAAAATCTTAATTTATCTTGCATTTTTCTCCCTCATTCTCAAAGCAGAGAAAAAGAGCCAAAGAAACAAATCCCATCTTCCTTAGTATCTTGACATATGTATTTCATTTACCTCCACTCATACTGTCACATACACAAATTATACAAATAGCACAAATATCTTAAGAGTTGTGATAGAAAGGTAGACTTCTAAAAGACCTGCACCTTCCTGCTAGCTGCAGTCACACAGTTTTACCTGTTTGAGAGGGACACAGTGTAGAAAGAAGTAGAAATTGTGGTTGCCAGAGGCATACAGAAAAGCCCCCTGAGGCTACACAACCAATAGTTCAGTACACACTTATTCCATGCAGTATTTGCTGTATGTGTCTCTATTCCATGTCAGTGCACTTCCACTAATGAGACGTAACTGCCATTTTAATGAAATGGTCCAATCTGAAGTACCACATCTCACAGTAAGGAGAGTCAGAACTCAGGTTTCCACCACCATCACCTCATGCAACCCCTGTTTATTCACTTCACCTGTGTCCATGAGCTCCTGGCAATGCATGCTAGCTGCTTTGTAGTCCTGGAAACTGAGAGCCTGTTCCACTAAAAGGATTAAAACTTGACCTTTTCTCTCCATCTGATCATCTCCTGTAAGAAAAATTCAGACATTTTGTAAGTTAATTGGAATTAATGGTCACCTTAAGCTTGCTACTTTATTTCTTAAGAATTAACTACATATCACAACATGAAAAGCCTCTCTTGAACCTGAAACAGAAATAAAATTCTCTGCTTTTTCCTGAAGGAAGCAGTAAAAGGAGTTTCGTATTTTAAAAAAACATTGGCACCATAGCTTGCTAAAAAAAAAAACCAAACAAAAACAATTAGCATGTCCTGTTAAAGTTAAAAAAAAAGGTTTTAAAAATTGTATTTATGTGATGGCCAAAGCATAGACCAAACTGATATTTAAGCTAAGTGACATATAAATCAAAATCCTGACATTGAAAAAAATAAAGTCTAGGTACTGTAATAGAAGGAAAAAAATTGAATTTTTTTTTTCTTATAATACACAAAGACTCAAACTGCCACTTCATGGCTCCAAATAATTCATGAGACGCAGAAAACATAAGCATTTAAAAATCCCTAACCTCACAAATTGAGTGAGTAGAACTGAAACTAATTTTTCCACACCATACATCCATTTCAGTCACCAGATCTTCTGGACAGTGCCTCTTCCACTAGTTATGAATCGAATCTTACAGTTCAGATACTATTGAAGCCTTCTGACTGAAGTTTCATCAAAGATCTTTGGAGAAAAACATCCTGACCTCAATTTTAATACATCAGCATTCACAGATGAAGATCTAATGAGATGGCTCATGTCCTTCTGAAAGCCAGTTATAGTCAATACAAATAACATTTATACCTGTCAACCTTCACTAGTCATCTGTATTTTTTTAAAAGCTTTTATTCAATTTAGAGTGAACAATTTGCTGGCACTAGTTTGTCCAGTCTTGTGCTCAAAATACTATGTATGTCCATGCACTGTATGAGAAGGTGACAAAACATACACAGGAAAAATAATCTATAAATTTTAATTTAGGAAAGAATTTTTAGAATGAAAATGAGTGGATTTTTTATATGCAAGCTTCTTGGTTGTGCTTCTCCTCTATTATTAAAAGCAATTTTATGCAGTCAGCGTTGTTACAGCCATTTGAAAAGGGCACTGGTTTATGAAACTCTATTACTACAACTTGTGAAATGCAAATATTTCAGAAGGTTAAACACATCCAGTTTCAAAAACCATTTAAAGAGTACACGTTCTTCAATTGTATAGCTGTTATTTTTAACTCCACTTTGCAGATCCATCATCACAGATAAAGCAAATTTCTTTTTAAAGCTTTCTCAAAAGTAAAGTTGTAGCAGTTGCACTACAATGACATTCAGGAAAGTGAAGTTACCGTAATTACTAAACTCAGTCAAGCCTCCCCTAATCCCAGCACATCACAACTAACTCAGCTGGGAGAACAGGCTGGCTTCCCATCATTTTATCTTTCAGCCTCCTGCTCAATATACTGCCAGCACACGATGTTGCAAATTAGTCACATTCAAGGCTCTCCCGTTGCAAAATTTTGCCCTCTGGAACCTGGGAACTTCTCATTTGGGCAAAAGCAATTACAGATGACAAAGAGCTGCTTCTATCCTCACAAGCTAAATGTGAACTGTCATTTCTCTGAGCGAGGGACATGTACTTGCCACTCATCTCCTGATGCCCACTTCACCCTGACAGCTTGACTTCTTACAGAGAGATCTGACTAAGCGGCAAACACAAAGAAAAGTCAAGAGAAACAATCAAACTATTACCCCTCAGATTTCAGATAGCCAAAATAATCACTGCTATTTATTCCCACTTAAAAACCAGTGGCACTGAAGAAAGAAAGGAAGAACACTTGGACCAAGGAATGGTTTCTTTAACTGTGCTTGACCAGTTGCATGGAGTCAAGTTCCCCATCACCAGTGCTTCAGCCAAGTATTTTTGATACAGTACAATACATCTCTGCATGTTTTACAAAAGCACAAGCATAAAATATAAGGATCACTTTCCTTCTAGTCCTTGGCTATAGCTGCTCATCATATCTCCACTCATTGATGCTTCCATTACCTTGGCACTCACTGTTATGGCACAGAACAACCACTGGCTTCAATGTTAGTGAATCCCTGCGTGAAGCCCTTTTTCACACACCTTTCATTAACCATGCAGTGACTGATAATGCTCACTGCTGCAGTTTAGTCATTGTCTTCTATTCAGACACGGAAAAAGTCACTGCTTCAGCTTTGTAACACATCATTTGATGATATTTCAATAATAAAGTCTTATAAAAGGGAAAGTTTTGAATTCTGAATTGTCTCCCTTGCCATTCTGACAGATATCCAAGACTCAAAACCAAGACAGGAATGACAAAACTCTTAAAATGGTGACCTGATTATATTACATGGTAATTCTGTTTCAAGCCTTAATGATAACACCGGACAGACTCAGATCAAATTTAGAAACTGGAGAGTGGAAGGGGATGAGGAAGGGAAGTGTATGCACACACAGGCCCAGGGAAGTGGAGGTATTTAAAAAGACATGGAGACATGGCACTCAGGGACACGGTTTAGTGGTGGACTTGGCAGTGCCAGGCTGATGGTTGGACTCAGTGCTCTGAAGAGATTTTAGAACCTAAATGATTCTGAGGTTCTAATGAAAATGACAAGAGAAAAAATATGAAAGCTCAGAAATACTTGAATTTTTTTTTCTTGAGAAGTAAAGGATATGCAAATACTTTTTTAAAGCTTGGATCCAATCTAGATTATATAAAGAAAAAAAAAAGCTTATTGAAACACCTTGCATAAGATGCATGCTATTTGTGAGTGGATGAAATAACATTATCCTGAATGAAATCATGCAATTGAAACTTAAAAGTCAAATGATACCAACACTGTACATACACTTCAGAAATTCCATGTCGCCCACATTTAGGAAATCTGGCAGATCAGAAGCCATCTACATGGTTAATTCCAAATGCAAGAAAGTCAGTGTTACGAAAGACGGATTTCAAAATTAAGCTTTAACTAAGAAATGTGAGCGAAGTTTAAAGCTACTAGAATTTGCTTATAGATATTAAAATTAAATAAATTACAACAAAAGTTGTGAGAAAAGAGAATAATGGAAACATTTCCAGAGAGCCTGAAAAAGGAAATAAGGACCAACACTCACTAGGTCTGTTTGATGTACACTAAGAGAAGAGAAGACGCTCCTAATTTCTGATACAGAAGCTTTTTTCCCTACTTTTTTTGCACACATCTACTCAAGTAATTGCATAAAGTGAGTTCTTTACACCCTTTCTTAACACAGAGCATGAATTAAGTGAGGATTGTGAGACACAGCACAGCTCCAGCTCCCTGAGCAGGTGCAGATTTTCTGGCTGTCATGCTGAGCACATTCTCCCTCACTTACTTTACCCATCTGTGAAATTAAGGTAACACTTGTGTGCTTACTTTACAGAGGTAGTGACATGAGGTTTAAGTAGAGTCCACTGTAATTAATCAAATATTTAAAGCAATTAAGAAGCTAGCTGATATATCATTACCTAAGCAAGATTTTAACTTTGATAAATATGAATAATGAATATTACTCACTTTCAGTGCTGTTCTCTAAGCAAACTGTATTCAGAGTACACAGCTCACAAAGCTCTTTAACAATGACTCTGTGCAATCTACCCTTGAATCCACAAAAAATGCATTCTTCCAAAATTTAAATTAAAATATATATGTTCTTAGGATTTTATAGGCTGGCTATATATTACATATAATAAAACATAGCATATGCTTCATGTTCTATATACACACAAATGTAAAAAGTTTATATAGACATGGACAGATGTAGCGAGAAGGTCTTTCCCCATCAGTAATTATACAGGGTGGGGTGGCAGGGGAAACAAAGAGGGGAAAATACTGAAACAAATTCCTCCACTGAGCAGACAAAGTGCAAAAAAACACTCTACAAAGTGGATTTGGAACAGAAGGGACCACAACTTCAAGCATGCACAACCAATACCAGTAAGTATGTTCCACAGGACAAAATCAGAACTTCTTACACAGCAAAGGTGGCTCATAAATCAGGGTAATTGTGTAAGTAGTGAAAACCAATTAAGGACAAAAATCAAATCTTTATCCCAGCAGCACTTTATCTAATTCTTCATTAAACAAGTCCATAAAGTTCAATCACCTTTTTCAATATCTAGATCCATCCAAAAATATCTCAGTAAGACCACCTGCTTTCATCATAAGCTCTTAGAAATCACAATACCCTGTCCCAGTAGTTTTACACCTGCAAACAAAGACTATCCACACTAGAACTGCAAGAAGGCTTTCCTTTTCTAATATTAAGTTTAAAATAAAATATACTAATTCAAAAATCTTAGAATCTGTATGCATAAGCTGCCCTTTTGTCTGTAAACTGATTTGTGCAATAATACTAGTGTTTGTTATCACACTTTTGATATGGCTACCAAGTCCTAAAATAACTCTTCATGATATTAAAAACAGTATTAATAATATGAATTAATATTAATAATTAATTGGAACTCAGTAACTTAAATTACAAGTTGACAGGTACAGAAATACCATTTCTACATGTCATGTTTCAACTTATTTTTTTTAATCTCTACCATCAAATTATATACAGCACTCCTCATTACATACTATGACTAAAGTTATACCAGCATTACACTTAAAATCTGCTTTCAAAGGTATTAATAACCTAGCTATTCAAATTCTAAGACTCTTTAAAAAATCAGCATAAGGTTACCTATTCTACCACTCATCAGAGGTACACAGACCAACAATTAAGGACCAAAGAGTAAAGCTCTACAGACTTTCTTTAATAATTTGGAAAAATATTGCTTTTACATGCATGCTTTAAAGCAATGATGACAATCATGTTTCCTTTATATGCTACTGGGTAATCTTCTGGATGCTTTTCAATGGGCTAGAGAGTCAGCCACAAAAAAATCTGCAGTAACAGTGTTATGCTGTTTACAGCTTTCAAATCCAAAAAAACAAACAAACAAGAACATTTTAAAAATACTGACTTTCTTAAAATTAAATAAATCCATTTTCCACAGCCCATCTCCTACAACAATTAAGTTTAGATAAAATTCACAACTATGGCATTCTCATACTGAATCCATATTTTACTCATAAATGAATATTCTCTACAGATAACAGCTTTCCAATATAAGCAATCCAACTAACCATCCTTCAGTGACAGTGAAATGGGTTTTAATCACAAAAGCTTAAAACTACTTATGTAAAACAAAATTTAAAAAACACCCCATCACATTTCCCCACCACAGAAAGTCACTACTGAAAATGTTTCTTGCTATACTTTCTTTTCAGATAAATAAATGTTATTCTATAACCAAAAGATTCCTTTGAAAGCGACCATGTTATTTGCAGATTTAGCGTAAGAGAAAAGTGTCTAAGTCGTGTATTTCTTACCAAGATTCACTCTTGAAATGTACTTTTACAACTAAAATTCCCTGCTTACCATAGGAGCAACCATCAGCATTACTCCCAAGGCTAACCATCAAAGTCAGAGTCCAACACTCGCAAGATAAATGTGTCACTGGTAGAGTAAGCAGTAGTTTTTAAATAATTCACCTGTTTAAAAATTAACCAGCTCACACATTCATCATCTGGTTTTCTCTAGCCTGGTAAATGCATGGAAAAGAAGAAGTGAGAGGCCATTTCATCATCTGGCTTTGAATACCTCTTAAATCTCTCTTTTCAGTGGTGCCTAAGTGTCACTGTGATGTAACACTAGCATACAGACACGACTGTATCAATGAACTCTATACAAATTCCCTAAAGTTCTCTACCTACTATGCAGGGACTGCCATCTTTCAGTCTCTGGAGGTGAGACCACAAGTTTGATCCCTTTTCAAAGGTACATACCAGGGCACTGTAAATCCTACAGCTGAGGCACTAGGATAACACTACTGGACAAAGCTTTATAGAATCTCTCTGGATCTTGGTTTTCCTTCTTTCACACAAAGAGAATCACTTAGATTCAAAAAGAAGATAAAACAAAAATCAGCAACATTAGCCCAAAGAACCCAGAATACTAAGAAAAATGGACAGATTTTAACTTGATCTGGATGGGACAAAGCAGAGAGGAGGAAAGAGCTGTACAGCAACCTTGTCTTATGAACCAATAAGGGAGACTTTTTTTTTTCCCCCCAAAAGCTTGACAGGCAAAGAAAAAGAAGTTACTACTGTCATTCCAATTTTTCTGTGGATTACATATTAAATATTTAGATTGGATCCAGCTACCCAACATGGTACCATACCATCCCCTCTGCCACCTTTCATGTAGCAGCACTGTGCTGACCAGAGTCAGGACATTTCCTGTGACTCCTTTCCTTAGGACTCTGGGATCTTGAGAGGTCAACAACCTAATTTCCATACCTCAGTTCTCAACCTTACACAACTGTCTCAAATATCTCCCTCCCTTTTTATAATACTATGCAAAAAATTGCCAGTACTAAGCTTCCTGAAAACATAAGAAAAAAAATTAAATTATTTAACAAATAGAGAGGGAGAAAGGAACTAGCCAGGCATGCTTCAATGACAAAGCTGGAATGCACTGATTTTCATACGCTGCATGAAATAAAAATACCTATTTTGTATTTCTATGTTCTATTTCTACATCATAAAAATACAGCAGTATTGTGTTTACCATTGCATTGATTAAGCATTTTTCAAAACTAAAAAAAATCAAAAGGCAGATACTTTAGGTAGGCTATAAAAAAAAACCGTAACACCCGCTCCCAATATCCTCAGGACTCAATCTTTGAAGATGTTCGGCTCCTCAAATGAATACTCAACTTAATGTATTATTTTTAGTGCCCAAATGAGATATATGCAGCACAGACTGAAGCCTAGCAGCTGAAATTCATCCTTAACAGACAACTTTTCCCCCTCTAACTTAAATGCAACTATTATTAAATCAGACTGCCTTATTTGACAGAGGTAATAACATTCACGGTAATTTCAGTACTACCAATTAACTGTAAAACAAGATATTCTCAGCCACAACTCCTCCAATCTGAAATAAGCCTTGTCTTAGGTTATAATGTAAGATGTAACCAAAAGTATGTATTCTATCACTATCTGTTAAAACCAGGTGGGGCAGTGTTCTTTGTCTCTTCCATGACACATCCCTGGTAACTCCCTCCGGGGGAGATCTTCTGTTAATGGGTCATCCAGCCTCACTGCATGACTCATAAAATTACATCATCCCATTGTGAGATGCTCCGCCCAGGAGAAGGAACCAAGCATTCCATCCTGGATATAATCTGAGATTCCGAACACCACAGACACCTTTCCACTGGATTCCCAGAGGACAGGAGCTACACAGCTACCACTGGACTTTCTAAGGAAGAGCAGACCCTTCTACAGGATCACTGCTTCAACAGAACCACATCCATCACTTCAGGAGGACTGCAGCCACCATTTAATCGGACTGCTATCACCACCCCGACTAACAGGGTGTCAGGTTGTATCCTGGCTCTGTCAGTTTAAACCAGTGTTTTCTGCCTTTATTTTTCATTTTCCTATTAAATTGTGCTTCTGACTTGGAGTCTCCCACTGGTTTGTTTTCAAACTAGTACAGCCTTTACTCCAGCTCTGGACTAGACAAGGCAATTTTTTTATTTCAGGTATTAGCAGAATGTAGCAGCTGACCATTTCAGCTATTTTACAGAGAAAATATTCCACTCATGTGAAATGTTTCATTCCTCCCCTCTTCCAGATGACTTTTTAATGGTATCTTTGAACACATATTCTAATGATCAACTCAAATGTCCTAAAACATAACATAAATGCACACTGCAATGCAACTCAGTGTCTTATTAACGCAGCTTACCTGCAACCCTCAGCAGGTTTGCCAGTTCCAGGAGCTTAGCAGACTGTTTATAGTTTGTTGACGTCTGCGCCAGACAGTCCTTGATGAGACTGAGTCGATCGGAACACAAACGCACTGTTGAAAGCAGAACTGGTTTAGAGACTGCACAAATGAACTTGACTGCTGTGCTCCTGCTTCAACAACACAGGGCAGGAGGAGTGCTGGGGAGTATAAGAATGCAAATACAAACTGAAAACCAGCTCAAGGCTGCTTGCATGCAGATCCTCAATTATACCTACAAACAGAAAGTTAAAATAACGCCGCAGGATATCCAGCCCCAATCATTAGCAAGTCAAGTCAAGTTATGAAGGGAGCAAAAAGCAGAAAACTGACCCGAATGAAAACTTACTTTTATTTCATTTTTTCACATTCACTGTTTTTAAATGTATACAATTAACCGATATACCTTTATACAATTTTAATTATCATTTTTGCAGACTGCTAACACAGACACTAACTTTTGTTTAGAATGTTGTAACGAACTAAGATTTCACGCTACATTTTATTTTAGCATGGACAAGATACATCACATAGACTCAAAGAACTGTCATTAGCAAACTCTTAATTTACTTAAAAATTTTCTGTGGAAGCGGAAGGACAGTCTACAAATCACCAGGTTCTGTCAACTGTATCCTGAGCAGCTTATAATTAGTACTGTGTTTCAAAAAAGATTTTACCAAGAATTAAACAATTATTGTAATTGCATGATTTAATATCATGAACTGATTCCAGTGCCATATTTAGCTTGTTAGTGGGTGGCTAACTTCAGGCTGCTGTTTTAAAAGGTAATGCTTTCATACCATGCAAGTTCTCAGAACTCAGAGGAACAGCATGCAGATATTCCACTTAACACTAAATAAGAGTGAATGGCTGCATGGGGGATAAACTCTGCATTAGCATATGGGGCTTAAAACACAGGATATCAGGCCTCTCAGTAAGAGCAAAGTAGTATTTGCATAATGAAAATCATTAGTTCTGGAAATCAAATTAGACCAAAATGAATAAGAATGGAAGAGCAGGAAAAGGTCATATTTTTAGTTTAATTTTTAATATTCTATCACAGGCCTATATTAGTATACAACAATAAAACGTTTCCAGTCACTGATTATTTAAGCAGGAATTTTTAATACATAACTAAAAGTAATCTAATATAATACCATGGGTAAAACACTTAATGATGGACTTTCCTTCACATTTTATTTTAATAAGGAGTCTTCAAACCAGATTTTATTGAAATATAGCATAACAGTAGTTCATAAACTACTGAGTTTGCTAAAAATAGAAGTGGGGGAAGATCTACAGAAAACTAAATACAGAACTGCAAAAATTGCTAAAAAATTGCTAAAAAACTATTGCTGTGGGAACAGCTGATCCTTAGTGCTATTTTTAACGACACTCTACCAAAGTAACAGATCATTTAAAGGCTTTCATTAAAATTGGAAACATCATTTTAATCTTATTAATTTGATTTACATGAAAGATACTGAAGCAAGGGTAAATCAGGGTCATTAATGAAATCACATGCATTATTTCACATGTTCTAATTAATCTAGATCAGTTGTATTACACATACTGTTAATGCAGTATTATGCTACTACTTTTTAAAAATGATACCTCCATGTCCACATCAAAAAAAGTTGAAGAAAATATGTGCACTTTTCTAGAGGCTGAACAAACTGACTGAGAAATAATTTTACTCTAGGAATCAACAGGCCAGTACTGCAAGATCTGGAAATCAGACATTCTCAGTCCAGAAATTGTAAGATTTCTGAATATAACACACGGAGCATCAACTCACTTGAACAAATACTTGGAAAAAAAGAGAACAAAAGGAGAATACCAAAGTAAAGTAACAACAGCCACTGAGAATATCTACTTCATTTTCCATGAAGTGGAAAGCACTGAAGTGCTAGCCATAAATCCCAGTATTTCTCTGCACAATGCCAGAAGTAAAACATTATCATCAGCATGTCTCATGGCTCAGTGCTCATCTCAGCCAGTTCCACTACTGTTCATGCAATTTCTTTGTACATAATCATAACTTCTTTCCAACTTTTGTCCAACAACTTTCACTGGAGTCAGAGATCCAAAAGATTTAGTTTTAAGCACATCATCAGAAGCAATACCTAATAAAAGTTCACTTCCACTGTCATTGGGTTTTATATACCTCAAAATTAAACAGCCCACTGGAGACACGAAAACTGCCTCTGCATGAAGTACCTCTCTCCCACCTGTTACTTTAAAGCACACAGGCAAGTGCAGATTATTTGGCAAACAAAATATGAGCTTAAATTATTTCTGTTCAAGTTTCATATACTCGGTACTCTATTTTAAAGTCCTGCTTAAAGTAAGTCCCAAAACACATACACCATATGCAAATATCCTTCTTACCTCACATATTCTAAAAAATTTCATTACAAAAATTACTTTTGTATGTGCCTGTAGTGCTTGGAGGCAGGAAGTGAACTCTTTAAGTTTAATCATGTCACACTTATGTAATAGTAGCTATTTCTCATGCATATTTATGCCTGTGATTCAAGTAATCATATAAAGAATAAAGTTATGCAGTACCTTGTAGTGGTAATATTTTCACACCAAACTCTTCCAGGTAACCCAGAGCACGAATGAGGTCCAACTCCTCCTGAACAGCACTCGGACTGTCTTCAATAAGTTGTAGACAGCACCTAATAAGAATGAAACACATTTTCCTAAAGTTTGATGAATACATTCAAAGTTAAACTTGTGGGAAAAGTTCACCAGTAAATAAAACAAAACAACCAAGCAGTAATTTACTGTACTTGTGAAACATCAAAATACTCTAAACATTTTAACAAATTTCTGGTTTTGGATTGCCTTCAGCTGGTTGTGATAAGTACATCACCTAAACCCTCCTGAATTTAGATCGGCAATGAATTTAATAGATGTAACTACTTTAATAGTGTAAGTACTTAAATACGTAATTATTTTGGGAAACATTTCTCCTACCACTATTGCATTTTGATAATGCCATATTCTAGAAGATAAAAGCAAAACAGTGCAAAAAGTTGACAGGAAGTGAAACATTAAGAGTCATTGTCACAAATTCAGTTTCCTCAGCTAGGTACAGCAAATAAACCGAAGCTGAATTAAAAAAAAAACCAACCAACCAACCAACAACTACAACAAAACAACAATAAAAAAACCCCCACTAAATTCCTCTGAAGACGAATTAATAAATGCAACTATTAAGAGCACATTACTCTAAATATATTTTTTTCAAGTCATATGAATAGTATATTATTGTAATAAGCTTTTAGATAATTTTTTAAAATACAAGTTGCATTCTGGTACAGTGTATTCATATGTAGTTTTACTAATACATGCTGAACAAAGAAAATCAACATGCAAAATCATAGAATCATAGAACAGACATAGGTTGGAAGGGACCTTAAACATTGCCTAGTTCCAAATCCCCTGCCATGGGCAGGGACACCTCCCACTACAACAGGTTGCTCAAGAGCTCCATTCAGCCTGGCCTTGAACACTTCCAGGGATGGGGCATCCACAGCTTCTGTGGACAACCTGTTCTGGTGCCTCACTACCCTCACAGTAAAGAATTTTTTTTTCTTTCCCAAACATCCAGTGTAAACCTACTATCCTCCAGATTGAAACCATTACCCCTTGTCCCACTATATGCCCTTGTAAAAAGTCCCTCTACATCTTTCTTGCAGGCTCCCCTCAGGTACTGGAAGGACACATTTAGGTCATCCCAGAATGTTCTCTTTTCCAGGCTGAACAATCCCAAATCCCTCAGCCTTTCCTCACAGGAAAGGAAAGAAGAAGGTGCTTCATCCCTCTGGACACACTCCAGCAGGTCTGTGTCCTTCCTGTGCTGGGACCCCAGAGCTGGATGCAGCACTGCAGGTGGTGTCTCACCCCCTCCCCTTCCTCCCCTGCTCCCCTTGCTGCTTTGGGTGCAGCCCAGGACACATTTAATTTTCTGGGCTGCAAGAGAACATGTCCAGGTCATGTCCACCATCTCCTCCACCAGCATCCCCAAGTCCTTCTCAGCAGGGCTGCTCTGGATCTGTTCATCCTCCAGCCTGGACTGATACTGGGGTGCAGCACCAGCACTTGGTCTTGTTGAACTTCATGAGTCTCATGAGCTTCAATTCTTGAGCTTGTCCAGATGGCATCTCATCTCAATGATTTTAAATGGTTTAATTCACCATACACATTAAATCAGAAAGTATTTGATTTCTCCAGTTTATCATATGACTTTTATCTCCACACGTTAATTAAGAAAACACATTTTAAATCAAAACCAAAACTGTTTGTTAGCTGAACATCCCATATGAACCCATCATATTTTTCAGGCATATTGACAAATATTTCAGGGTGAAGATTAAAATAGGAGTGGAATAAAAGAGTTAAGAGAAGACAAATATATTCTACCTAAACCAACACATACATGAAGGCTACTAGGAGACCTATACACTGATAATCACTCATGGAAACAAGGTAAGTTACCATGAAACAACTGATTGAAGTCAGAGAAGGACCAAAACATGTTACTGAACAGAATAAACACAGAGTCACACATTCATACCAAGTATTTGAGCTATAAACCATGTATTTTGAAATATCACCATAAAACCCTAAGAGAAAAGCTGGTCACAGGACCCTTATTCATTAAAAGGGTCTTTAAACTCCCTGCATTAAAAGCAACATTACTCTGTACTTCCAGAGCCTGCTTATGAAAAATATTCTCAATAGACGACTGGGGGAGGGGAGGGGGGGGAATATAATATCAAATAAACCCTAATGCTATGACAACATTAACTCAGTTGTATTTATGTATATGATAGTGGCAAATGTACCTGGCCAACTCCATACAGCTGTCAGTCAAACTCGTTGAAGAATTGAAATATTCTCTACCAGCAGCCAAAACTAGTTCAATACTTCTGGCATAGCTGACTCGGTACTGCAGCTTCCCTTTTGATGAACTCGGCAGATCCACTGACCAAACACGGCAATGCATCATTTGCCCAGCCAGGTGGATATTGTCTATACTGCTTGAGCATAAAAGACTTTCGGTGAATATCTAAAAGAAAGAACAGTAATTTAATAACCTGCAGGAGCAGCAGCAGTTTCAATTAAGCTTATCTGCATTTTATGGCATAAACCCCTCTGAATGCAAGGAACTTTGAAGTCAAAAGAATATATATAAATATATTCAGTCCAAGCAGAAAATCTGACTTCTGTCAAGGGAAGTATTTCTACAATTCACTTAAGTAAAGCTAAAATTAACTAGTAGCTATTTTCTATTTACTGGAAGTTAAAAAAAAAAAAAAAGCATATTAATTGTCTTTTTACAGTATGACTTAAGACACCAAAAATATACCTACATTCTGAGGTGTACTACAATATAAGAATCTGAAAAGGCAGTTCACTATTAAGACCTTAAAACTAACAACATATGAGAAGAAATTTTGTATTCCTAAAGAAACTAAAAATATATAGGACTGAGCACGTAAAATGTTCCTTAAATTTCAACCAAGACTATCTTCAAAGAATGTAAACTAATATAATGCTGTATTCTGCCAGAAAACACCTAGCTTATTTACAGGTAAAAGTTTTACCCACTTTAAGACACTCAAAATAATCTCAATTCCTTACAAAAATAATTTGCTTTTTTCTTAAGCATAGTCATTATTGTCCTAATGAAAAGAAACAGAAATTTGATCATTTCAGAAAATATCACAGCTGCAACAATATGGCCTTTATTGAATGTTTTAAAGTTCATAGCAAATTCAAGAGGATCAGTGAATCACAGAAGAGCCCTATTAAAAAAAAATAATTGCCCTAGGGCATATCACCATGTCCTGCAGCCATCGGGAGGAGGAGAGAAGATCCAGCAGGCAGGAATTGTGCAGCAAGATTGATTTTTTAAATTATTTTACAAACTCTTCTATAGACTTTTTTCTTCATAGTCTAATTGGACAAAGGATCAGCCACCCCTTAGGGTGATTGGCTAAAATCCTAAACATCCATTGTCAAAATATTTTTCTACTATACCATAAACAAGACTTTTCATGGCTGCAGGTGTTTCATTGTTTACATAACTCTGCTACCTCTTCTGTGAGAGAGAAAAGTCTCTCACAGGCTTAGAAAATACCAAGAAAATCCTTGCTAGCAGCATTTTGTATCCACAGAGCCCAGGTTGGGAGGGACCTCTAAAGATGATCTGGTCCAACCTTTCATGGGAAAGAGGGCATAGATGAGATTATTTAGCACTCTATCCAATCATTGTTTAATTTTAGGATACTTTTTTTCTAGGAAGAACCTCTCCAAACCACCTCATGCTCTGGAAAGGAAAACAGTTCTGTGCTTCTTAAAGAACATCACACAATTGGATCATCTTCCATTTCACAACATACCAACCGTCAAGGAACAGCGAGAGATGCAAAGTATCACAGCTGACCCTTCTTCCTCAAAGATCCCACATGGAACATTTACCTCTCTCAAAACTTAAGAAGTCCTCCTTCAAGAGGACAGAATTCACCTTGCATGAAAGAAGAACAAACTAAGCATCATGCTCAAAAATACTGAAACCTCAGATGGGATTGCAAATCCTTACTGCCTCACCAATTTATCAATTTTGAAGTTATTGAAGTATAATTGCATATGACAGCACCACATTTCAAAGCATTTTCAGTACTCCTACATAATTTTTTCCAAAACCCTTAGTTGTGTTTCTTTTTCAATTATATGGTTCAGAGTTTAAAAAAATAGTGCCAATAGAAAACTTACATTAAGATCAGAGCAAAGCAAATGCCTTATTTACAGAGTGCTCTAGTATTACAATTTTTTAACATGCACGTAAAAAAAATTTCAAGTACACCAAGTTGTAGCCTACCACAAAACCATGACTATTAAACATGCTGCAATTTTTCTAGCTGCACTACAGGGAAAGAATGATTTTTCTCACATAAAAGTTGAATAGCATTGGTTTTTTTCTTTTTTTTTCTACTTTGCTTTTAAAACTTCTCCTAAGAGCTAATCAGATGGATAGCCATAAGCAATTAAATCTGTAAACTGCAATAAAACCTGCTTTTATATAGATATAAACACTAATTATAGTGGACACAGTACTGCATCTGTAATAAAATGCAGTACATTGAAGTGAAAATGTAAATAACACGTCACAGCAAATTCTACATCTGTCTAACAGCTGTCCTTTGCAAATACTAATGACATGGGTTTGGGCTTTATGCACATGCAAGGGTTTTTACCTTCACTGAAATTAGATTTCTCATCTCACATAATTTTACTTCAATTGCAAGCAGCAGAAAGTCCATAATCCTATAATGATCTTGGATAATAGTATCAAGCCAGAACTCCATGTTTAAGAAATGCTTGAGTGAAGACAATGCTTTATTTTCATTAGTTCGGAGTGTTTGTTGCTAAACACATTTGTACATGGAATTACAGGCTACAGATCAAAGCTGACTCAATTTCTAAAAAGCTGAATTTTAATAAAAGATATACAGGATATTTATTAGAAGGGCTTTAGATAAAATGAATAAACACCAGAATTTTTCCTTAAATAAAATACAGCAAAAAGCCAGTAGACAAACCAAGTAACAACACTTGGAAAATGTATTTACGGTTGTGAGCAACAATATGAAATAAGAATCTATAGCTTACTTGGGACATAAGTCAGTAAGAAGATACAAAACTCACCTCATAGCAAGTATCTGAATGTAAGCATCTATACACTTTCTGCTGCATGTCCAACATATCCTGGAGTAATTGCTTCCACTGTGTCTCACCAACTGACGGTTGCCTACAAATATTTTTTAAAATTAAATATTCTCTTCCCCAACAAATTTAAAGAAAAGCAGTAGATTTCCATCACCAAAAATACGAGTTTTCTCAAATGCTATTTCAGTATTTAATTAGACTTTTAACCAGGAGTGATTCAAAGACAGATGGCTTTTAATATTAATTAATATTAGAACAGCATCCGTGGGATAAAATGGTTTGACAACAATGCAGTGCCCAAAGTGCTTTTTCTGTTTTCTGTGGGATAAGGCAGGGATTTAAGCAATCTTTCTCAAGAGTCCCCAGCTAGGTTTTGATAATTTTCCATAACACATCAGAAAGTTTGAAGTGCTATCCTCCTGCTGATCCAGGAACTGCAGGGCAAAACCAAGTCTCCAACAGCAACTGCGGATCATTAAAGTGCTGTTCATTGTAGGCAATCTCAAAGGACTAATCAATTGCATGCAATCACAGGAGAATAGAGTTCCAACTTTGTTTCTTAAAATTGAGTGGTATTCAGATTCTTGACCCTCTGAATCCATGGATCTCTGTTTATGCACAAAGCCTCAACTTCTTGTGCCCTATCAAAACTTTTACTAGTAAAAACACTATGAAGGTTTTTTGACATTATCTTGAGCCTTTCAGATTAGAAAAAGACCTTTTTAAATTACATGAGCTAGTTCCAGCTAATAGTGATTTTCTCATGTGGCATTAGCTTTTATTTTGGCAAAACAGAAGTGGAAAAACCAACATTTTTCCTACAGAGGCATTGTCTTGATCTTTCTAAAGAGAGGTTTCCAGAAGTCTTAAAAAGCTTTCAGACTACTAAAAATCTAAATACCACTCTACCATAATGGATAAACTGCTGTGCATATTTGCTGTAAATAAGAAAGAAAGTCACCCGCAGTTATGGCTGGTTTTCCCAGGATTCAAAATTTTTATCTGCTTATGCCAAGAGCCATTTAATAATTCATGTACAGTTGAAAGATGAGTTAAATGAAGTAGTTCTTAACTAGAACAACTGAGAAATAATACTGGGAATATAAGTGGTAGAATCAATACCTAAAATCAGTAAGTTACCATATTACAAGGGTTCCAAGAAAACACACCAAAAAAACCAAAGCATTATTTTACAAATCCTACACTCTCAATAGAATTAAATAGGTCTTAAAGGACTTTATTTACAATATGTTATCTTTCACAATTCATCATCCTGCAATATTTTGCAGCCAGTATGCCTTTTAAGCTTGTTTACTTGAACACAAACATACCAAAGCAGAGATTTTTGACTGTGAAGAATGCAGCCAAAACACTAATCATGTTAATCACATGTTTAACCAATCTCTGTATGTACACTGTCTTCAGGGTGAACACCCCAGCTCCCTGCTGCCACAAAGCAGGCAGGCATGCTCTGTTACCTCACCGCGCTTCCCCTCTTATCCCGGTGCCTCGTGGAATACTAACTTGCGACCTGTGTGCCTTGTCAGCCGGATCATCAGCTTCCGCGCCTCCTCTGCACTGTCCTTCGTGTCTCTCACGAAGGAGACCGGCTTCTGCAGGCCGTGCTTCTCCAACAGCTCCGACACACTGCAAACAGAGTCAGCGCTCTTGAATCCTGCACAACTGTACAACTACTGCTGCAGCAGCAGGACTCTCAAACAATGTACTGCAAATGCAAACAGTCTCCATAAAATCTCTAATAGTATAGCTTAACCAGAGTAACATTACCTACATTTTAAAAACTATCTATATATATATATTAAATAATACCATAGGGTAAACACATAGCACCACAGTTTTTAGTCTTTGATCACTCAAAGCATTAGAGAGTATGAAGATCAAAACAAACTCCTCAGGTTAACCCTCCTTCCCCCTGCCAAAAAAAAGCCCACTGAAAATAAAAACAAACAAAACAAAAAATCCCCAACCAAACAAATAAAAAAATTCCCCAACAAAACCCTACACACAAAAAAACCCAAACAAAACAAAAAAACAAAACAAAAAAAACAAAACACAACCCCCCAAACTTTTATTCCAAGAACATAAGTATCTCTACAGTTCTATACTATTCAAATAGATAAAACCATTCAAAATTTCTATGTTCTGAATACAAAAATCATACAGATAATCTTGTTGACAGCATTAAAAAAAATATATTCTTGCTGGTTTCTTATAAAAATGTTCTTGGCTATGCTTAGTGATTTCTCTAAGAATATTTATTTCAGCAAAATGCAATACCTGAGAATTTGTTCCAGTTCATCTACTTCATCATGAAGAGTGTTAGTTTTATCTGTTTCAGGCCTGCAATGATATCACACAATTAAATATATACATAAACACATATTTCTTATAATTTCCTCTTGTAACTCACATTATATACACATGAAGATAAGTAGTTTGAAACATTCCTTGATTAAAATAAATGTTTACTTGTAAATATTAAAACTATTGGGCTTCTTGCTGTAAAGACAGTTAAAATTTAGAGGGTCCCTCAATTTTTTAAGAGCAGAGGTTTTCCTTCTTCCTTAGACTTTTCTCAGGCTCTCTCCTTCCTTCATGTAAAAGATACTGGAAAAATAGTTTACACCTCACAGATCACAGAGTATCTATCACCTCTTCATGCTTTCACTTTCTTGAGCATTACTTGTCCTTCAATGGGTTTTCCATCTTCCCTCTCTCACAGGGACATATTGCTGCTTTTAAGTTAACTGCAAGACACCACTATTGCAAGAAAACCAGTAAGACAGCACTAACACTTGGTCTCAATTCATCAGACTATGAAAGTCTAAGAAACAATACAGAAGCCTTGGTCTAGGCTGCTACTTTAACTCATGTTCTGCTGCATTAACTGGTAGAGCATGTACTTCTGATGTATATACAGCAGAAGTATATAGATACATTACAATCATGGCAGCTCAGAGGTGAACAGAGTATTCCAGTAACTTGGTCTGCCCTTTAGTGACTTAACAACCCTTTTTAAAGCTTTAATTCACAACTATATTTAATATTTCTAAAATATTTGTGAATAACCAAATAATTTACAAATAAAATGTTTACCCATATCCTCTTTGTGGAAGGCATTCCAAAATATCATAACAAAGAGAGAGCTGGTCATCTCGCTCACAGCTATAAATACACTCCAACGCCGTGATCATAAGCTGGTCCTGATCAGGGATAATTTGTTGCTGACACTAACAAGAAAAGAAAGAACACTGGTTTTTATTCCCTGTTTCTAATTCAACAGTAAATTTTCTTTTCAACATAAAAAGATAGGTACTCCAAGAAAATAAATTTTCTTCAGGTGCAATTAGAATGTTTCTTGATAACAACGTGGTGAAGTCATAACCTGAATCTTATCTTGGCTAGTTTTCTGCAGTGCAGACACTTGAAAGAACAGTGGTATGCCACTATACCCTTTTTGAATTTGAGAAGTGGAGAGGGTGCAGAGGAAGGAAACTGCTGCAAACATTTGTCAGATTTATTTAATATGTACAACAGTACCAACATACATTGAAGAGCTGTGGTTGTGCTTCACTGGTTGATTTCTGTCCATACACTCAGAACATTCAATAGCATGCAGAAATGTGCCTGTGTGCTCTGGAATAATTATTTAAGCCATAGAAGCAGCGTAAAACACTCACATGGAAAGCAACTTCAACCCTTACTCAGTGAACTCTCACCTCAATCCTAATGGCCCCCACTTTATTCTTTACATTTGCTGAGTAAGGCGGGAGAGGGGGGGAGTAACTTGAAATCTACTCCTAGTAAAATTCCTCAGGGAAAAAAATATTAGTGAGATCATTAAACTCTTTCATATCCACTTTTTATAAAGCAAATATGCCAGGAATTTACTTTAAACAGGTCACCCGAAAATCACTTCAAAGAAGAATCCGTAATTTTTATTCTACTAAGCTAGAATCATTATTACATTAATTTGACAATCTCATCAAGGACAGTTTAGCTGCATTATGATTTATGCTACAAAACTTTTTAATTGTTGTTTTCTAAAACATAACAAATTCTGGGTCTAAGAAAAAGGGAAAGATCAGAAAGATGGTCTGATTTAGAAAAACTAACTCTATTTCTGAATTAACCTCTTCAGGACAAGAATTTCCAAAGAAACCAGTAGAATCAACAGGGCTCTTTACTTACAGCAGGTTTTGAATTCTGAAATATCTTCAGAGGTAGAGTCAAGTCTTCCTTTGCCAGTGTTACTAAATATTCTTTAAAAAGGGTATTTGCAAGACCAGGGGACTGATTTTCACAGCGGTGGAGAAAAGGGATCATCCACTGGTAAACATTCTTCACATATTTTTCATCTGAGGACTGGAAAGCACAAAGAGTTACAGAGAGGAAATATAAGAACTAGTTCAGCTTCATTGTCCAAAATAAGCAGGAAAAGCAAAAAACCAAATAGAACCTTTTTTGATCAATATAACTGAAACAGTTATCTTCAGCTATCACAAACAGATCACTACATCATGAAGCCCTGAAACAATCTTTCTGCTACCCAATGGCTTGAGGAAACTGAGCAGAACAGGAGTAAAGCCCATTAGTGAGGAAAGACTCCCTTCCTCCTGCAGTTTCAGAATGAGTGAAAGACCATGCAAGCATCTCCGAGTAGCATTACTTTCAGTAATTCAGCAAGAATGTAAAACAGAAAACCAAATGCTGAGTGGCTATATAAATAAAAAAAAAAAATTCTGAGTATTTTCCTAGTTTCCTCTGGTGCTTATGTGTTCTTCAACTGAATTTCAGAACCCTATTCCATCTCTAGCTATTTTTCAGCCCTTCCAAGACGTCTTTTTCTATCCTGAAATGCCATGGATAAGTTCAATACAGAGACAAAAACACATATACACACATACAGTGCAAAGGCAAATATTAAAGTTTCTTGACAATATTTAAAGACACCAGAAAACATCCATGGAAAACATTCATTGCTGTGGTATCTGCAGCATCATCAAGAGCTACAATGAAGATCCCTTAAAAAAGGTCAACAAAAAGGGAGTTCACAGCTTTCAAAAGAAGATTTAGTAGCACTGAGTCCTCAGCCAGGGACAAAGTGGGTCTTTGAGAAAACTGAGCCAATTTAGCTTTTTTTAGAAACAAATAAACATAGAAATAAACCCTACCACAACAACAACAACAAAAAAGGAACAGTGAAAATGTAGAATTTTTACAGAATTAAAGACAGAGGTTCATCAGAAAAATGACAGTGTCTTTATATACACAGGATCCAGAGTAACCTGAGTTACTGGATTTCGAGGTGTATACTTATTATTTATTCAAAATACTTACATTCTACATCAACAGTCTCAGCTTGTCAATGTCTTTCATCTCTAAAAGTTCCTTCAAAGTCAAAGTTCGATCACCATCAGTCTCATAAACCACAGTCTCAAGAGTGACCAGATTGTCACAAAGCACCTGCAGACCAGGAATGTTCCTCTCCATGCCAAGACGAACAAGGGACAGAGCACAGTCAACCTGAAAAATAATTACAAAAACACTGCTGTACAACTGTTTGCCAAAAGCCAACTTCAATCTATGTCCTGTCTGTGCATCTATTTTATTTCCCTGTTGCTTAATAGGCAATTTTAAGTTCCTAGAAGCTTTTGTGGACTGTATATTCCCAGATGGATTGTCCTTCTCAGCTTTATGAAGACCACATAAAATGCTTAATCTTAGGGGATGGTATCGTTATATGCTTTTAACCAAGATGCATCCTATTGATGCACGTAAATTAGAATATTATTCCCTCTGGAGATCTCACACAGCTCCTCTCAGTATATGGAATATGAAGGATTGCTTTAAACTAAGACAATCAGGTAACTGACATGCAACATGACTTTTCTAGCTGAACATGATTTAGTAATTTTAATTGTTGCATTTTATGTCACAAAAAACAATAACAGGCTTCTTCCCTAGTGACTGAAACTACCTTTATATGAAAGGTTCTGTTTCAATTTCAAAGAACACAATACTGGCTGTAAATATTCAGCAAGGCAGACATAAGTCTTGGAGAGCAGAATGCTAATTTATACATTATATACTTTAACTGATCCTTGGAAGTTGCTTTTATTTCTATACCTACTGACAGGTTGTTAAGATCACAGTCAACTATGATTAAAAAGAGCCCTGAAGGACTGCAAGCTGGTAGAACAACTCACCCATCCGAACTAACCTACGGTAGTGATACTTCCAGTCATCCTCCTTTTCATGCACCTAAATTTGCCTGAGAAGCAACAGAATACTGGAGCACACGAGTGATGAGCTCTGTTTTTATGTGCAATGCTTATCTTTACCTCACAGAGCTTCAAACACTTTTAACATATGAAGAAAATCAAGCAAAAATAAGCTGCATGTAGTCCCACAGACACACAGTAAATCTGCCACGAAGAAATCATGACAGTATCATGTATTGACATGACAGTGACACGTGACCAACACTTATCAATATACATGACACAGCAGCATGTGACAGAATAAAGCATGTTTCCCAAAATGCTGTGCACAACTTTCCCTCCCTTAGTTACAAACATAAGATGCAATGGTAAACACTTTTCATGGATTACAAAAGAGCTACTGTCTGCTATGGTAAAACAAATGAAACAGAATCTACTGGCTTCCTATTCATTTCTGTGGATTAATTATTTGGCTGAGTAAACTTCAGAGCAAGCGTAAGTACACTGCAAATGAAAAAAAAAAAAACAAGTACTTCAAAAGCCATAATGAAATTGAGACACAGTGTGAGGGAGAAGTGTCTATTAATATGCATTAAGACTGTTAAGGATTCTGTTGAAGAAGGCTGCTCAGCCATCATCATTTCCTTCCTGCTATTCTTACCTGCATTGCATACTCTTCAATTTCCTGTGCTCTGCTCAAATACCAATCAGTGACGAGATCTACTGAAAGGTCAGTAGTCCTGTACTTCAGTAACTCAGGTTGCATTTCGTACAGAAACTGGCCTTCATCTTGCAAAGTTGGTTCAATAACCATCCTTTAAAAAAAAAAAAAAAATGTGTACGTTTAAATATATATTTGCTCACCTACTTTTTTTTTTAACATCAATCTTTTTCCTAAAACGTCTGGAAAAAATGATACAATCAACCTATCATTACACAGTAAATTGATGAGACTCAAATGCCAATCACAGTGAGCGCTAGTTTTTGTCAGCAAAGGAACTACTAAGAGATTTTGAACAGGAGATAGATCATGAAAGAAATAATTCTCTCTACTGAACTAGTAAGAGCTTTCAAACATGTGATAGATCATGAAAGAAAATGCTCTCTACTTGAAGATCCGGGTTTGCACAACCTCCGTTTTCCATTTGTTCAGTCAGTCTCACTGAGAAAGCTGAAAACACAAGTTAGTGCACACAAAAATAGTAAGTGAGTCTTACTGGGTCAATTCCCACATTTCAAGAATTAGTAAATAAATTTTTTTTATTTTTGCTTTTATATATACTTACCTGCATTCTGGTTTTTCACACCAGTCTTCTTCACGATGTTTTTGCTCATTCCAAGGAAGAATTTTCAATGTCCCCTTCTTGTAGCTGGTATGACAGAAAAGAGAAGCCTGATGTAATTTTATGTCTTTTTAATTTGTTATGGCATTCAATTAATGGAATACAAAGCATACAAAAATATTTCTGTGAATTCATGATAAGCATGTCAGTCAATTACAGTATCAATTATTTAAGATTTATTAGTTCTTAGTGCAGCTTTACAAGTGTGGTTTTGCCTGTATGTTATCCATACAAATATAATACATATTCTACCTATACTATTAAAGATCCAATAAAAAAGATTAATAAATTTCTTTTCTTACTGACCATGCTTTAAAAAAAGGAAAAAACCCACTACATGCTTTCAGAATTTTTACCATTTCACACTAAGTATTCTGACTTCATATGCTGTCACAGAAGACTGAAATGAGTAAAAACCTATGATCTTCACAGCTTGAAAAAAGAAGACAAAACAAACTGCTCAAATCTTAGCACAAATCCTCATACTGGAACAACACATGCCCTGCTGTGCTGATCTTCTCAATTAAGTTTAATGTGGATTTCTGACTACAAACCTCTACAGTGAAACATCCTCTAATTACTGAGGTTGAAAAAAAAAACCCTGTTTAATTTAAGATGCAGATTAAGAATATAATGGATTATTATTGGAATGATTAGTTATGGCTTGGTGTAGAAGGCTAGCTGTTTAGGCAGCATAAAACACTAGAAAACCGTGTCAAGCTATGCAGAACATAAACTAATGGGGAAGAGAAAAGCTTTATAGGTTCTGGCACTTGTAGAAATAAGAATCAAACCATGTACAAACTAGAGACATTAGAGTTGCAGCATACCAGAAAAATAAGCTATTTTAAATTTAATTCATTTTCTCCTGACCCTGAAAATAAACAGCAATGGTAACCCTACACAGACAATCCCTATTTATAAACTAACAACTGACACTATCTTCTCATCCCTTGAAGAGCAGCATTGTAACTCAGTAGTTTAAAAATAAACACAACTCCAACCAACGAATCAATTTCACAATATAGTAAGAGTCAAAAAAATAAGCTAAAAATCAGTAACTACATCTCATTTAGCAACAGCCATCAAACTCACTGAACAAAACAAGGCATGCTCATGAACTGCCCTGCCCCATACACATACACATCTCACCCAGAGGACTGGTCACTCTTTTTTCCCTTCTCTGTGCATTAGCAAATAACACCTCATGCTTTATCATTGTAATTCCAAACCTCCAAATTATATATGCTGTAGTAATCCAACAATAAAAAGGTAGAGGCAGATTTGCAGGTTATAGAAGTCAAACAAATGGAGGGGTGAGGATGGAAAACTGTTAATTCCTGTGTCAGAGCGATAGCAACACCTGCTTTCAATTCCTGTTCACCTGAACAAAACACTCTATGGCTCTCTTTATAATTACACACCATACAGCAACATCATTAAAAATAATTCATAAAGAAAACTCCAAACTAATATTTGTGGTATAAACACCAGGAATAAAGCCACTTTCTTATTTTTGAAAGATTCATCATCAGCCCATACATTTTGAGGATTAGGGGTGCTGTAGTTGTTTAAATCTTAAATAATATAATTTACCAATAATTTAATGTTTAAAACTGACTTCATAAACTAAATTAATATAGTCACATTTCAAATGTCATACATGAGAACGTTATTATGGAAGGCCCAGTTTTTAGTGAAAAGGTTCTCTTTAGCAGCTGAAATGTCAAACACCAGAAAAGCCAAAGTGTAATGCTGCCTTCCAAATTATAAAATCAAGACAGTACAAGTAGGACTTTATATTTCAATTGATAATGCTCTCCTTTCCTGTGTTCTATTTAACAGAAAAGAAAGCAGAACAAACTTTGTCTAAGAGAATTTCATCTCTTAGCAAATTTTTCCCATTCTTCTCCCAGTAGGCTTAAGAAGGTATTTCAAGGCGGGATTGATCGTTGGTTGTTTTGTTTGGGGGAGCAGGGGGTGTGAAGGTTGGAAAAAGACTGGGGGTAAAATTAAAGAAAAGTGGGAAGTTATAGACAGAGCTGTAACAGCATGGAAATTATAGGGGAAAATGCAGTTGCTCCTCCCTGCATGGAATAAGGTCAGTGATTTCCCCCACACAATACATGCTAAGGGGGACTAAATGAAAGGTGGAGCAGAGTAGAGACACCATGGTCAGGCTCTGCTAAAATCCTTGCAGAGAAGGGAACTCAGCAGCCCTTTTTAGCTGTAAGTCACAGAGCAGCTAAAACCCAAAGGCAATAAAGGAAGATGCCTTGCCATTGAATCATCAACCATGGCAAAAACACCCTCCTTGGACTGGTGCATACTCCCATCCCAATGTTACATTGGATACTATACCAATGTTCCCTGCCTCCAAGGTACCTCCAACCCTCACTCAATAGGTATGAAAGTATATACTTTTATACTATTTCTTCACTTAAATGTAGAAAAAGTATAAAAGTTAAGAATAGGGAAAAGTCAGGGAAGACTCCGTGGTAACTTCCGGATCAGCTGACAGGCTGAACCTGTCCTCTCCCACACAGGGATGTCCATTGGGTAAGAACCATGTTCCATGCACACTGAATGAGTATCTCGAGCTAACTTTGGTTAGGGAGTAGAGCTTGTTATATAGTATATATTGCTTTGAATACATTTTTGCAGTCAAGATACTATCACCAGCAATCCTTGAACCTTAACCAGTCACAATTTTATTAATAAAGAGTGTTATACCATAAACTGTTAGTGTGAGCCCTTCAAGGGGGCTGGCAGTCACTGGCAGCAGGGAACACACTTGAATAAAGGTGTGGAGACCCAGGAGCAGTCTCTGTTTGGCCTAGAACTGCCCTCTGACCCAGCACCACTCCGTGAAGAGTCCCCATGATGGGACACTGCTCTGGCACAAGGGTCTCAGACTAATCAAACGCAAAAGGTTTGAGGAAACCTGTTTTCATATGACAGGGGGCTTGTTTGGTTTTTGGTTGGTTGGTTGAGTTTGGAGGTTTTTTGTTGGTGTTATTCTTTTGGGAGGAGTTAGGTGGGGTTTTTTTAATATTAACACATATTCTTAATGGGAAAAAAAAGGAGCTTTTATACAGCAAAGGACAGACAAGGGTTTCATTTCAGAATCTGTTTCAAATGTCTGCAGAACTGTAGCAGAACTACTATGAGAGAATAACATTAAGAGAAGGTTTTCAGGTAACAACTCCAATTTCATATTACAGATAGCTTTTTCCTCCAACATTAGCTCACATACTAATGTCTTAACTATTATTCTGTCTCCAAAATTTGTAACGCACTTTGTTAAAATTATTTGATGTAGTCAAGTCCTACAGGCCCATACTGTGAGATTATTTCTGTATTAGTAAAACAGTAAAGTAACAATTGCTTTTTTATAAATTACAGTGGCAAGAAGATACTCAGTTGTTGCAAGGGCCAGCTGGCAGAGGAAACTAAAAGCAGCTTGAAGGCCTAAGCAGTTTCAGAAGCTTAAGAACCACAAAGCAAAGAACTTGTACCAGATCCTGCTATTCGAATCCTTAGTCTCATTCCTTCCCACAGCTCCACTAAGAACAGCCCAAAGAGTACCAGGGAACTGATAAACCAAGGTCAGACCCTCTCAGTCAGTTTCTCTCACTCATCTCTTGGCTGAGTCTCCATCCCTGGAAGGTATTTCCATGGAGAAGACATGGAGATGTGGCACTTAAGGACATGGTTCAGAGGCGAACTTGGCAGTTTGAAGTTGGACTTTATCTTAAGGGTCTTTTCCAACATAAACTATTCTGTTATTCTAGTAAAGAGAACACAAACTGTGCCCCTACCCCTCTCTTTCAAAATCTGGCTTTTGCAAGAGTCTCTGATGCATTTACCTGACAGTGGAGCAATAGGGGAGACACATGATAAGTAAATGATTACAGCAAGACCTGTTAAGAAAATCGCAGCACATGTCACTTATTTTATTTCCTCTGAAAGCAAATTCTTGTTCCCAGTAGTCACCAGGACTTTTCATCATTCTCTTAAGTAAGAGCTTCCCACCTGAATGTATCTTCCTATATAATCTCAGAAGCCCAGAAGAAACTTTGGGGAAATTTTCTTTGTTTCGGGTGTTTGGTTGCTTTGGTTGTTACTGAGAAAAAGAAGTCATGCAAAATAGTAAGGAAAGAGGTACATACATTTAATGGATATTTAAACTTCAGCACTCTCCTCTTTAGACTAACAAATTATTAAATAAGAAAATTACTACAAATAAACAAATACAGATATCTGGAATGCAAATTTAAAACCACCCTTGCAAGAATGAGATCTGAATGACAAGGAACCAAGACATTTCAAAACGCACATAAATGATCCTAATGCTACTGTCCCTCAGTATGAGATGGGAAGAGAAACAAAAAAAGAAAAAAAGAAGTTAAAGAAAAATCTACTGGCCCAAGCCTGTACTGCCAAATACCACATTGAACACATTCTTCATAATTTTGCTGCCACACCCAGCATACTTGCCATAGATGTGGTGAAGTTACATCCAGGACATACAGTTCCAATTAAGAAGTAATTTCTTTACAGATTCAGTAGCACAAAAGGTTTACAATTAAAAGTTGGCAAAAATTGCATTCTCTTAGCTGACCTATGTATCAGTACAAATTACATGTTTCTAACCTCCAGTTACTCTTAACATAGTTGAGTTACTTTACTGACTCTGATCAACAATTATTAGAGACTAAAGAGCTTAATTTTTATGCAAGCAAGCATTACCCACCCCAGCCTAAAGTCAACAGGTATTAGCAAGTGTTTCTTTCTGCAGACATGCAATCACCTATCCAGCCCATATCCCTAACTCTCTTCAGAAAATAATCTGCACTTCCTTCTTCCCATCTAAAAGGTGATACTTTTTTTCCTATCCCTATAACACAAACGCCACTTGGTTTGCCCCCGAATTCCAACTGCTTCAAGTATTTTTTTGAAGATACACTTTAAAATAGAATCCTTTCCAAATAGCAGAAGTCAGGAATTACGTACAGACTGCATTAAAAATAATTTCTCTAGCATCTCATATTTATAGTGTCAACTGAAGCAGAAAGTTTACTACTTAAAAAAAGTAATGCTTAAGAAAGATCTCACTCAATTCAAGTTCTCAGGCTTTGCTCTCTGCGAAAGTTGCTTTCCTTCCCCCTTTCCCTGCAACTCCAAAATCCATCAAGTGATGACGCAATGTGCAACTCTGCCACTCCCTGCCTGTTTTCTCAACAGGGTACAATAAAAAAAAGAGTAGAAGTACAGAGTCAAGCGATATGAATGACTAGAGGCAAGAAGTGTATGACATCCATTTTCCAAATACCGAAGCAGATTGAAAGAATCCTAGAAGAAAGCACCAATATGCCAAGTCTGGTACCAAGTTGTTCATGTTATCATTTCACTTAAACAGGAAATGATATTTCACTGTTCTTACTTCCTACAACAGTGTAAGTACTGATGAAACTGGGCCTCGTTTACAATAAACAGCAGATACTGTTTTACACAATTCGTAGCTAAGCTGTTAACTACCTGCTGCATGGCATAGAAGATAAACCACCATGTACTTCGATTCAAAAACAAAATGAATTCCTGGAATAAAGTCTCGTGCAAGTTTACTACATCTAGAAAATATCTAGTTGAGAATATTTGAGCCATATATTATTGATGTATGTTATTTCTCACTTGAGAAACTTCAAGTAAATGTTCCAAGTGCACTTGCCTGTAGCGATTTTCCTCTCCTGAAAACTACTGTTGGCCATTTGCCTTCTGGCCAAATCTGCCAAGACCAATCTTATGTTTCAGCACAAGGTTTTGCAGAAGTGAAACCCACAGTTGTCCAGACACCTCAATTCCAGAAGTGCTAAAAGCATACTTCAAAAGTTTTTCATAAAAGCTTATTAACAGACCTGACTGCAAAATACTAAAGAAAAAAAGATTTTTCATTTCATGGGAAAGAATTGTCATGCAGTGCAATCTTGACTGCAAAATGTCTATCTTTTTTCCCTTCTCACAGCAGAAAAAGTTGGAGTTAAAATATTTTAAGTCAGGTGTATGGATAAGCCACAGAAAATACTTTTTAAAGTGTTTTCTGCTCTGGCTCCATTTGCCATTTTAAAAGTATTCAGGCTCACCACTGGAATAAGTTGAGAGAGGAATTTTAGATTTTTAAATTCTCATCAAGAATCAAGCAGCACTCAGAAACCATCCCCTCTAAAAGCTTAAAGAAAACACCACTAAAAAAGATTCAGCTGCAAGATTTTTCATCCTAGCAGAAATCAGCATTTATGTTAAGTCAGTCTTAACAGGTAAGTCTCTTGGTGAGCCCAAAACACATACATACACAAAAAAACCCTAGCAGAACCCACAGCACTCAAGAGCTGACTCCTAACTCCATTCACTTTCTCAACAATGCTAATAAAATACATCATTCCCTCTTGCCCGCTAATGACTTTATCCAACTATCCTTACTATCTCTCCTCATTTTGAAGAGTTAATAAAAACTCTGTATTTGAAATTAAATATAAGAACTGGAATAAATCAGTCTTGATAGAAGCAAAGGATGAGACATCCCTGTACCTAAGCCCTTTATAAAGGCAAAGATTAGAATGCTGAATTTATTCCAACATTTACCACGAGGCTTGTTCTTAACTGATACTTATGGTGCACATACTGTTTTTTTCCCCATCAGATTTCTAATGCTGGTAATTTCAGTGACTCATGCAGAAACAGAGAGCAACAAAACTCTGGAAAAGTTGTTAAAATGGAAGCAAGTCAGTTGAGAAAGACTTCAGGTGTCAAAATACCATTTCAGTCTGAAAATTCAAAAACATGCACACAGATGAGACAAAGAGATACAGACATGAACGCATACCTGTAAAGAGGCAGAGCTCCCATTTTTCTGCCATACTTTTGTTTACAACACCTGTACAGCAAATCCAGCTGAACGGGGGCACATCAGAACCTCCACACATGCCCTGCACACATAGCAGGGCTGAACTGGTGAATTCAGCATGCACAGGCAGCCTGTTGTTTATGCAGTGTACACCATGCTACTGCATCCAGAGTTCACTCTCCTTGTGCTACACAACCTGGCAGGTTTGTTCTTTGTAACTGAACTCCCACAGAGGTCAGAGACACGTGGAGGTTAAGTCTGCATTCCTATGCACTCAGAATTCCAGACACAGCGATAGATCACTGCAGTCACTAAGGCAGGTGGCTTTCTTTCCCAACTAAAAGAAACTATCAGATGTGCTATACTATAACTGTACACAAATATTAGCACGGCTTTGGGATATTTCTTATTTTTTCCTGAGCCACTGCTTCTCCCCTACCCTTTACCCTTCTCTTTTTTCAAGAGTAGAAAAAATATGATTGGAATCCAGTAAACTGACTGATTATGGAGGTATTCAACTCTGTTTCTTCAAAAAGAGATGACTTTTCCTGTATTGCTCTTTTCACTCCATTGTTTATGTTGGTTTGCCAATTCTTTCCATTCTTTTCTTTGACAAAAGAGGTCCATGCTATTGTAGTTTCTGTATCCTACCAAATGCATTTATTCAAACCTGCAGAGTATTTTGATTATTTTTCTCTCCAAGGACAAGCTTTCAAAAGAGCAAGGTCTAACTCAGTTTTAAGGTCAGGTTCCAATTCTCTACATTACCAATAGCAACCGTGTGGCTTTGCTTTTATTTTTTCCTTTTAAGCATTTCGTACAACAAGCCTGTCTCCAGGCCCCCTCAAGTTGAAATTTCAGAGTATTTTTTATTTAAATTTTTACCCTTGTAAACTCATCCACATTTGCTTAATTTGCAAAATGCAAATTACCCCAATACATTTATGAAACCGTATCTTTTTGGTGAAAGACACTGATGTTTTTAGAAGTAGGTTTGCGGAACTTTGGAAGTAGATTAATCTTTGATTGTCCTTTTTAATCATGTATCATGTCTGAAAAATAATCTTAGAAACACTAATTCCTCATTTGAAAGCTTGTGTGTTACATAAACAAAATAACTAAAATATTCTCTTTTAATTTAATTTAAAAATTCATTTGACCAAAGTCTGTATCTTCTCACAATGGCAACGGAGAAATCAATGCCACTTTCTGTTGCTCTGCAGTTCTTACATCTCTGAAGCAGTTTTGTTATGTCACAATTATTCCATAGCTGAGGATGAAATGTAAGAAATGCATCCCAGATATACGGTCTCAAACAGCTGTGATACGTATTGCATAGTTCATATTGCATGAAAACATTCTTTTCTTTCATTATAGTATCTGAATAGTGAGTAAGTAAATGCAACTACAGAACTGATTACATGTATTTTTAGGTTTCCAATTGTTCAATGTACTACATGACACAAAAGTGGTGGGCAGAGAGAGAAGTGCTTCATTTTCCAAGAATATCCATAGGATGTGACAAATTTATCAAGACTGAAGTACAGCTGCTTCCTAAAACGGAGTGCCAAAAACATCATGCATTTTGGGAAAACTGATCTGCGTAAACCAGTGGAAAAGGTATCCCACTGCTTTAGGGTGCCCCAGTTAACTAACCTTCAGAATCCCTGCTGTGCACACTGCAATGACAGGTCTTTTGAAGCAGCTCTGCCACCAGAGGAGAAAGTTATAACTGATTTCATATAAACAAATCAAGCTATGTTTTAATGATGTGGTTAACCTCTAATAATATTTGGGGAGAGGGAAACTTTCTTCCCTCCTAAACAACCTAGAACAAATAATCTAAACGTAATAAAAGTCAGCTAACACTAACTACACAAGCACGGTTCAGAAGCTCACTGAGGGGTTTTTTTCTTCATGTATACAACTAAAATTGTGAGGCAATAGCCTATTTTGATTTTGTGAAAGGTATTTTAAAGACAAAGCTGAACTCCAAGTAAGATCAAAGCCGTCTGCCACCAAACAGTGAAATACTACTTCAGAACTGCACATTTATAAAGCATAATTAATGTTCCTGGAAGAAATTTTATTCTAAACTCTGTAAAAGAACAACAAATGGATGAGACAGTGGAGCAGTACACTTCATTAGAAGATTGGGCAAGGCAAGCCAAACTTCAGTTCAGGACTATGCGGGCAAAAGACACACATGGTAGATGAAGTCAGGGTAAGTCAAGCATTAACTAGTCAGAAATACAAAGGAAATCCTGTCAACGTTCTGTGGATAAACAGCACAGCCACAGTTCAGCTCACATGCTATAGGAAGTTATGTGAAGGCTGCTACTGGCCTGTTTGAAACCTTCTCCATGCCAAACACACTCAGCTCTCTCAGCTGAATGACAGTTCAGCTCCAGCACGGCAGGCTCTGTTAAACTTCCCTCCTTCCTCCCTGACAGTTCATGTTCTCCACAGCTCCCTCAAGGCTTCAAGTTCTCATTCTCATCTTCTCATGACCAACATCTATGGTACTTTTGCCAGCTCACTGTCTGCAGCAGCCTTCTGGCTACCATAAGCTGTTCCTGTTATCACAAAATCCCACATAAGCAGTTTGCCAATGACTCTTTCTTCCTCCAAACCACTGCTTTATTTTTGACATGGACAAGAACCTTTCCTGCTCCTACCAGAAGTCAATCCAGACAAGAACATGAGTGTCATCATCTGATGGATGACAAGTTTATCCTTCCCTCAAAAATTAATTTTTCTACTTCATAGAAGAAGGTTAGATCTGCCTTTTTTTTTTACTACCAAATACATCCTTGAAATAGTATTAACTACATTGCTCCCTCTACCTCTGAACTCTTTTTTTTCTTCCTGTTAGTGCAAAGAAAAAAGACATGCACATACAATTTAGGCCCTTATAATTTTCACTGTAGCACTATACAAATGAATGCAAGCAAATTCAAAAAAAGAACTGACCATGTGATTAATTCTTTTAACATGAACACCTCTGAATTATACTACAAACAAAAGCAGTTCAGCTTCACAAGAAAAAAAAGTAATATGAAAAAGAGGGGGCTATATATTAGACAATTCTGCGGACGTTCAGTCATCAAACCTATTTACATGCACATTATTAGGAATGGAAGAGATGAAACTCTAAGAGCTTTACTGAGACTGCAGTGCCACAGGCAGTAACTAAAAACCTAGTTGAGGAGAAGACATCATTATGAAAAGGCAAAGCTAACTGCTTTTGAAATTTTAGTAGTACTTACTCATTCATAGATGCAAGTCAACTACATGGAAATTATCAGGTTTTAAAGCCTTCACTAAGTTTTTAGGAGATACTTCCATTCCCATCCTAGTTCATCAGGCAAATGGAGTTCATCCACAACCCTCCAGTAAGAATTCACTTTATGTCACAACTGAACACCAGTATTTGAGAAAGTTAAGAAGCAAAAAAACAGCAACATATAAAAAGTTGCTATCTTAGGGGTAAGATTTTTCCTACAGCATAATGTGCAATATAGCAGACTTATGGCTGCTGAGGGAACCATACATTTGAAGTTCCAGACTTCTGTGAGTTGAAAATGTGAGCAGTAATGTTACAATACAGCAGTTAAGCCTAGAATAAAGGGTAAGAAACTGAAAAGGAAAAATACTCTGGTTATGTATTTGTAACGGTGGTAAAACATTATTTTCCTAGATCACATCTAAAAACCTGAGGGCAACAGTCTTAACTATAGATTAAGAACACTAGCTATAGCTATTAAAACAGAGATTAAAAAGAGCTATCATCTCATCTCCTTTGAATACCTAAACTTTTACCACCTTCATTCTAGTTGTCGCAACAGATGTAGTCTGTGCATCTGATGGATCTTTGAGAAGGAGCATGAACCCAAGAAGAGACAGCAGAGACAAAGGAGCTATCATTATAAAAGAAGCTGAGAAATAATATGAAAAGAAGTAGGAAAACATTACAATCCCAATTCTGCAAAAACACATTACTTAGTAATGTCAATCTATCACAATACCAATTTGAAGCCAAGAGGCATTTACAGCCACCAATGTCTTAGTATTTCAGATTCCTCCTCAACTCAGGGAGCTGTTGAGCTCACTTAAATCAGTCTTTTGCAAGAGTCTGATGAATACATAAATTTCCTGCTTAGACAGAAAACTCCTGAACTGTTCTGAGTAACCCCTAAAGATGCTAAACTATAAAATATGTGCCAAAAATGAGAAACAAAAGGATATCTACCATCTGAGACTTTTTTACAAGCAGATACAGGGGAAATATATATATATATATATTTCCTAATAATCTGTCACAGAAAGAAAAAAAAAAGTCTTCTACTTTTTTTCTCCATTAATTATGCCAGTTCTTCCTTGACCGACAAGACCTCAAGTTTTTGTGATACTGGCCTTTAAATGCCAACCTAATGTAAATGACAGGTGCAAGTAAGAGACAAACACCTGCTTTATGCCTACAGAATGCACTAACCAAAGGAGCCGCTCTTTCAGTAGGTACTGAGAATTTACTATTTGCAGCTGAACTGGAGGATGCAGGTGAAAGAAAATGGCAGTTATAACACAACCTTTACAAAAACATTTCTTACAGGTTAGGAAATTCTTCATATATGAAGAATTTATGCACTATATGCATACATGCACTTGTACGTGCATTCATGTTGGTGGGGGTGCACAGCAAGCAACTGTTTCAGCGCTCTTACCCTGGCTGTAGAAGGAGGTGCCTATTTACCCACCTCACCTGCTCCATGCACAAACAAGGCAGCACCTGCTATACAACCTCATGGTTTTCCTCTGCCAGATTCCCCTAGAGACAGATGAACTAAGTGAGCATAGAGCAATGTAGTGAATTCCTAGAGGGATGAGTGTCACCTCACAGAGCTGCAGCTGGGAATCAACCCCCTTATTGTTTGAAGTGTGCAACGTACACAGTCACAATATGGTAAATTCAAACAGTACTTTATCCTACACACACAGAGCCATATAGGAAGACGTAGAAGACACCTCCACCGTAATAGTTTCTGATCAGCAGGGGGTCTGAGCTGCAGAAGACTGAGCAACAAAGGCATCAACAAGCCATGAACAAGGTGTTCATTAAGCAAGGCCACTGGAAAAGGCTGCACTCTTAAATGGGCAATGCCATCAGCTGAGCTGTGTCAGTGGTCTCATCACATGCACCACAGAAACCAAATACCCTATTGATATCTCCTGGTACAAACATTGTGACCAAGAATTTTCAGAAAAAACAAGGATCTAAAAGAAATTACAAGAGAGCAGCCTTTTATGCAACTAAAGTAAAAAAAAAGAAAAAAACAAAACAAAAAAAAACACCTTCTAACCCTCTACGGGATACACCCTATTTCGTAATTGCAACGGTGTGAAATTTCAAAAGGAAAACCAGACAAAATCAGATTCCTGATTCAGAATCTATTTGCCTAAAGTCAAAGTTCATCAACACAAATTGATTCACTCTCACTGCCTGTCCTGAGACCCTTGTAATTACAAGCTACAGAAGCTAAAGGGACTGTGTGGTAATGCTGCAACATTTCTTCTACCAATAAAAATATTGGGGTTTATATCTTTGTAATGCTTTTTTCTTTTGTTCAGAAGTGTATTAATTACAGTCAGTGCTTACAACTTTTTAGTGTTCTGTGGGAATGAATAAATTGTATCATAACCTTGCTCAATCAGTTAATTTACAGCAAATTATGCCTACATACTGTCCTCTAATAAGAAGACTAAATAGCACACTCATTTAAACTACATTTCATAACAATGACAACATATCTACAGAATGTCAGTAATTTTATCCATACTAATAAACTCTTTAAAAAACGAATGCTAGAGCTAAAAGGAAAATAAACTCACAAAAAATGACAAAGAACTTCAATTCTCTTTGATTCATGTGAAACAAGAACTGCCAGAAGCTGAAGCTGTTTGAACTGGGGGGGGGAAAGAGGAGACCAATCCCCCCATTTCATAAAAAATATTCATAAAATAGGAATAAAATTCTACCTTGTACAAATTACATCTATATAATTAGTATATTATTCTCATTAATAGACATTGTCATCAGTACATATTTAATTTAATTGCATTAATAAAATATTGGTTTAGGGAGTATATGTAGCAATATTATGTGAGCAATCAGTTTTGTAACAGAAAGTTTTAGAAAAAGGTCATATCAAATATACAATATATTTTTATGTTTTTGTAAGTACATGGGATTCGTGTATATAGGGTTTTTGTAGCTGTCCAAAGACAGAAACTTCAAAAGACACACACACAGTAGTGTCTATTATGCAGTCTGAGGGAAAAAAAGCGTGAACCTCACATACCTGATTGTAGCACTGGAAAGTTCTGCTATGAGAATAAAGTTTCTAAATATATACTATAACTTTTCAGTAGCAGACAAAACTACGTTCTTACCCCATAACTCACATCTTTACTACTAGATCACTAGCGAAATGTTTTATTTTAGCTGTCATTTTCCCTCTTGGCACATAAGTCAGTTTTGTAAACAAACCAAACAATAAAATAAAAAAAATGAAAAAAAAAAAAAAAACACCCAACAAAACAAAACCAAGAACAAATAACCCTTCAGAAAGATAAGGAGCCTCTTTATTACCAACAACAGATCATAGCCACATTTAAGATGACCATTCTTTCTTATGTCCCACATTATAGACCTTATCAAAAGAGAAAGACTGGAATACATTTTACCAATTTTATAAATACTGCAATAATTTCTCTTCATGGTCCTAACTGTTACCTTAAAGAAAAGGATAAAACAAGTGTTTTCACACTTAATCACTAAATGTGTCCCTAATACTACCAACAGTCAAAAAGGGAAGCATGAAATAAAGACTGTTCTTTCTCTTCAGAGAGGACAAAACTGTAAGTATTATAAGTTAGGAAAAGTGTCAGGGGAATAACTTAATGAATTGAAAACCCCTATTCTAAATTGAAAATTGCCCAAATGAGACTGGCAAAACCTTGAAGTGAAAAGCTTAACTATAATGATGGAAGACTACAAAAAAAAATTCTATTAGCTCCTCCAAAAACTTTCCCTCTGAAGTAAGGCTTCAAAGTCCTATTACAAAATACTAAAAAATGAAATCTGTCCGTCTCTTTACGAGCACTGAACAATATGCTTCGAAACTAATTTCACAATTGAAGTGTCTGAAAGAAATAACTCCAGAAGCAAAAAATTCTTCTAATTAATATACAGAACATAATTACGATGTTGAAGGAAGACTATCTTACAAAAATTTAGTTGGTATTTACAGCAAACTAACTTTTTATTCTGAAATGAAACAGCAGGAAAGTCTGTATTAAGCTTTTCCTAATTCTACCTTACCAAGTCAAGCAAGAATCAGTATCAAAAAGATTAATGATTCTGAAGTTATTGACAGCTTAAGTGTTAAATTACTTCACAAAACAAGTCCAGAAAAATGTATTAGCTTCCAGGGACCTAAACACTTGTAGTAGTCATTTCCTAACACTGCATGTTACCACAAACCAGTTAAAGACCTGTATTACACACGTGAAAATCTGGGCAGTTTCAGGTCAGAAAAGTCCATGTTCCCTCTTAGATATGCAAAGAGCCTCTAAATTCCCTACTTTCCTGTTAATGACCAAAAAGATTCCACAAATGGCACAAAATAAAGCAGAAAATGATGACTGGTCAAGTCAAGTCCCATACAGACAAAGCTGCTCTCGATTCCAGACAATAACTAACAGCAGACTGCCATACATGGAAACTAATTTATGCATTAATCAAAAAATCATCTCTCTTGGAGTTAGTATCTATTGATGCATCCTTACCAAGCTTCAGGTAACAGCAAAGCATACTCATGTGGTGAAGTAGTCTCTGGAAAATTGGACAGAATTGCCTGTCTGTGTGGAAGTAAAGCTGATCCATGGAAAGTGAACAAAATTTCCAGGGCTCTGACATTGCTTTCCTAAAGAACAGAACAGTAAGTTCTTAAGAGCTTAAGACTGATTTAGACTAAAAATGAGCAAGAAAGCTTCGGTCATACAACAAAGAGTTCATTTTAAATTTTCTTTAGCAACAAAGAAGGTCAGGGTCACAGCATTTATTTATTTAAAATCAAACAAAGACACCCCCTCTTAAATTTCCACTGAGATTCAACCAAGTTCAAAGGGAGGTGGAAAAAGCACTTAAGTGCAAACAGCAATACCAAAACACCACTGCATTCTAGCAACATAAATATTAATACCCGAGCATAAGTTCTTGCTGAAAGTACAATATTCTGATTTCTGAACTTCTTAAAGAATTCTCCATCATAATGCTGCTCAGCTGCATGAGGCCCTCCAAGGATTTCCTTGGAAAAAAAAAAAAAGAGAGACTGCTTTTTATGCAAGATTTACAAAAGCATCAAAAAGTCTACACATCGTTTTATCCTAGGATGAGTAAGTATGAGATATATGCTCAAAAGTATGCTGGATTTTTTGTTTCAGTATGAAAAAAACAGATGCACTTTTGGTTGATAAGCTAAGACAATTTTCTGCCTTATTTTAGTTAATGTTTAAACATCATTAGTTACAGAGATGTGGTAAAAGCCATAATGGGAGTGTGTGCATTGCCAGCTGCAAATTTAAAACCTAAAAACTTAGTAAAATACAGTTTGGCATTCCAAAAACTTTCACTTTGGTAAGCTCATGGAAGAAAAAGATTTGTTTGAGAACCTGCATAGAACTTGGCAATTCGACTGACAGGGAAATCACAGTAATCCTGCCTGAACTCTACATCCCACGTCGTTACATAACTCAATTTGCTGCAGGCACAGGATATTCAAAGCAGACTTTTGCCCAACTGCACCTCTCAAGACTAGAAGCTAGCCTTTTGAAACAGTGAAGCAGGAAAAACACAGCCACTTGAACAGAAGACATCTTACTTTTCTCCAGTGACAGACTGTAGCCATTCAAGAAGACTATAAACCTTAATACCACAATAAATAACAAAAAAAGATATGATGATGTGATACAAAAGTTGCAGGAATACCTGTGGTGTGAGAACTCAGAAGAACTCACCTCATAGGTCTCAAGGCGATCAAGGTAAGTTAACAGCTTCAGCCTGCTACGGCAGAGCTCCTTCTGTTCCAGTGTCAGCCTGTGTTCGGAACAGGAATTTTCATGTTTGCCATTAATATTTTATGGCACATGCATATGAAGACAAAGATTACACATTTTAATGACTTTGTGCACTGGGATATATCAAGCAATTAAGTAAACCGAAAACTTTGACACAATATAACGCCAACTAAAATTTAAACCACTTTTCTATTAGGAATAATAGATATGAGAGTAATTATGTTCTTGCAACTGTGTAGCTAATTATAAATCTACAATTCTGAATAAAACATGGCCTAACATTTCATTTACTTTGAAAAGTTTACTGATAATAGCAGTTCTTGATGCTTCTTGGCCTCTTTTTCCTTTCTAGTATCCATTTCTTCATCTGGTGACAAAAAGTCTTCATAGGGAATGTCAGTGTCCACCTCTCCTGGTAAGATGAATCTGGAAGACAAAACGAACAGTCTAAGCAATGAAGATAAAAAACAAAGGTGAACTAATTTTTGAAGAGACATCTTAAAACAGCTTTTCGTCCATGTTTTGACAAAAATTCTACATACTTATAGAAAAATACTGAGTTTTTGTGTTGTAAACAAGCAGGGCCTCATCCCAAGCCAACAAGAGACATCAATTCTTATTTCCACTCCCTCCCTAAAACAAACCAAAACCAAACTTGATAACAGTTTCTAGATTCCACAGCTAGAAGCAGGATAGGCAGCAGCTCTACAGCACACAATGGTAACAGATGACTGCACAAAGAAAGAACAGCCTCTTTCTACCACCAGGAACTGAACACTGAGGAAAATTGTCTCTACTGAGTCTTGCTTCTGCTTGACCAATATAATTAAGACATATAACAAAACACATTTATAGGGTTAGTTACAGCTTCCAGAAACAGCAAGAGAAACAGATTCTCATAGTAAAATAGTAAATAATATTTCCTCTGATAAAGAAATTACAGGGCATATATTTACAATGAACACTGTATTTTATATACATACAGAAGTAAAATGTATAGGGACTTTGTGGACATCTACTGAGTCAAAGCATGACCTTTCTTTATATCCCGCAAAAGTTTCTTAATATTTTCACTGCTGGTTGATAAGAAAAAAATTTTACCAAATTACTAGCAAATACTTTATACACCATTTTTAAAAAGAAAACAAACAAAAAAAAATACTCTTCCCAAACCTGCCACCATCTTCTCCTTTTCCTATGGCCACAAGAGCCTCCAAGTCTGTGCCTTTCAAGCCATACTGAAGCAGCTTCTTAGCAGCATCTGCATTTTCTGGAACTCTTTCCAAGCACTCATGAAGAACCCATGCACGTTTCTTGATTTTGCTCTGTCCAAGAACAAGAGCACAGACACAATGTTACATGGTCCAATCCAAAGCAATGGAACCAGAGATAATGTTAAAGTCTCCTCATGTATTTCTTCCACTTAAGAAAATGTCAAGTTCTTCTGATGACTGACAATACAAAGCAACAAAACAAATGAGAATGCAATAAACACAATTCCCTCAGAGTATATGTGGCAGAAAAGGGCACAGAAATACCAAATGATTTAGCAGAACTTCTACAACAACTGAAACAGAAGTCATTATTTGTACTTTCTAATTAATATCGCTAAATAAAATATGATGGTTTAGGGGTAAAACACAGTTTTTATAAACCAAGTGTATGTATTCCACAGTAGCACTAGAGTCATTTTCAATACCATCTTCTTCACATGTCAGTAGGATTCTGAGACAGAAAAGCCACCAGAATCACAAAATGTATTTGCCTTATCTGCTGATCTTTGGTTGACATTAGAGATCACATACAGAATGGCTAAATTCTGACATTCAATCAGTATCTGACTTGAAAAAAAAAACCAGATTATATTTTGCTTGATCTCTTTAGCCTATACCAACATACCTACACTACTACACATACACTAAAATACCTATATACCTATACTACTAATACTATACCATACCTACTATACTAATACTAAACTAGATACTACTATACAATACTAATACTATACCTATACTAATACTTTACCACAACCATGAGGTTGTACAACTTCGACACCACTTGTCTGATGAGTTAGAAGTCTTACTTCCAAGCCAAAAAAAACCCCATGTTGAATTCTACTGAAAAGCTCAGTTACAGTTACCAGAGTTCACAGCAATTTTGTAACTCAAACTTTGCTATATAGCTATGGATACCAACTTCACCTTCCCAATTTCTTTTCTAAAATAATTGAAAGTTTAAACACTTGATATGTCCAATTATTATTCTTCATTTCCCAGGCAATAATCTACTGCTGCATGTGGGGGAAGAGATTACACACAGAAAGTGTGTTGTTACTAACAGATGTTAGAAGATATTCCAAAACAAAGACTTTCATTAACTGCCAAGGTTTCTCGATCAGGCCTTCAGTTAAATTGATCTCTTACACATGGTATGAAATGGAATCTGTGGGTCAATTCTTCAAACTGCCACCAATTTACGCTGCATAAATTAGAACACAATTGAGAATTCCATTTCTGTAAAGATAACACAGTCATTCTGATAAGAAAGCCTAAAAAAAAAAAAAAAAAAAAAAAAAAAATCCACAGACATACCAAATAGTCTTGAATTGAAGCGACATTAACAGCTGACTTCCTCCACTGTCTTTGGTACACAAGATCAGAATCAAGGCCATATGTTTGAGCCAAAGACAAAGCTTCCCCATACTCTTCATTATCAATCTAAAAAGCAAACACATAAAAATAAAAGTCATCTGATTTCCACATTAAACAAACAATTGTTAATTCTATGCGTTGAAAGAAGTAGTGGGATAATTACTGATGCATAAGCAGGTAGGGAAGAGACTGGTTCAAGATACAGGTGATTAAGACTCACACCTGATGACCACATCCAGAAAACCAGAGATTGTCTCCTCAAATAAAAGGAAGATGTTATTTAGGTAATATCATATTAGTTATACATTATATTTAGTCTGACATCAGCATTCCCTGGGAACTGTAACACAGAGTGGGCTAGTCTACCATCAGAACAACTGGAATGGCCTAGACAAAGAAGTCTGTCCAAGAGCCCTAAAAGCAAAGCAGTATCTGTTTGGTAAGAATTGAGTCACAGGCCTCATTTGTACATATATCTGAAAAAACATGCAAAACATTCACATCAGACTGTAAGTTAACCCACTCCTGGGCCAACAACAAGTTAAACTGATATCATTCAATATATTTGCCAAGTCTTTCACTATGTGCAAACACGAGTGTATGTCCAAGTATAGCCAAGTCAATGATGCAGTGTCCCCCATTGAAGTCATCATCTCATTTCAGTTATTATAATGCTAGTTTTAAGCAAGGATCCCTTTGATTAGGTGACACAGCACACTGTCAGTTAAGAGACTCTCAGAAATATGTGCCTAAATCCTTTTGTTAACACAGCAAGAATGAAAAGAAAAATAAAGAGCTCTTTCTAAATAAAGCTGTTTAAGAGAGATGTGACCTTTCCTTCCAGACTTACTTTTCTCTGGTACAGTTCCTCTGGAGTTGTGGATCTCAAGCTGACAAGGCGGAAATTCTTTGTAATAGTACGTGGTCGTTTCCGTGGAGGAGCAAATCGTTCCATTTCTGTCACAAAGTACAGGCCTTGCTTTAGGTAGCTGAAGTATCTGTCCTTAGCAGAAGTTTCATCATCCGAGTCAGAGTCATCTTCTCCCTCATCTTCATCACCAGGCCTACTCTCCACACGCAGTCTTTTTGGAACAAGTTTTATCTCACACTGCACAGAAAACGTGAACAGGAAACATCCACCTAGTACACCTAAACTAGTTTGGTAAGAACGGAGTACTCCCCTTCTCCTTTAAAATCTTTATTTCCCAGTTTGCTTAACCTGTTCAACAAACCCTGACTGCATCTGTCTCCTTGATCTGAGGCTTCATCCCTCACCTACCAAAGTGAAGGCTTCATAGTAACCTGCCATTACACTAAACCTCCTGCACCAGCCCAGACAGGGCAGAACAGTGGAGACATCTTCCCACACTTTTCTACAGCTTACTGCAGCGTACAGGAGTGTTTTCAACTCTCAGCTATTCAAAGCAAGGTTTTCTGTTTAATGCAATCTCAGACTACATCCTTAGGCTGTAGTATGCCAGTCACAGGCTGTATATATTATTTCCGGAATAATACAACTTTCCAAAAACATACACACAAGCTTTGGTTTGTACTGAAATTTTCTAATTCTAATATTAAACTTTTGATTAAGATGTTTAAGACCTATTTCAATATAAGCTTTAGAAAAGAGTAATTTTCTCAGTTTTAAAGAAAATTCCTGATTAACTTTATTATATTCTACTCCCTTCGGGAATCCTCCTAAAAATAAATAAAAAATATATCTCTTACATAGCTCTGCATTGTGTTCCTCATATCTAATTGAAATGTGTTCACTCTCTCTGATTTCCAAGTGAAAGAGGTTGCAGTGTTCTTCAGATGCACTAACATACAAGGCAAGGTTACTGTCAACAAAAATTCTTTTCTGTTCCAAGTCTCTTCTCATTGAGACTCAACCTTCCAGGAGTTTTGCTTCTACTCCCCCAAATTATTTATGGTTTTATCAAGTTTATCCTAGAAAAGTTAAGCTGCAGCAAGTTCAGAATTTCTCTGCAACACCTATCTACGAATAGGAATCACTTTTCCTGTTAGTAATAACATCTTCTATTTTAACACCCACCCCATCTTAGGATCACATATAAAAAAGCAAATTGTTGTACCATATTCCAAAAGGATAATGTGCTTGTGCACATTCCTCACCTCCAGACTTAGAAATCCTCCATCATGAGCCGAAGTGACCTGAGGAGAACTCTCAAACCATTCACAGGCCTTTCCCAGCAAGTTTCTTAATGTCTTGACTGATGACACAGTCAATGCACCAGAGCAGCGAGCAAGGATGACAGAATTATCTGCCCACCAATTTACATCTATCAATGGGTAATAGGATTCTTTATCTAAAATAAGAATGCACCATATAAAGAAAGATAACATTAAACCTCAGGTAAGAACAGAAGAGACTTCCATTATGAAGAAATATGGTCTAATTGAACAAATATTTATTGTTATATTTGCAATGTTGGTTCACTAAGTATTTTGTATCAATTACATTTTACTAAACCACTTTTGTATTAAATAAAGCTGTTGAGAAAAAAAGAAAAGGCACTTAATTACAAATATATATAAATTATTTGGAAAAAAATTGACAGTAAACTGATTTACTTGCACAAAAATTGACAGATTTCTGATCTTTCATAAAGATCTACTTCATTACCTATCAACATGACAACAAACCTAATACTAAGGAAAATCAGAAAAGGCTACACTCCTTTGGAGGACAAGTAAATATATAAACATATTTCAAGAAGAGGTTGTTAGGAATATTAAACTAAAAAATCAAATAAAAAAGTCTCTAGGACTGACAATGGAAGCTGTGGCATTTCCAAGACTGTCTTGATTACAGTAACTGGGCATTTTGCTCCCTACATGTCACTTTCCACTCCTCTGATGAAAACAATCTTTCCCCAAAGAGCACTAAGAAACAGGTCAGTTTATCACTTTTTTACTCATGCTTAGTCAGCAGCCTACCTATGAAGGTCAGATGAATTTACCCAAAGACAGAATTACCAAGAAAAATAGTACTAAGAGACAGGAATCCTTTAATAATATAGATGTATACAAGCAGCAGCAAATGGATCATGGAATAGCTATTGATCTCTGCACTCTTGGAACAACCATGCAGTAACCAGGTGCTAAATGGCTGCAGAGATTGGTCTGAATTTTCAGAAAACAATACAGACTGATGAGGCAAACCCATCAAGGAGGAAGTTGGCATTAGAATTGTTTTCAGAATTTTAAACCAGCATCTTTAAATTACATTAGCTTTAGAGATTTATTAGACATTCACAGAAAGAAAAAACTAAATCCTGTGCTAACTGAAATATCAACTTCTTTATGGCTACAAAAGCATTTTTAAGAGACAATCTGAAAAAAACCCATTGTGACACTCATTTACCTCTGCCATGCTACAAATTCAAATCATACAATTTTGGAAACCTGACTGAGATTTAATTAAGCCATTTCAGTCTTGATATATTTGCACTACTATTTTTAACTACACAGTGATATAAAATAATAATCTAACTGTACTGCATACCTTTTATTTTCCTTCTTTTTTCACTAGAGAGTCTCCAGTCTGGGTTAAGCTCATCATAGCCTGGCTAAAAAAAAAAAAAAAAAAGAAAAAACCGAAATTATATGCAAGCAAATTTTTGTAACACAGAATCCATTTATTTACTCTGTTGCTGACCCACTCATCTTTCAACTAAAATGCTCCCTGTAAATTCAAACTCTTCTCAAGCATAAACATACAACTGCTGTAACACCACACTGCACTTTTCTACAGACAATTAAAAAAAAAACCAAAATCACGAGACATGGCCTGACCAGCTTGAAACAGTAATCATACCCTAAAGATTTCTGAAATAAAGGTTCTCCAGCAATCAAAAGCCAAGTGTTTGCTTTTCATGTCTATACATAGGACTGCAGGCACATAAAATAACCTCCAAGAGTCTGTTTAGTGGTCCTGTGTGACAGTCTAGTACAGTTCTGTAAGTATTTTCCCAAGCTATTTTCAGAATTATAAAGCCCCTTTCAAGACTAGTGCAAGAAAACAAGCAGTATTATTAATTGATGCATTGCAAGGTTCAGAATTATGTTGCAGTGCTGTTTTAAACGTGATTTAGAAGTGACAGAAATCCTACCCCCAAGTGCAATGCAGTAGCCGAAATAACCAAAGTACGTTTGGGTCAAGCAGAAGGTGTTTTTCAGATTTGATTTTTCAGTAGAAAGAAAAGAGTCTATTAATTAAAATTAAACATGAGACCCCTCTAAGTTAATTTTTAATTTAACAAATATGTCTGGTTGACAATTACATTGTAATCACACATATTATTATTTTCATATTATGAAAATATGCATTATACTTGGACACCAGTTTCACCTATAAAAAAATTTTGGGAACAGTCAAGTACTGAATATTCCTTTATATCACCCTCACTGAATTATAAAATCCTGAATGCTCCTTCAGGATATATATTCATTACTGCTAAAAAGGAAGAAAAAATACAACACACTGTAAGCATCCTTGAGCAAAATCTGTCTGAAGTGTATCTTAAAAATAGAGATAAACAGATATGCATATACACACACACAGAACTTATCCCAATAGTGGAGCCGAACTTCTTTGAGGTTTTTTTGCTTGCTTGTTTTGGTTGCTGTTTAAAAACACTTTTCTAAATAAGCTTGAAACTACATTTCAATCCGACTTGTTTACCCTGTTTGGAACTGATGTTGGTTCATGTCTTGTAGGTTCAGAACATAAGATGCAGCACTTCAAGTGAAAGGCCTTTCTTTACTATTAGTCAAGAAATTAATGGGAGGAAAATCAAAATACTTCACATACTAGTGCGCATTGTTTCAGATTTTTCACTTTTCAAAATGTATTTCCTCATTAAAATAAAGTTTTATCTTTACCCAGAAAGTATGTTAGTTATATGGAATTTCCTTTGAAAACTAATTAGCTTTCAATTCCCAGTGTTTAAATTCACACAAGTCACATAAAAGTTTGCCAGTGTCTGAGCAATTCTTAACGTAAGTTCCCTTACTTAGTTTTGCAAGCAATTCCTGTAGAAAGCATTAGACTTAACAGCAAATTGATTAAGAAAATGCTCTAGAATGTCATCTGGAGCAAGGTAAGATAAATTTTGAGGGAGGACTAGAAGAATACATTAGACATCCAGTAGAATTTGGTTTCAACCACTGAAACAAATTTAACTGTGTTAGCCTCTACTTCTCTTTTATAACGGCATTTCAGTCTAATGGCATTGTAGTCTAATTCTAACAGCGTTACCTACTTGGCACCAAAATGCCTCACGAAAAATTCATTGCACATAATTGGTTCTTTTTCTTAATTTTTCAAGTTTACAGTTTATGGGTAAAAAAGATTATTATACAAGTAAGTTTAGGGCTCTTGAAAAACATGGAGTTGACTGAGAAGTTAGTATGTAGCTAATGCATGGTTATCTGAACTCCTCTGATCTCCCATGAAAACACATTTCCAGAGGAGCAAGATACGTAAGTCAAGTTTCTAAACATGTACATTCTTCTTACCTGAGCAGCTTGGTCCCATTCTCCTTGTTGTCTGAGAGATGGAATAGACCAGATCGTCAGTTTTCCTGAGAAATGAATAGCTGCCAAAAGAGCTCCATCAGGAGAAAGATTCATCTTGAAAACTCCATCCTGCCAAACATGATATCCAAGCAAATAAATAAAGACACACAATAGAATTATACACCAAGGAATACCCAAAAAAATTCCTCCAAATATATATTTTCTTTTCTATTTCAGGGAAAAAAACTGTGCAATCATCCACTCTGAAAAGTTAATATGCCTCAAATTAAAAACAAACAAAACCACCCTTATTCTAAAAGAAAAAAGGCAAGAGATCAACTGTGGCATGCAAGAGTGAAAACAACCTGCATAAAGGAAGAACACTATCATAGAATGAACAAATCTTTAGGAATGTGAACTTTTGTATCACGTTGTTATACAGCAAATAAAACCTGGAAGTGCATCATTCCTAGGAGAACTCTACTCTGATAGCAATGCAGAGCTACTTGGGAGGGAAAACGGCAGGTCGTGCTTTGTACATAAAAAACATTCAGCAGCCTCAGTTTTCTACTATCCTGACTCTCTGGTCCACCCAAGGAAGACTATTACCAAATCACAGCTTAGTACAGGTCTTTCTCCCCGGGAGCAAACTTCTGGGTAGGCATTATTACAAATCAAATTCTTCAATTAAAGAAAAGAAAAAAAAGGTATACAAGAAATACAGACATTAAGAGATCTTGGAGGAGCATACTGTTCATTTCAGGACACTGAATCAGAATTTAAGAATCCCTTGAACGACAACAGACCAAGTAGTAACATAGTAAATACCAGATTAATCCATACAGGTAAAATAATTCAAGACTTGTAAGTTAGCTTCATCAAGGCAACAAAAATTCTCCTGGATTAAGTTTTTCTTAAGCTCTGGACACCTTAAGAGGCAAAACATACTTCTAACAAAATCCTTTCTTAAGGATTCACAAAATCCTGCACATTTACAACTGGATCTATACACTATTTCCACAAGACCCTCTAAATACACACTTAAATTTTAAAGTCAACTTTAGTGCTTCTGGCAATGAACAACAATTTCTGAAAATACATTTTATATTTATTCACTCCTCTCCCAACAAAATTCTACATTTTCAGAAAGACCATTCAGTTTTTAAAGCCTGAAAGACAGCAAGATGCAGATTCCCAAAAATGACATTGTTCATAAATTTCATTTTGTTAGTTCACTTCTAAAAATTTTCTAAAAATTTTCAGAAAATACCCCAATATAAATTAAGCACAGAAAGGTTAGTTGACATCTATCAATTAGGAAGTTTTAATGGCATTTCTACAGAACGTTAGTGGTAGGTATTATCTGAAGATAAAAATATTCTTTTCAGGTCATTATGTTTGTTTGGACTTGGAGTTTTTTTAATTACTATTTTTATTTTATTTCTCAGGCTTTTTACAGTACTAGGTATGCCCCAGAAACAATGACAATCAAGAAATCTGCTCACTATCATACAGTGGTTTGCAGCTATAGAGCATTCCTTAAATCCATGCCTAAAATGTGTTTTTAATTGAAAAGGAGAGCATTAAGGGTTTTTTTTAAACCCATTAAGAATTATTTATATTAGAAAATATTAATATTCTCTGACTATATTCTTAAGCAGCTGGAGTAGTGCATTTCCAACTGTAGTTTGCCCAGGAATTTTACATGCCTTCTAATGGCAATTCTCTCCTTACAAATCAATTTGCATGCACAAAGGACAAATAACAAAAGACTGTTAAAGGACCTAGAAACATAGAGCTAAAATATATAACCTGTTCAGATAACTGATCAGTGGTATACATCACAGATCTTAAAAGAAGGTAAATGTTTACTCAGCAGCCAGTAATAACTATCTGGATGTTAGATTTAGATATTGGGTGGCCATTAACTCACTCGAATTTATCACCCAAGCCCTGCTATCTATAAAAATTAATCAGTCCTCTGCCAAAGCAGGCAATGCTGCTTCTGTAAGCAGCTCATCAACTTAAGGGAACAGCAAAACAAGATGCTGAAAAACTCAGCAAGCTGGCACTTCACATTTTTTAAGCGTCACTTAACAACACTAAGAATGAAATCCCAATCCAGCCAGTTCTAATATACAAGTCCTCTAGCTGCCGTGTCTGTCGTATTTTAACCCTGGTGCTAATTTCACACTAAGAATACAAACTATACCTTTCATATTTAAGCCATAATCTCTGAAATTGGATCAAAATATTCAAGGATGAGTAAGTCTCCACGTTTCTTCGTTAATTCAGTACTGGCAAGTACAATGAAGTTGAAGTTTAGTATAGCTACATGCAGTACAAGCTTTTCAGTTAAAAAAGCTTACATCAGCTTTATCTTTAGCATTTTCAGTGAAGGAAATAAAATCTCTCCCCGTTCCACCCTTGAGAAAGATGCAGAAAGATTTGCTTTCCCTTTCCAATCAAGCAGGCAACTTCTTCTTTTTAACCAGTCACCTAAAACATCCCAAAAATCTATTAAGGTCATTTCCAACTCAGATCAACCATTTTTTCTCTCAGGAGGACACAGAGTGAAGGTGGTAGACAGATTCTTTACTGTTCTTTCCTTGTAAAGCAAAAGAAGGGAAAACGAAATTTTTTACAAGGGAAATGGGTATAGAAAAAGGAATCAAATGAAGGCTATACATAGTGAGTAGACAAGAGATAAGAGAAGTTAGTGCAGTACTGCATGGGCAGCTCCTAAGGCATGGAGAAGCAAGCCACGAGCACTGTGTACAACACCTTAGAAAGACAGAAAGCACACACCTACACATCAGCATGACATGCAAGATTTAACACTCATTCAGGGTAGAGAACACAAGGTCCATACCCAGAGTTTATTAAGAGTAAGTTGATTCTGATCAGTAGTTTCATTAGGTTCACATGCATCCTTGGGAGTAGAAGCCTGACGCGTAATAAACTTTTGAAGCTACTCAGCAAAATGTTTCCCTTTTATCTCAGACTGTAAAAATCAAGTTCCTGGGTCTGCCCTATTTAAGCCACGAATGATTAGCTTGAATCCATGCATTTTTTCCTTCCCTACATGGTATGAAAATTGTGGGCTGAGGATTTTATGTTGTTTTCTAATGGGATAGGTGTAGTGCAGAAGGCCGAGTTCTGTTTATTCTTTATCTCTTGGGCATGAATTTGAGAAACAGCATCACAATCTACTTTCTTCTTGTAGAATATATATAACACAACTTACAGGGTCTGATTATCACATTCATTAACAAATAATTAACTGGATTCTTATACCTTCGTTTTTTAATAAGGGCTTACATTTAATACTGAACTCTACATCTCTAGACCTTTTCCTGAAACCCAGTGATTCAAGCTTTAGCAAATGAACTAACTAGATTTTTAAGAAAGCCAAATAAGTGGCAAGCTACTCCATTTTATGCTAAAGCTCTTAGATTAATTTAATAGAACGTTAATTCCTACGTTGCATAAATTAAAACCTACTTTCAGTCAGTCTCTCAGGTAGTCATTAATGGACAATTATGTTAGCAAAATACATTTCTGAGGTAGATCCAGATCTTAATACCTGTTCTGTTCCCCGCCTGCTGTAAAATCTTAAATTCATAATCCTTAATAATCCTCTTCTCTGTGCCTGTAAGAACAGAACCAAATCATACAATGAAAGACAATCTCATACATTGTTTTATGCACCAAATATTAAAGTCATATTTAAAATACTGAAACAACTCTCCAAGATTCTTTAGAGGCTCTGCAGAAAGACCTTGACAAATTAGAGAGATGGGCAATCACCAACCATATGAAGTTTAACAAGGCCAAGTGCTAGATCCTGTATCTGGGGCAACCCTGGCTGTGGGCACAGACTGGGGAATGAGCAGCTGGAGAGCAGTGCTGGTGAAAGGGACCTGGGGGTCCTGGTTGACAGCGAGTTGAGTATGAGTCAGCAGTGCTACAATATATGAAAGCCATTAAACCATTAGTGTCCAAAGGAAGGCCATGATGATGAAGGGCCTTGAGGGGAAGCCGTATGAGGAACGGCTGAGGTCACTTGGTCTGTTCAGCCTGGAGGAGACTGAGGGGAGGCCTCACTGCAGTTACAGCTTCCTTGTGATGGGAAGAGGAGGGACAGACCCTGATGTCTTCTCTCTGGTGAGCAGGGACAGGACCTGAGGAATGGTCTAAAGTTGTGTCAGGGGAGGTTTAGGTTAGATGTCAGGAAAAGGTTCTTCACCCAAAGGCTGGTTGACACTGGAACGGCTCCCCAGGGCAGTGGTCACAGCACCAGCCTGACAGAGTTCAAGAAGTGTTTGGACAATGCTCTCAGCCACATGGTGTGACTCCTGGGGTGTCCTGTGCAGGGCCAGGAGTTGGACTTGATGAACCTTGTGGGCCTCTTCCAACTCAGCATATTTTATGATTTTACTATTTTTAAACTTCCGTAAGACTGCCTATGCAAGCATAATAAAATCCAGTTTGTATCATTTTGTCCACTTCATTAGGTATATAACATCTCACAGAAAAGCACTACTCATTTGCAATTAAATTAACAACTCACTTGTAATACTAAGCAATACCTATGTAAGAGTAAACACTGGACTTTATGCTGGTATGCTGTAAACTGATTTCAGTATAACCAAGTTGTTATCAAATCAAACACGTACTTCTACTAGAAGCAAAAGAAATCAACAGCCAGAGTTAAACTGAAACCTTTATTTCAGGTATGCTACCTTTCGCTCTGAAGTAATAAAAGAACAAACTGGAATTTTTTTCCAACAAGGACACGTAACATATCCGAATGTACAGCTAAGAGCAAAAAATATTATAGGTTGGAAATTTACAAACTCCTTTCTTGTTGCTTTTGGTTTTAAAACCGTGGTAATTAAGAACTTAAAGTTCAAATCATACTACCTAAAGAGCAAAAACAGACAGATGATGGGGGGAAAAAACGTAACTGCTTACACATACACATCATACCTTAGAAAATAGGAAAACATTGCATTAAATTCTTCGTTCAAAAAGAGATACATATTGAGCTTCCAGTGACAGTATTCATCCCGTAAAACGAGCACACATACTTACTGTTCTAACATCATCTTCATAACTAGTGACTTGTTTGTAATGGGGGGAGCCTGACAGAATTCTCCAAGCAGATATTCCACAACCAGCTGCTTTAGATACTCCATCTTCATCTGTTTCACAGCCTCCTACAAGAAGAAGTCTATAAAATATATAAAGATGTATTATGGTTTCATATACTGCCACATACTTTTTTTGATTTTCTTAAGTCTATAGCAGTTTGCTTACAGTAACAAAAAGACTAAATATACCAAGACATTTAACAGCCACAATAAGCTTTGCCTGTGAATAAATACACTGAAATCTAAAAATACTTAAATATAATTCAAGTAACATTTGTTATTTGTAGCATTTATACCTATCCAGTCTCATCTCTAGCTTTCCAGGTAAGTCATAATTCCCAACATCTAAAAGTCCGGCCGCAAGTTTGAGTTTCCCCCTTATCCTCAAAAGTGAAAAAAAAGTAACAGCTGAAGCATATGACAAGTTCTGATCGTTCTGTTCAAGCATCAGATTTTCATTTATTCAGATGTGGTACAATCACTGAAGAACTGAATGCATTAAGGTTTGCCATTAAGTTTCTTGCCAATTAAAGCCACTGTACCAATTATACATGTGCGTGTAATAATTTTGTTACACAAAATAGGTGGCATTTTAAAAACTTTGACATAAGTCTTGTAATTATTGCTGACCACCACTAAACTGTATCAAAGTATTTGCCCTTGAAGCCCTTTCACCTTATTAACAAGCACTTCTCTATTTGACTGATGACTGCTTCGATGAAAACCTTGAGAGTAAGTGTCTAAGTTTGTCTGCAAGTATCATTGTAATGAATCACCCATCAAAGGTAAAGCATCTACAAAAAAAGGCACAATTGTAGGACCCCGAAGCTCTGCCCTGGGAACTTTACTCCTTTCCCAAGGCCACATCACTCCTGAGGAGCTCTGCCCCCAGTAGTGGCTGCCGCTCACACAGAGCGGCTCTGGCCGCTGGCAATGCCCAAACTACACCTGTGAAACTCAAATGAAAGAATAAACGAAAAAAAAAAAAAGAAAAGAAGATTTTCTTCCACATTTAATCCTTTTTAAGATGTCAGAAAAACTTATTTAGTATTCCCAGGTCTCCTGCTATTCAAACATACAGCAAGATGATTTTATACCATGGATGAACGACAGAATCACATCATCAGTTACGCTGGAAAAGAACCTCTGAGATCATCAAGCCCAAGCTATGACCAAACACTACCATGTCAACTAGACCAGCTCAAGGGATGGTGACTCTGCCACATTCCCAAGCAGTCTGTTCCAATGTCTAATCACCCTTCATGTGAAGAAATTCCTCCTGATGTCCAACCGAAACCTCCCCTGGCACAGCTTAAGCCTCGTTTTCTCCTACATCTTCCTGGCTCCTTGGGAGAAGAGGTTGACCACCCTCACCTGGTTACAACCACCTTTTACGTAGTTGTGGAAAGTGGTAAGATCTCTCTTGAGCATGATGCCTAAAGTTCTTAGAAGTTTTAGATATTCTGTGGTGTAAGGGACTGCCTAAGGCAGTAAAAGAGAAGTCATTTTGACCAAAAACTGCAATAGGAGACACGAACATGAGGAAGCCTAATATTTTTCTTGCACATGTGTTCTACCCAGAGCACAGCCAGCATGCAGCAATTTGAGCAGCTGTTTCCGGGCTTCATTTCTAGATCCCTAAACATCTACATACTTCTGGGACCATCTGAGGACTCCTGAGACCATCAGAGGACTCCTGGGAAGCCTTTCACTTCACGATGCCTGTCACTGCCCGGAAGAGCTAGCTAGGAAGCTTTAGAAGCTTTTACCAAGGTCTGCCAGTTGTTCCTAATCAAAGGATGCTTTGAGCTTTAGTTCCAGATGGACACCTGGCTAGCAGGGGTCAGAAACCCTTTCAACAAGTCCTAGAAAAAGACCTCTGTAAAAGTGCCAGGCCTAGAGCGCAGCATTTTGTGCAGCAGTTTGCAGAAAATAATGGCCAGAACCTGTCTCTGTCTATGTTCTGAACAATCACAACGATGCACTGCCAGGCTGTCCGCAGCACCTCAGAGGCCTTACACCATGCTCCTAAGGGGGGACACAGATGTGCAGGTCTTGGACTGCCGTGACATAGCTCCAAGCAACCTGCTCTACCTGACCCTGAGGTGAAGGGGAATGGATTACATGATCTCCAAGGGTTCCTCCAGTCTCAAAAACTGGCTGCTCTTGCAGTACCTCAGTTGTACTCCACTCCACAGGTTTGTACAAAGCTGGGTCGAAGATAACCAGCGTAACACTGGTCTCAGGAACAAGCTCAATTGAGGCGTCCAATAAAAACTCGATATGCCTTTCTTTACTTAGTAATTTTGGTACAACAAATTTTAACTAAATCTGAAACCCTTTAACTCCTTCCTCACAAGTCCTTCATTGCAAACTTTAGGCTTTAATATCAAACACTTTCTGCAGCAATTGCAGCTAACCCAGAAGTAAGACATTCAGCTCCAGATTAAGATACCAAAACAAGGAGCTGTTGAACCTTGGATTTTAGTTTACAAAGAGCTCACACTGAAGCAGACATTTAAGTTTTGTCAACTAAAGTGCCCCATAAATTCCATCCTAGATGAAAGCTGGATCACATGAGAACACCAACATTAGGTATCTAAATTAAAGTATATAATACTTTTCAACAACAGTAAAAGTCATTATTGGATTTTTTTGCAAAGCTATTGCTTCAACTTTTTCTATAGATTCAGAAACATTCCCTACCAACATATTCTCTTTGCAATTACCATACATCTAGTTGAAAAAATTAAGTGTATTAAGTTCTTAACTGCTATTTTATTGCACTGTAAAGGGTAATGAGCAAATACACAGTAATACAGTAATGCACTAAGTCAAGCCTTACAAGAAGTGAGGAGACACCAGTATAATTTCACCATCTGAGACTAAATGAAATGCAAGAAAGCATAAAATGACAAAGTTGAACATGTGTTAAATGATCAAAGTTCACATTATTGAAAATTAAAACTTCTAGGTGTCCGTATCAACAATTTTCTTTTATGCATAATTTTGAAGAGCTTGCCTTCAAGCCATTCTAGGGTTTTCTTGGGATAGCACGAAAATTTCAGCAAGACTCTACTCATGAATTTGGCGTTCTCCAATCACAAATTTACAAGCCTTCTACCACAGATTAAATTCAGAATGGAAAGGACTTGCCTCCATCAGGGGCAAAACACAGGTTCTTTTGTTTTCCATCCATTCCATCCAATTGTGCATTCCTTCAAGTGTCAATTTTTCAACTTTACTAAGTCACTCAACTGGTGGCACATCAGAGGAGATACTACAACCATTAACCCTGATCTGATCAAAGGAAACAATGGGTTGGTTCTGTTGTCTTGTCATGTAGTGCTACCAAAGCTCCATAACCCACACCTATTACCTCAAAACTCTAGATTTAGTATACTGAGTATTAATTATGTGAAATCACTAAATATGTATTAGGTGGAAAAAAAAAGCCATACACAAAATTAATTTCTCAAAATAATAAGCTAGAAGAACATTACATCTCATTAATAATAATTTTTTTTCCTAAGCTAGATATGACAGCTCACTTAACACTGAAGAATGAGAACAAGTTTTTTCAACAGTGAGTTTCTTCTGGTATTCTATAGCCAAGCCTAATTTCCATTTAAAACAATACAGTGATGTAACACTGCACTGACAGATTCAATCCTAGCAGATCTAATAGAAGAAAAATATCTAGAAAAAAGTTTAGTTCCTACAACTGAAGAGAAATAGAGTTGCTGAGTTTATCTTGCTACATAACAAATCGATATTTAAAAAAGTAAGACACATTTTTAGCTCAAGTAATAGGCTAAACTAGGACCTATTCCAATTACATTGGGTTCAAGAGCAGGCAGGCAAGGCAGTCCACATTTCAACTCCAATTTCCGTACCCAACAGGTTACCAACAGAGAAAATACATCACAAGACAACTCCAAATACCAAAACCAGGCAGTTCCAGTCAGAACACTACGGAAAACGGGCTGGCCAACAAAGCCAGTAATCAATTCCAGATAGAAAAAAAAACCCAAACCAACAACTAAACTTCAGCCTTTACCCCCATCAGGTTCAGAAACCTCTTTTGAAGCTATTCCTGACATTCTAGAAAATGCATGTTGCTTACACAAGGTACTCAAACAGAAAAGGACATTACTAATGGAATCATGAAAGTCAAGTGAGATGAAGTAAGGTTCCTTTCATAGTAGAAAGAGACATGACTTGTTATTACTGATGCACTAAATAGCAATTTTAGAATAGATCTTTCTCCCCCTCCACATCCAACACACTTCAATGCTTATTTTGCCACTTTTTGTTCATCATTTACATGTCATTGTCAGGTAGCTAACAAGAACACTTACCTGTGACCAGGATGATAAATGACAGCTGTTATCCCGTGGGCGTAATGGCTGCTAAAGCTGAAACTATGACTTTCTTGAAAGCTTTGATTTGTTCCAACACTAAGTATGCAGGGAAAAAAAACACATACATTTGTTCAGATTTACTTTCTTTAAAGAGCAGAAAGAATTCCTTTGAAGTTCACTGTGCCTTTTCAAAGGAAGTCAAAATTTATGCTTACCTTACAAGGTAACTTCTCAGTTCTCCACGATAATTAACAACAAGGAGTTCAGCTGACCACTGGGCACTTGCTTTGTATTCTAGAAAGATCAATCCAGCAACAGCGTAACTCAGATCGCCTGGAAAACTTGCTGTCTTTATCCAAAAATGAAGGCAGACATTGGGAGAGAAAGGGGATTTTAAGAAGTGTCTCTGTTACTGAAAGAACTAGAGTTAAATTTACTATATTGTATTAAAAAAAATAAAGTTTCATAGTTTGTATTACAAACTAAATACATCTTCTTTTATCTTGATTTTAAAGAAATCTTATTATAAAGTTTGCAAAGACAATATATGGAGAAAATACACTTGAGTCACCTTCACAAGTCAGTTCAATACACCCTTTGAACATACACAATAGAAAATATATTGTGTCGTGTGGTGATGTGTTTACCCATTGCTTTGCCTGTCCCATATTTTTCCCCACCCCCCCCATTCCCCTGCCCCTAGCTCTGGCCACTCCCTCAGGTTCTCCCTATCGGTTCCTGTACCCCAACCCCGCCCCTGAGCAAACCCCCCTGCACCTGGATCACGAGGTCTCTCTGCCTCTGGGGGTTGCCAGGACAAGGTGTAAGATTAAAGATCCTCTAAGACCCCTGATGGGGAGACCCTTCTCGCCTCCTTCGCCATCACTGTGCTGTAAGGCTGAGAGCTACTGGAGCAAGAGTGCGGGGCCGTCCGGAATGGACTACGGGAGTGCAACAATGCTCACACTGCCCTAAGCAGCTCCACTGAGCTCAGGGAAAGCTGCAGCTTGCTAAACTAAACCTAGCATTACAACACTGTGGGGCCTGTCAACAGCAATTATCTATTATCATACCAAGCAAAGTACTCTAGCAGCAATATTTCTTAACTTACAATTAACTCTGCATACAAAGTGCAGATTTAGAATCTATTACTGCAAACTGTGGTGATTCCGTGCTTTCACTGTCTGATGCACCTACAGATCTACCACAATTGCACGGCAGATGTGAAACACACACTTTGTGATGTTGTAAGGGCTACACGTGACTTTTTTTGATCACATGATGGATATATTATAGTGAAACTTTTAATGGTCCATTTCTGCATGATATTCATAGTGTAAGCATTTATAGCAAACTAAGCCATGATTTGAAAAAGGTCAAAGAGTGGAAATTATCCATGATCCTTAAAAAAAGTTCTACTATATTCATATTTAACCCAAGAGAGTACATACTGGTGAAATGACCAAAAGCTCACTACCCATCAGGTCAAACACTCTGACTGTTCCACTGCTTTCAGCATAAGCAAGTAATGTACAATCATGACTCCATGCCACTCTCCTCCACTGAGGGTTAGGATCCTTTGGCACTACAAAAAAGGAGTAAAATGATTAATAAAAGCAAAAAATAAATATAATCCCTTAAACAGAACAAAAAATCAATTGCATCAAAAAAATGCTGGGGGCCTACCAGCATTACAAGCTTATCTCAGAGGAGGGTAAAAAAAGAAAAACCACGCATGTTTCCCAGACCCATTAATTCTAACTATCACTTAATTTCAGATTCAGGTTTCATATATTAATCATCATAAAAAGAAGTGGCAGAGGGAGGGTAATGGAGCTAGCCACAAAGCAAAACTATTAAGAGATTCTTTTCAATGATTTTAAGAAGTTGTATCATTATCATTAAAGTAAAACAACACCATTTAGCAACGTATGAGTAAGAAACAATGATGCCACTAAGTAATGATATAGATGGAGGCTGCCGTACCTTGACATTTTCCAACTATGGATATGAAGTCATCTTTTGCAGACCTGCAGAAAAAAGACTCATAAGCATTTAGATATGAAAAAACCCACTATTCAATTTTCTGTAATAAACAGAATAGAAAAATATTCCAAGTGCACAATTCAAAGGCCTGCATGGCCTCTAACTACTTGTTCAAAAAAGCAGATAGTAACTTTCACCCTTAGGCAGCTACAGTAACTAACAGTATTTTAGAGACCCTCATCCAACTGCATAAATACCAACATCCCTCATTTATTTGTAATGCTGTACAAAATAGGACAGCATCATTTCAGCACTTCATATAACTTTAGAAAAAAAACCCTAGTCAGTATTCTCTAGGTTACAATTTTAGAAACAATGCAAGAATAGTTACATTAATACAGCTGAAACACAAGATTTATTTTATAGTCTTTAAGCTGACGTTTATGGTGCTCACACTACTTTTGATTGAACAATTTTCATACACTTGCTTCTTTTACATATAAATGGAAGGTCTGACCTTCTAGCAAATGGATTTTTGTGAAGCAAGTAAACATACTCAATCAAGATCTGTTCTACAGCTAAATGTGCTCTTGAACTGGCAAAGGAGAGCTTGTTGTTAAGAGAGCACAAGGAAAGGGAAAGCATCAGTCTTTACAGCAATCCACTCCACTTGTAAAATAAGGTGAAGTACTATACATGCCAGCTACTCTGCAGAGAAGAACACTAGATACTAGCTCCCTGCCCCATTTATTAGGGCAAAATTTCTAGAAGGGACAGAAAGGCAAAGGTTAGAAAGACCATGATTTTTGCTGAGTATTTTAGAGGATCTTGATTGTTTTTCTTTCACATCTTGAAAGCAGAGAGAGAGATACAGATATATACTTATATAAACACATCTATTATAATTGGGGCAGTTAAGGAGGGTTTATGTAGGGGTGGGGTTTTTTTGTTGTTTTTTAATGGGGGACGGCAGAGAACTAAAAAGAAACAGTAGGCTTCGGCTGTTATGATTGTTCCATGGATAAATTTCACAATATTAACACTGCAAAACAAAGAAAAGTCTTTAAAAGTATTGCTAGTAAATGACTAGAAACACTTTCTCAGAACTCCACAGCTGAAGTAGCAGATAATGCTAAGTTACCTGATTTCTACACATTGGTCTTGAACAACTGCCAACAATTTGCCATTGCTGAAAGAAAAAACACAGACGTGAAAGTTCATTTAAAGTCCATTCCTTACAGTGTGCATCAGAGCCCTAGGTGCTTTTCACTACGGTTAGATATAAATTGCCTCATTCATAAATTTTAAAAAAATTTTAAATGGGAAATATCAATTTTTTATTAAAAATAAAATACCCATGCTGTGATATTCCCTTCATTTCACTGAAATCCACTATTTTCCAGCAGCACTAAGAAAACAGAACAATGTCTAAAATCTCACTGCATGGGAGGTCAGAGTCAGCTGTTGCTTACAGATAATTTTACAACAGCAATATCCAAAACTATATATTGCTTTATCTGGAATAAGCAACTATCACAATCCAGTAAGTTATGTGTCTTTGTACCTACCATACAACATAAACTAGAACCTTGCACGCTACCTTCATGTAACCATGTCACTGAACCATTTTTCTGTACATACTTGCACTTATTTTTAAAAGCCAGTGATCTCATTTCTGCAGAACAGCTGGTTCTGGCCTTGGAAATCTCACTTCTCTGTGTATGCAACAGCAGACAAGTCTTGAGGGTATGCATTTACTTTCCACAAATATAAATTGCTTATTTTAAAATTATATATCCTCCCAAGTTATAAGTCTTTAATCAACCAAACTCAGGACTTGAATTTGATGACTGCACTGCAAGCCACTTTGCCTCAAAAGCTAGACAGACATTCAGCCCTGAGTGAGAGGTGCATTAACTGAAGAGAAGCAGGTAGAAGCCCCCAGGTAGCACACTAAGCTTTCTTTCACAAGGCCACCTGTGAGAGCCTCCAGTATTTCTTTTGACCCGAGATAGTAGCACACCTTTAGCACAATATCAGCTCAACATGGCTATCAATGGGGGTGGCCGGGGGAGCAGGGGAAGCATTAATACATTCACCCCTGTCAGAAATGGCAAAGCATGAGAGCTGGTTACCTTGCAAGTACGAGGTGCCAGTTGATCTGCTTATTAACCAGGCGAACCAGTCCAGCGGGCAGAGAGAACTTTGCGGGGCTGAAATACCAAAAGCATTAGGCTAAATCAGAACAGTGAATAAATGCAGTACATGAGATACACACGCCAGACAACTCAGCTTCAAGGCAACCATCAGTCACTTGAGAGGGCTTGCAACTGAACATGAATCAACACTGCACCCTGCCAACGACAAAGGCTAACAACAGCCTTGTTTTTACTAACAGAACAAAACTGCATACTAACAGAACTGACTATTTATGACTCTTTATGCTCTGGTCACCAGCCAGTTTTGGGACACCCATTCAAAGAAGAACACCAGTAAACAGGAGGGGCACCAAGATGATCGGGGGGGGATTGAAGTACTTGCCCTACAAGGAATCAGATGCTGTGGGAATTGTACTTGTTTAGCCTGAAGAAGGGGAGGCCTCAGGAGGACCAAACAGCAGCACTCTGATACCTAGGAGATTACCATGAAAGTAGGAACAACAGAGGTGCATGGCAGGAACTCAAGAAAATACAATCAACCCTTTGGAGGACTTGGAAGTGCTGGGGTAACAGCTGTACTCAATGACTATAAAGGTCCTTTCCAACATAAATGTTTCTGTGATTCCAAAACCGAGGAGGTTCCAAGCTGACATAAGGAAGAGAATTTTTCACCATGAAGACAGTCAGGCACTTGAACAGGCTGACCAGAGAGTCTTTGGGCTCTCCATCCTTTAACCTTTCCAAGACCTAGCTGGACAGACCCCTAACGAACCAAGTCTGAATTCAATGTTCTCTTGCTTTTAGTGGGACTTTAAACTAGAGGCCCCTCAAGCTCCCTCCCAAACTCTTTTATCAAATACATGAAAACAGCAACTAGAATAAATTATAAAAGCTTGAAGTTAGATTTTAAATATGAGTACCAGAGGGAGGGAAGAAAAGTAAGTGAATTCTGTGTACAACTAAATCTTTACAACTAGACTTTAATGACAGTATGGTGCCCATAAAAATCACCCACTCACAAGAAAAGGGTTGGGGGGAGTAGTGCACAAAAATAAAGCAGAACACTGGCAATAGGGAAAACAGCATTCCCTGCCAAATTCAAGTATAGTAGTGCTTCACAGGAAGTCACATTAACATCCTTTCCGTATAACTCAAAGCCAACAGATTATCCTTTTAAAGGGGAAACTGATATCTTCAAACCTGGTAAGTGGTATAACCACAGCGCTGAAATTTTCCAGAAACACTGCACTTACTGCAGCATATTTCTGGGACCATTTAATGACTTTTTGAATCAAAACTTAAATTTATAAATGGTGTGAGTGCTGCTCAAGTAGTTATCAAGCTTTTTGTACAAGTTTGAATTGTCAAAGAAAAAAACATCAAAATTATTACTCCAAAGGAAGCAAACCCTGTTGCACCATCATATCTGTAAAAAAACCCACAACAGCTGCCCTTGCAATATCTCAGCTGGGAGTGGAGAGAACAAATATGTGTTTGGAGAAACATGTTCCAACTGCAAGCTTACTTCAGCTTCTGATAAAAGCACAAAGTCAAACTAGTACATATCAGCTTTTTACTATTTAGGCCTCCACTGCAACTCAAGCAGCTACAACTCAATTTATGAGAAGAGGGTATTCTAAGCATTGCTTGGACAATATTCTAAACAAGTGTTCAGTTTTACTTTCATTAAGAATTACTTTCCATCAAATGAAAAAGCTATAAAAATATTACCAAATAGGAAAATGAAGCAGTAGTCTCATAAAACCTACCTGTACCAGATGTACCGAAGCAAAAATAATGCAGGACCTACAATGGAAAGAGGTAAAAATTACATCTCTAATAGTCTTAAAACACCCTCCAGCTTGCTGCACAGGAAATCTCTAATTCTCACTAAAGAAAAAGGTATTGAGAGAAAAACCCTCTATACTTGGCCAACGAATTCTTATGTTAGAATAAATGCAAACGGCCAGTCAAAAACAAGCAAACAAAAAAAAAATCACTGCATATTTTTGGAAATTCTAAGAGAAATTCTACTGGATGAAAATCCAGTTCAGTTACTGCCATTCAACACTTGGTTTATGCAATGTAGTATCACCAGAATGTAAAACAGCCCAGTGCAAGAGATGTTAAGAGAGGGGGAGGGGAAAAAAAAAAAAAACCAGAGGATCAAATACAGTTCACAAAACACAGAGCTTGTTAACTTCTTAGATGCATGGTTTATTAGTTTTTCCCAACAAACTAGTGGAGACAAGAATGCTCACAAAATTGACATAAAAATAACACAGCCATGTTCACAATTACAAAACATCTTCCTGAAAACACATCCTGCACTCTATTTCCATTATATTAGGCACTCTAAAGGGCAGAAATTATGAAATTTACAAATAATCCACACAGTTTTAGAAGTCACGAATGTAAGAACATGTCATATTTACCTGCAATTGCTCTAGTGATGATAAATGACGCACCATGTTTTCTGTTGCCTCTTGGCTGCAATTACAATAATAGTCATCAGACAGCATGTCACACATTTTAACTTAAATACAGTATTCATACATACATTCCCCAATTAAATTTAAGTTGGCTCCTAGCCTACAAGTTCTTTATGTATTTTCTATTACTCAGTACTTCGTATAATGTCTGATTTAACTGTGTAAGCTAAAACAGGCTATAATGCCAAATAATTTAAACGCCAAGATGCAATAAACAAAATGTGCTACAGATTGAGGCAAAGCTGAATCAATAGACAGTCTCTGGGTAGTAACAAAAGACATCGACTTCTGATTACGTTCTCCTGTAAGCTATTATAAATCATTATTTTTATGCCAAATAAACACCACAATGATCTGTAATGCCCAACAGTCGAAGTACTTGGTGTGCAGCATATTATGCTAATATCTAACTGCTAAGTTACTTAAAGATTGCTCATGAAATTTTCAGAAACATCAAGAAAAACAAACAGTTTCCGAAAAAAACCTCATTTTACATCAGACATGTAAAGGTAACATGGCCATTCAGATAACCACCTCTACTACATCCCATCTCACATAGCCTTTCCACCTGTCCTGCCCTACTTAAGGCAGAGGGGAGCAACTACACCGACTATACAAATAAAGCACTCTCCAAACACAGAAAAAAGGAATACAAAACAACACAGGATGTATGCTCTTATCTATAAGAGGAGATAAAGTTATTTGTCAACAAGAAGGGGAAAAAAGATATGAAACTGAGAAGAGAACAAGGATAACCAATAAGGAAGGATCCACAAACAAATCTTCAAAATAAGCAATCAAGCTTGTACCCTTCTAATGAAAATATTAGAGCACCACAAACTGAGCATTAGAGTAGGCAATGACTGAATTTTCCCTTCCATTCAATATAAAATACATAGAGCAAATTTCACTCATTAACTGAAATATTCAGACCTCACCAAGTTACAGAGCAATAAACACTGAAAGACATACAAATTTATCAACATTTTGGAATATGTCTATGCTTAAAAAAAACGTGGGCTCCCACATTTAAATTATTGAAGTAGAAATTAGTTTTCTAGACAAAGTTTGCAATCTATAAACAGTCTTTCAAATAACCAGGCTGTCATCTCACAGCATGTAAGAAGCAAACACAGCTGTACTAATAGGTAACATTCCACATTCAGGTTGATCAGCCAGGAAATAACAAGGCATTACAGTAAAATAAGTGAGAGCATAAATTATTTCTTACAGCTACCCTAGTACCTCAGGGAGAACTGCAATTTCCTAGGGACCTTAAAAGCAGAGGTTGTTATAAGTTTTTGGATTATGAGAAGTTCCCAGTAAAAACATTTCCTAAAATTGCTTACACCTCTTTAGAATTATTTGTAGTATTTTAAATGTCTCCTCCTGAGCCTGACCTACAGGCTTCTATTCCACACATCTTTAACTCTTCACAAAACTTATTTACTATTATATTCTGAACACTTGGATTTTACTTTTTATAATATATTCTTATCATCTCAGCAACAGCAATGGTTACCAGATGTGCTGTATTTCTTTTTAAATTCATTCTTTCTCGGGAAAACAACTTCAACTTCTTCCCTACAGCATTCCAGAAATAAAATCTAAGTAACTTTCTCACTGACAATACACCCACTTAGTTTTGGATTTTTTTGCACACTCTGCAAGCTTACTGGGGGGACAGGAGGTAGTGGGTGTTGGGGAAATCTCAAAACATTAGATTGCAATGAAAAAAAAACCCACAGAAACAGATGATACATTTTGGAAGACAGATTGAAGAAGAGTCCAATCTGCCTGTATTTCTATAAATTACTTCACAAGTCCTCTCTTGCAACCTTGTCCACAGCCACTGCCTCATTCACTATTTTCATGGATCTACTACTCACTAATTCCTTTTATTCTCATCATGTATTTCAGGGTTCTCAAATAGTGCATTATATACAATGGCATCACTATCCTGAACACAGACTGCTTGATTTCCACACCACTCTCTTCCCTGGCATAGTTAATTCCTTGTATGTTTCCTTCACAAATAACTGCTATAACCCCCCAGCCCCTCCTCTTCTTTCCCCCAAAAAATTCTTACTGGAAATTTCAGTACAGGTGAATGACAATACCATTAAGAACTAAAATTAAAGCAAAATTAGTCATCCAACCTAAGAGATCCATGCCCATTTTATCAATGTCTCGAATTTAATACGACTTTACATCTTCACACAAGACTCATCTTCCAATAATTAGAGCTGTAAGTTCTAGCCCTCTGCAATTAAAAATTAATCATCTCAAATGAGGTAACAGAAAAATAAAATCAATAAAGACCTGTGAAAGTTACGGTCCGGCTTTGTAGCCTAGATTACTGCATAGGAAGACATTTAATTTCATTTCCCAGTGCAGCATTCAACTTCCTTTCCCTTTCTACCATTCCTCACCTCACTCATTCCAAAAGATTCAGTTCTACAAGGAAGTAAGGTGTGATTTTTTTCTGAAAAGTGTGAAAAAACCAGGATTAAAAAAGACAGATGTTCCAAAGGGAAAGTCACAATCACCTAAGTAATATCACTGCTAAGGCACCTTAAGGCAAAAACTCACTCATACTGACAAAATAATCTGTTTGCCTACAATTGTTAGTGTAAAATCAATTTCCCACTAAAATGGTAAAAAGACCACCAAAAAAAGACTACTGACTACTGACAGTTTCCAAGAAGAATGTAAATCCAAGCAAACTATACAGCATAATATTTTCAAACCTTCCAACTTCTGCTATTCAAAACAGGTACTATCTTAAAAATAAAGCAAATAGGCAAGAAATATCAAGTTTAAAATAGCCAGCACCATCTGCTGAAGCTGACAAGCAGAATTTAACGATGCTTAGAAATTCTGACTACCAGGGCAGATGAGGACTCTCAAACTATGGTTACACAGTCACTTTAAATTGGCATCCCCACATGCTCCCACTAAAGGGATGTGTCACCTCACTGACATGGTATTCACAGCCCCCTTGGTACCTACAGAGGTACTAGATGGACCACTCAACAAAAGGAAATGAAACAACATGATTGTTTCTCAGACTAATCAGTTCTTTAACCAACTTACCACACAACTTCAACAACACTAATGGCAGCAGAAAAGACACTTGTCAGAAATGTGCCCCCTTAACACAGCTGTAGAAGAACCAGAGCATCGTGTCACCATACCTAAGTCCTCCTCATGGTATGCCACAGGAAAATTGTTTCCATATGTTACTAAAAACAAAGACTATTTACCATTTCTCAAAACACAGTTAAATAAAAATAGGTGCAACTGCCTATTCATCTATACAAATAACCTATTAAGACAGTAATTGGTAACACTGCAATCTTATTTTCAAACATCCATACCTGTTGCTGCAACTGAGGATTTATAGATCAAGAGCAACAACAATGAAAAAAAAAACAAAAACAAACAAAAAATCACAAACAAAAACATTCTGACAAATGAAAACCTATTTTTATGAGCATGGTTCTCGTAATTATTAACAGGTACATTCTTCCACCTGCAAAGTTTTCACATCTTTTCTGTTCAGTTGCTCTCACTAAGCATAATGTTAGTTAAAATACTTCCACTAACGACTTTCAGTGGGAAGTGCATTAACAACTTCCGTGGACTTGAAAGCCACTACAAGAAAGAAATAAAATCACATTGCTTGCATCCTCTATATCCAACTTAGACAAGAGCAGACATAGAGGCAGCAAGCTCAGCACACTGCAGAGGAAAACATGAAAAAGGAAAGATGGAAGAGCTTCTCAGTTTTTCCAGTGACCCGGAAAGAAGAACAGCTAGAAAGAAGAAAAACTCGCAGTACGAGAACAGTGTTTCCTGATTTCTTAAGCTCTGGCATCCATTTGTGTGTCTTATGGACGTTAGGTGAAATGCTTTTCCCTTTTACCCAACTCCTGCAAATACAGACACAAACAGGAGTCCAGAGAGTGGATCTAGCTTTCCTCATGCAAGGTAAGCTCAATGAGGGTCCTGTTTTCACCAGGAGATTCCACAGCTCTCTGTACAGCAGTTTCTGGAGATCAGACCTGGCCTTCATTCACCATAGCTTCACTTGTGTCAGCTCAACAGCAAAACCCGATATACATTGTTCAATGAGCAAGAAACACTTCAAGGCATCCCAGGTGGCACAAGCCAGGGTGGGAATTAAGTGGCACGAAGGCACAAGGGGA
>NW_008240221.1:7375047-7384025 GCF_000691975.1 Corvus brachyrhynchos
GCCCCGGCGCCCCCCCCCCGCTACCCCCCCGGGCGCCGGCCATGCCGGGCCGTCCCACTCTCTCGGCGCCGCCACGGCGACGGCGCCCGGTGAGGGCCAAACGGCTCCGCCTTTAACTCGTGCGGCGCCGGCCCGCAGCGTCAGGGCTCTCGGGGCAGGGAACGCCTGGGGCAGGCGAGACATCAGGGCGTGGATTAAGCCCTTACTGAATAGGGGCGAAAGATGGGGGAAAAAGCAAAAAGTAATTTCTCGCAAGTTGTTCTTCCAACTTGAATGGTGCTTTAATGGTGTAGGACTTCAAAATATTTCAGTCCTACAAGTTTGAGTTCTTAGCGTTCAGCTCTCTCAAGCAGATAAAATGAGCCTGTTTGTAAATTCTGGGCCTCTCACATCAGGAAGGATATTGAGGGGCTGGAGCATGTTCAGAGAAGGGCAACGGAGCTGATAAGGGTCTGGGGCACCAGTCTGATGAGAGAGCTGGAGGTGATCAGCCTGGAGAAAAGGAGGCTCGGGGGAGACCTTACCACGCTCTACAGCCGCCTGAAAGGAGGGCGTAGCCAGGTGAGGGCCAGTCTTCTCCCCGGCAAGAAACAATAGGATGAGAGGACAATCTTAGGCTGCACCAGGGGAGATTCAGGTTGGACACCAGGAAGGATTTCTTCACAAAAAGAGTTGTTAAACATTGAAATGGGCTGCCGAGAGAGTTGGTGGAGTCACCATCCCTGGAGCTGTGAAGGAAAGACTGACTGGACGTGGCACTCAGTGCCGTGGTCTGCTCAACAAGGTGGTGTTCAATCACAGGTTGGACTCGATGATCTCAGAGATCTTTCCCAACCTAATTGATTTTGTGAAATAATTACGAAAAGACTGATGTTTCAGCCTCTTTCCTGCAACTTGATAAAGCGATTGTAAAATAGAAATAAAATCACTTCACACCCTGACACTTCTGCTCCTGCAGTCTAATTTTCACTTGTGTTTAGTAAGCTCTTGTAGGCAACTCTGCAGCCTAGAATTAGGTTAAACTAAAATTCAAATTCTGAAACTAGGGATTCAGGGCAGTATGAAAGCTCTGTTGGATACTTGGGAAAGACTTGAAGAAGAAACAACTACTGAAAAAAAAAATGCCTTTTGACCGTCCTTATATTTTTTAAGCTATATTTGACAATGTAGCTTGTAAACCAATGGTAAATAGTATAACATTGTGTTTGTAAGTTTCAAAGAATTGTGGGAGATTTATAGTAAATTCTACTCCACATTCTCCACCAACAAGCAGCAGTATATATTGATATCAAGGTCTGCCTACAAACAGGTTTTCTTAGCAGTCATGGTTGAATCTGTACATTATTCTTATCTGTGCCTTTAAAAAAATTACTAGTTTTGTCATTTATCTGAAAGCAAGCAAACTAATGATTGACAGATATAGGAAATAATAGTGAAAGAAAAGAGGCACATCAAAGGAAGATACTCCCAAAAGAATTATTAATACATGAGAAACCATTGCGATGCAAACAGCCTGGTACAAAGAGTATAAAATACCCTGCTGTATTTTTATCTGCATGACACCAGTTTCTACAGTGTAAGTTAACAGCCAGTAGGGCTCAGTAAGTTTTCAAAAAGGTCTTGAAACAAACCACCAGGACAAAACCAGTATTCAAATTGCAACACAGTAGTCATGAGAAAGTCATTGTCAGAGATGCTTGTTTTGGGTTGGTTTTTTTTGGCCTTTGAACCAGATGTGTCTGTCTCATGCTGCCTTAGGAGAGATTGAAGCTGTGCTTCACAGTGGAAGACAGTAGGCAATAGTTTATACTGTGCCTTCCACTTAGCAGACAAATGCACCATCGTGATGTTGCTGTAGAAGCTGCATTTCTGCACTTGCAATCTAATCTTGTTTTTACAAAACACCGAAGATTCTTGCGTTTAATATCACTAGAAGTTATCCCAGAACTTGGGTAAACTTCTGTAAAAACTGGAGAATAACGTACCCCTATTAGCCTGCGTTTAAAATCCCCCCTCGGTGCGTTTGCGGTCCGTGTGTGGGAGTACCTCGGCTCACCGCATGCGGGCCGGGGCGGAACGCGCGCCGCGGTGGCTCCTGCGCCCACCCGGCCCCATAAAGCGGCGGCCTGCGCCTGCGCCGTTCGCGGTGCTCTCCGGGCGAAGATGGCGGCGTTCTCGGGTACGTGGCGCGGGGACCGCGGGGTGTCGGCCCTAAGGGAGCTTCTCGCCTCTGCCCGCTGGCCCTCGGGCTTCCTGCGGCACCGGGGGGATGCTCCTCGGGCCCTCCCAGCCGGCCCGCGGTAGTGTGTGGCTGACCATGTATCAAGCTGGAGGTTGCGAGGCCTGCGGGGGATGTATGTGCCTCTCCCCGTGTCCTCGGGCTTCTGCAGGCTGTGACAAGTGGTTATCGGAATGATTTTGCAGGTTTTATTGCATATGTGGATTCAGCAAAGGGGCTGCTTAGAAGTTAGGCTCGTTCCTCATGCTCATTAGTTTCAGTAACAGGAGGTTTATCACGACTATTTTCTGTGTTCCAGTGAACTGCATAAATGGATTTTATATGAGAAGTTCCGCTGGGCGATGCGGCTTAGCAAACTATATGTACTATATAAACTGTGGGTATGTAATAGTAAACTGTAATTCCAGAGTTTACTGTTAGATGAGGAAACATCCTTCCTTATGTCCCCTGTCCCATGCAGATATTTTTACAAGTAGGCCGTCAGCTAAGGTCACGGTTCTGTAAAGTTTTAACGTTAATGTATATGGGGCTTTTAATTTGTTTTTTTTTTAACTGAACTTCTTACGTTTTATCATGAGGGGGAAATGCTGAGTCTTCTTCCTGAGATCTAGAGATCAGTTTGGATGCTACACAGCAGGATTAATTTGGATGTAGTTGAGGAAAATATCATAGTGTCATTATTTGATTAAATCCTTGTACTTTATATTGAATTAAGCTGTGTGAGTTGGGAGTATTGGAGAAAAATTATGTATGGATCTGTTTCCAACTTGAAATCAGTAGGAATTGATTTTGATTACTATGGGCAACGCTTTTTTGCTTATGTCAATTGCCTGCTTTTGTAGGAGTGCAGGCCAGCACTTGAAAATATTAAAGCTTCCTGAAATCACATGACAAAACATGTTTATTATTATTTGTATCATAGCAAATGGAAGATTAACTTTTGGCTGCACACATCCATCTGTGCCAGCCCAGCTCAGTCCGTGTGCATGCCGTGTCTGAAACCCAGCATGTGGCAGTGCAGAGTGTGTAAAACCTCTGCTTAGAAAGGTGCATATTTATAGTTAAAGGAATTGATTTAGAGTAACTATATGTACCCAAAGAGATGACCAACAGATAAGTTGTTATTTTGATGGTATGCTACCATCATTTTGGTTGCTTAGGATTTATTTTCCTCTTGTCCTTGTTGTATAGCTGCAGGCTTCTTTTGTTTTCCTTTTTAAATACAGAGGATTTGTTTATCAACATACAAACATGTTTCTCCATATTTAACTTGTGTCTGAGGTACAGCCACTTGATAGGAGTTTGCCAGAAGTGGTATCCAAGGAAAAAAACTTTCAAAGATGGATGTAATTAATAACTTTACCAAAATCAAGGCATTGTCATCTTATGTACATTCTGTAAGTGTCTAAGGCAAGATTTAGTGAACTAGAGTCTTTACAGGATACAGGTGTTTTCTATTGTTTGCATCTCAACTGTAGAGAGAATTGGGACACTTGTGTTTAGTGAAGTCTTTCCTGTTGTCTGCATAGGCAGTTTCTGTAAATGTGCAAAGATAAGTACCTTGCCCTTGAAATGGTGCTCTGTTCCCAGTGTGTTTGCTTTGCTGCTATGTCTGTACCTGCCCCTGTGCATGCCTGAGTTACTCTGCTGTACATGAGAACAATCCTCAAAGCTGCCTGTGAGGAGGGGATAATGTTTCTTTTCTGTCAGTGGGTGCTGTAGTGCAGGCTGCACATGCTGTTGCCAAAAAAATTAGTTTTCCATGGTTTTGTCTGTAGCTGGAAGTGTTGACACTTGGTAATCTTTTGGGCTGCGTTGAGGTAAATAACACTGCTTGATCATTTCTGCCTTGTCTTACAGAAATGGGTGTTATGCCTGAGATAGCTCAAGCAGTGGAGGAGATGGACTGGCTGTAAGTAGGAGTGTGGCAAGCTCTTAATTTGCCTTTCAGCAATGTATGACATGCTTCTTAAAGCACCTCTGCTGTCACATTAAAGCAAAGTGAAAGTGTATTTTCCTTTAACTGTCACTGCATCTCATGCACTTCTCTTTAGTGTGAAAGACTGAAGAATTCAAATTGTGACTGCAGTGGTAACATTTGAACTTGGACAAGCAGAGCATGACTTCTTATGCTTCAATTCTTTTATTTGACAAAAGGCTCTGTCCCTCTGGTTTATTTATTATGTATCATGGGGTTATTGGATGAAATACTGTCACATAGTTGATGCTAGTTCAGTACATGTTTTGCAGACTGTGGTCTGTAATTGTGTTTTTCAAACTTAATGCTTGTGTGTCAGTCTTCTAAAAATGTTCTTATTCTTGTGTTTGGTTACTTGTTTGGCCAAATTTTTTTTACTTCAGAGTTTGTTTTGAATTGTCATTCAGAATGTTGTCAATATGGACAAACTTAATGGATGTAGTTCTTCTAATATGAATGGTATTAATTAGCTGTGATTATCTGAAAATGCTGGTTGCATTTAGTTATCTTCACTTCCTTTTCCAGTTTTGAACAGGAATCTTTTAAATGGGGGCTGCATAAGTGGCTTTAAGAAAAAATTCACTTGAAGAAAGGAAGACAAGGAATATATAGTTAATATGTCTCTTTTATGGTTTGGCATAGTGATGTGACATGTAATTCTCTTATCAAGGTGCTGCTGAATCTGCTGCAAGCTAGGAGGAATAGCAGTTACCTGCTTTATCTTGCAGATGACCATGGTTTCTATGAATTTCTGTATAAGTAAAAATTTCTTTTTCTGCTGATGTAGAATATTACCTTGTGTTAATGTGTTCTTTCCTGTAGTCTCCCTACAGATATCCAAGCAGAATCCATCCCACTGATCCTGGGAGGTGGTGATGTGCTTATGGTATGTATGCAGGATAGCCCTACTCATAGAAATCCTGTGCCTTTTAATTGTTGTTTGTATGGTCAATTTTGTTCTTTCCACGTGGGTCCACAGTTAGATTAGCTCTTCTGTCCTACTTCAGCAGAAAGTTCTTCAGCTAAAAAGCCTGTTTGGGTTCCTGGTGTGTTTCCAGCTGTTCTTGCAGATGAAATCTGGGGGTATTAGGCTTCATTTTTTGACTTCTTGACAGGCACTGCCTCATGAGCGAGGGCTGTCTGATCTTACTTACTTTGCTTTTGGCTGCAAATGCCAAAATATAGGGAACATGGCTGATACTGCCTAAGCCAATGCTGCAGTATCAATAACCTGGAAAGTATCAGATTAGTATGCTTTGTTCATCATCATTAGATCTATGGATAGATGTTCTTGATTTCATAAACCGAAATAATACTTCCTAAAAAATAAACTTGATTTATCAAAATAGAATTCTAGGACAGTTCTTAAAGTCCTGGTTAAACTCTTATGTTTTTCATCCTATAGGCTGCTGAAACTGGAAGTGGAAAAACTGGTGTAAGTAATCAAATTTAAATGAGTAGAAAGTAAAAGTCTGTAAGTGGTGAGAGGTGGTGTGTATGCACATATGCAGAGAGTATGTGTATGTGTGTTTAAGGCATTGTTGGTAATAGTCTTTACCAACATGTATTTAGGAATGTATTTCAGTGTTTCTGGCCCTGGGTATTGCACCCCAAAACAAGGCTGGAAGTAAGTGTATAACTTGTGGAATGAAAGTAGCTTTTCATTTTAGGCTTTCAGCATTCCAGTTATCCAGATTGTTTATGAAACGCTGAAAGACCAAATGGAAGGCAAGAAAGGAAAAGCCACAATTAAAACTGGAGGGGGAGGTAAGTTTTTATATGTCACACTCCTCAAATTTGAAGCTCTGCTAACTCATGTTGATTTTGTAACCTTTCAAAGTAAAGTTAACCTGCCATTAGATAAGTATTTTTTCCATAATTTGGGATAATGTAAATAGAATATCATCATTCAGCACTTCATTAAGCAGTGAATATAAATTTACTGGTGGAATAATGGAAAGAACTGGTGTGTATTGGACTGCAGACTCTTAGTAATGCTCAAATTTTCAATTTGAGGCTGGCTGATCCACACCTTGGTTTTCAGTGTTCTTCTGAAACCCATGCTAGGTTAGTGCCTTGCAAGATGTGAAGTGGTGGTGGTGGTGTCCATCTTAAAAGAAGGAGTTAAAAAACATCTTCCTGTTGCAGGAATAGGTGAGACCAGCTATGACACCGTGGAGTTGGTTTGGGCTTCTTAAGTGAGCTTGAGCAGAAAGCTCTTCTAGGCTCGAGCGTATTTTTGTGCAGCTGGGGTAACAGTGTAGGATAATTCAATTCTGCTGTGCTGAGTAGAGCTGTTGTGTTCCTTTTGGCACCTGCCTAGGTTTGGAATTGGATAACAACATCTTGAGTTGTTACAGGTTTATTCTAGTAAACATTGAATTGAGCAGGAAATGCACAGGGCCAGAACTCAGCTATACAGAATGGGTTGTAACCATGATAATACACTCACAGTATTTGAGTGTCTATTTAATTAAGCTTGCAACTGTAAAGCCAATAATCATGTCCAGTCTGTGGTATTGATAGATTGGGTTTTATGTAAGTGAACAGTATCTGTATAAACAGCACTCTGAAGATGTTATAGAAACTGTCATCATTGCAACTACTGCTGCACTGGTGACAGTAAAAAAAAAAAACAAACCATAAAATCCTGCTTGAGAGAATGTAATATGGATACACAAATATACTCAGTAAACCTAATTGAATTTACATCTGTTTTTTTTTTTTCTTTAAATCATGTATAGATTTTATTACAGCATGTTGTTAGGCATATGAAAAACGAAGTCAGAAATTTTATGTGCATGTATCTTAGCTCATTAGTAATGACATTTTAGCTCATAGCCTGAAAAATATCTTAATGTAAGCTTGGAACAGAAATGGCAAATAATGCATTTCAAATTTGTTGTTCTTAATGTAGTTTTGGATATTTTCTAGCTGAATTTGATACTGGTTGTGTGGAACTGCCTTATTTTACTAAAATCTTCATTGGTTTCAGTTGCATTTTTAAGTAACTTAATCTGTGTTCTCCTTAATGGAATAATCTAAACTTCCATAGAATTCCTTTGCATTAAGCATATGTGCTCCTCCTTCAAATTGTAGGCCTTCATTTTGAATTCATATGAATTTCATTGGAACGAAACTGTTTCCCCAGAAAATTAAGCCAAACACTGTAGAAAAAATGTGAACTTCTAATTTGAGTTTTCCAGGCTTGCTTTGTTGATTTAATGGTTTTTCTGTTACTGTCTTTCAAACTTAGTGCTCAATAAATGGCAAATGAACCCCTATGACAGAGGATCAGCTTTTGGTGAGTTGTTCTGCTGTTCACTTGAAAACATTTGCTTGGTAAACAAGAATAAAGTAGAGGAAAGCATGCATGAAATTTTCTTTTCAAAGCAGTTAGGCAGTTTATTTAACTAAAATTGTCTTGTAATTTTTAGCAATTGGATCGGATGGTTTGTGTTGTCAAAGCAGAGAGATAAAAGAATGGCATGGATGCAGAGCAACTAGAGGAGTGACTAAAGGTACATGTAAAATGATGTGTTTTGAATACTCTTCCAGAAAAGTTTCAGCTGAAATGCCTGCTTTTCACCCATTGTTAATGTAGATGACTGCATTAAAAACTTTCTATCCATCTGACCAAATTTACTGCTAGCTTAAGACTTTGAAATGAAAATACCTCTGTTTTGTTCTCCTTGTGTTGTAAATTACCTTTTCCCTGATAGTGATGCCTGGAAATGAAACCTTCCCAAAAAAAACCCATTAAAATGATAATAGAAAAGCCAACCTTCACTTGAAAGCTTTCAGATCCACAGTATGGAGAAAACCATGTCCCAGATTAGATTCATACCATTTTAGAAGATTGGGCAGTTAGAATATCCAGCCAGTATTGTCCAGTTAGAAAGCAGTTGGTTAGGTAATCTCCCTGCCAGGGTTCTCCCCCACTGGAAACCTCCACCCTGGTCCTCTAACACTACCTTTATTATAGCTGTGATACATGATACAAAATAAAATGTCCTTGGTAAACTTAACAGGCAAGAGTAAACAAAATTTTAAGAATGCATTGATAAGAGTTTGTTCACTGTGGGAAAGAAAGCTGGAAAAGTACGAGAAGTTATACCTAGACATTTAACAGTCCAGAAAGCTACAAGTACACGGAGAATACATTAAAAGCTGAATATCTTTAGGCATCATTAGGAGACTTGTGTTGAAGGAGGAAAAGTTGTAACTAATATTCATCAGAATGCATTTTTATTAGGGAATAGTTATATACACAGTACTTGGAGTTGCTTACTCGCTTCACACAGATGTGTGCATTCAAAAATTTTATGGTTCTGTGGTTGCAGCAATAGTTGAGAAGCCAACCCTAACACTTGACTCAGAAGCAGTCATCCTGATACTCCAGTGGTTCTAGGTGTGTGTTCAGAAAGACCCTAAACAGTCTCCTTTCACAGGGTGTGCAGATAATTCTGTAGTCTGTGTGTACATCACAGCCAGCTGGATGTGCTTCAGGTGGCACAACCAGTTGTTGATGCTGGGGTATGCTGGTGGTCTGGTACTGATTCTGCAGAACCTTGTGTCCTGAGTTTATCGTTCCTGTAGATTCAGTAGGACCACTCTTCTCTCTTATCACTCCTTTGGAGCCTTTCACACACTACCTCTTAGTGTGTACTTTGTCTCTTTTGCCTGCTTTTCTTCATTTCATACATAGGTACACACACAACCTTCTCACACAAACACAGTAGGGGATTTTATAACACTTTC
>NW_008240221.1:7384232-7416279 GCF_000691975.1 Corvus brachyrhynchos
TTAGATTTGTATGGGCTTAGAAGTAGCAAGACTGAACCAGTTTAGTGAATTTGGGTGTTGTATTAGATCCTTTCTTTTTCTTTTAAAGGGAAGTACTATTATGAAGTTTCCTGTCATGACCAAGGCTTGTGCAGAGTTGGTTGGTCAACTATGCAGGCTTCACTAGATCTGGGTGAGTTTCCTTCTAAAGAACCTATAGGGTAGTTTTTATATTCACATGGTATGGCTGCAGTCGTGTTCTAATATTGCAGAGAATGGACTCCTTGGGAAGGATCCCAATATCAGAGAGTTGAAAACTTCTTGTATTTTACTTCCTGTAAGGGGAAATCTTTTGAGGTGGCAGTGTTTTCTTGTCTTCTGTGATTTTCTGCCTTTTATGTCATTTTTTTTAATGAAGGTGCATGGAGACTAGTAAAATCAATAAACCTATGGCTGCAAAAGTACTAGTTTGGTATACATCCAGGTCAGAAGTCTGTAATTAGCACTGTGTATTATTTGTTTACGCGTTAATGTTAGCAATTTCAGTTACTGATACAAAGAGGGAAAAGCATAACCTATCAACCAAAAAATAAAAGCCTACTGTCTTGTCTTCAGGCACTGATAAATTTGGCTTTGGCTTTGGTGGCACTGGTAAGAAATCTCACAACAAGCAATTTGACAGCTATGGTGAGGTAAGCTTAAATTGCATTTGATAGAAATACTATTAAAATTTTGCATGTTAGTCTTGTGCTGTTACAATCAACTGTCCTTTGAAATAGTGTCCACTTCTGAGGAAGGTTCACTGGGCAAAAGGACAGTGAAACATTGAAGTATTTTTGGATAAAAGCTTATTAAGAGATTTGACAGAAGCAGTTACAAGCTTGAGACATGATTGTGGTTAGACTGCAATTAGATTGACTCTTATTTAGAAGTTAAAATTTTGCTGTGTGTTACAGGTTAAAAGTTAACTGACCTCTTGAGATTTGTCTTGACTTACTTCAGTTTTAGCTTGAACAATTCAACCCATCTGTATGCCTGAGTGAATGTCCAAGTGAGGGCATTGTATTCTGCTTACTAGAAGTTAAAATAGAAGTAATTGCACAACTCTGTAATCTGTCAAAATGTGTTATTGAATGCTAATAAAACAGGGTGCACTATTCTAGCTATTGAGTTGGGTTTGCCATTATCTTACTGTGCACTTTTATGGTGTCTGCTGGGAATATCAGTGGTGGTTTTTGCCTAGTGTACCAGTGGAATTCAGATGTTTAAACATAATTTATATAAATATGGGTGTTACAGCAGAAACTCAAGTCTTTTTGTGGTAATGATTCAATGCCATAAAACTTGCAACTTTTATGACTATTGTAGCTTGTTTAATAGTAACTCTTGAGCTGTTGATTAGAAGCACTGTAATATATAGATGTTATTGAATACCTTTAAAAGATCTCAAGATAATTAAATAAAGCATGTGAGTATACATAACATGCACACAGCAGCATCTTGAAGAGCTAGTCTTTTTTTATAGTCAAAATACAAGTTTCTGATGCCACGTTTGGTGCTCTATGCTTAGATTTACGTTGGCTAATAAATACATGGCTAATGTGCTTTTCCATAATGCAGAATACTTCCAGGTAAATGATACTTAAATGTATCATTGTCATTGTGTTTAAATTTAAAGCAGCAATAAATGTTGAATATCTAAGATCAATTGGGCAGTTTACTGAAGATTTGTAATCAAATAAAAATATGCTTTCTGTTTACTGGTCTTACTGAAATAAATTGAACTTGCTTCTTTCAAGAGTCAGCATTTAGTAGGGAGAGGCTGGAAAACTAAAAGCTGACAGAGTACAAGCACTAAGTCTTAAGCTTCACAAACGTTTTTTCTTTTGCAGGAATTCACTATGCATGATACAATTGGGTGCTATCTAGACACAGAAAAAGGGCAAATAAAATTTTCCAAAAATGGTAAGTTTTATTCTCTTTATTTGGAATTTTATTTGGATGCTTTCACTTGGGAGGGAGGGAGGGAGAGGAATGCATAGACTTGGAGAGTCTGACGACTAATCCTACTTTCAGGGAAGGACCTTGGCCTTGCATTTGAAATCCCACCACATATAAGGAACCAGGCACTTTTTGCAGCTTGTGTACTGAAGGTAACAGGAATATTACAGATGTCCAAGATGATTATAATTTTTCTGGGTTTGTTAATGAGCTACTTAAGTATAAAATTTGCATAGCGACTTAGTTACTGCAGGTGTACGTGTAAAGTCAGTTTTCTTTGGTTTACCAGTATTCACTACTGAAGGAATAATGTGTGTGTTAGCTTTCACTACCATTTAAGCTAGATGTTTAAATTCAAATTTTAATCTTGAATTTAAAGGTAGAATAGCATGGATAACTAATTCCTAATAACGGTGCCATGGTGTGTGTATTAAACTTTGATATACTGTTACGCAACTGATGTAAGCAAATAGCTTGAAAGTCAGATTTCATGTTTCATTTGTTCTGAACTTTAACATTACTGTAGTGTAGTACTACGTCTTTCTGAGTTACTTTTTGAGTCTATCTCAAGCAGTAAAGATTTTAGCAAAACATTTCAGTGGTTAGAGAAATGTACAAGTTCAGAAAAAGTGCTTTGGCTTTTTGTTAGCTTTTTTCTGCATGTTTGGTTGGTTTTAAGTTCCAGCAAGGTTTCAGTGGTAACTTGGGGAAGAGGAATGTGTAAGATGGGAGAAGAAAAGACCTTCCTCATCTCTGTCTGTTTTTTTCATTGTTGAATTGTTTCTCCTTTTATGTGGTCCCTTGAATCTGTTTGTATGACACAATTTTCTTGAAACCTAGAATGCTGAATTGAAATTCAATTTTGGTGAAGAAGATTTCAAGTTTCCGCCAAAAGATGGCTATATTGGTCTTTGCAAGGCTCCTGAGGGTAGTGTTGTAAAATCACAACATGCAGGTTAGATTTTACAAACTTCTCTTGTTTCTGTATTCAGGTTGTGTTACAGAGCATCTTTTGATCCCTTTAGTTGCTATCAGAAAGGTCTTGAACATAGCAGTAGTAAAGACATATTGATACTTCTTTTAAAGTACACCAGATTTTCTTAATCTTAAACCACCAACAATCTTCAATATTTCAAATTTAGAAATGCATCAGATAAAAGAAGTCCATCTCAGTTTTCCAACAGTGTTATTATAAAAATAAATGTGGATCTTTATGTTCAGGAATAGAATGGATAATCCTGCATGACCAGTACACCCACTTGTAATTTTTGAACATTATTCTGAAGTTATTCATAATTGAGAGAGCAATCACATCACCTTTTAATGGAGCATTTCAAATTATGAGGTTTTAATTACTAATAGAAAATACAAATTTGTTTCCAGTAAAAGATCTCAGAATAGGAATGTAGTTTGTATTAATGGTGATTTTTTTTTTTTCCCCACTTAGGAAGCGCGCAAGTGGTTCAAGCACAGAACCTTCCAAATGCTCCAAAAGCATTGATTGTAGAACCTTCAAGAGAGCTGGCAGAACAAACTTTGAACAATGTGAAGCAGTTCAAAAAATATGTTGATAATCCCAAATTAAGGTAATAGTGTATGTTAGTTGCATTTATGGTATTTTCCATGGATGTAACTTCACAGGGAGATGGGGGAGTTCCACTTTGTAGCTAAGTGAATCATAATCTGCAGTGTTGCTGATAATAGTATCAGTAATAATCTGCTACCAACCGACCTTTTGACTTCGCAACTACAGTTAGACCACTTAAGGGTTTTTGCAGGGGGGGTTGGTGTGTTTTATCTGTGGACTGCCTTTTTCTCAAAGGCAAATTCAGTGGGTAGGGGGTTTTTTTTTCACTTATCAGTGATAACTAGTATGATACTTCACATGCTTTTCTTGACTAAGAACATCATCTGCTTAATGCCCTTCTTTCCTAAACATTTTCCTATGTCCCCATCTCCCTCTGCCCCCTCATTGTTTTTCATCTCCATCAAATAGTTATATAGTGTCTATTATCTACAAGACAAATTACCATGGAGATAAAATTCTCAAAAATGAATCATCTACAAGTTTCTTTGGTTTAAAGTTGTCTCTCTATTGACTGTACTTCTAAAACTTAAACATTTCCCTATTCTAAACTGCAGTCTGTTTACAAGAGTGCATTTACTAGAATTGCTGAGGACTAAGCAATGGGAATAGGCAAGCTACAGTGGAAGATGCATTTCATTTACTGTTATTTGCATTTCTAACTTTCAAGAACACAGGAAACTTTATTAAACTAAGTTACATAATTCTTGAGATTTTTAACATTTTTTGTAAGATTAAATTGGTTAAGGTGCTGATGTGATTAATACAATAGCAATGAAGTAATCACATTCAAATACAGCTTGGACACAAAGTTTTCACTTGAATTGAAATACAGTACACTACATATGAAGGGATGAATTTCAAAATTGATTTTTTTCCATTATTCTTAAAATTACAGTTCAGAGCTATTAATTGTCAGCTATCAATAAAAGAATGAGTCTTCAGACAGATATTTAATATACCTTCTGAATATAATAAATGGGTAAATGTCAAATATATTAATGTAATTTTAGGGAACTGCTGATTATTGGTGGAGTTGCTGCAAGAGATCAACTCTCTGTACTGGAACAAGGCGTAAGTTGTATTTTTTTCATATGATTTAATAGTTTGGGTTCCAAATAACTCATGATGTTGCTAGAGAATAGTAATGGTGCTTCTTGTAACTCATGTTATTGACTGCACATTTTCTTTTTAACATTTTTTATTATTATTATTACAAGCTCATGTTGCAGCAGTCTAGTAGTTGTTCCTTTACTTCGATGTCAATACAAGTGCTTACAGTACTTAGTCAAATTCTGTTGAAGCCTGAATACTCCAGAAAATCTTAAAATAAAGGTTTAACTGTTTACCATTTGTCCTTAACCAACAAGACAGTTTTCCTAGTAACTTCTGTTCCATGTTTTTGTGAATAAAAATAGTCTACAGTTATCAAGGTGAACCTACACTACAGACCAGTCCTACGTAGAAGGAAGTGGTCTGGCTTCAGCAGCATGGATTGTGCAATCGATTCAATGACAGTGTAGGGAGAACAGAGTCACAGAGTCTTTTTTTTTGAGACTCCCTTCTAGAAGTGAAAACACATCACTATCAATAAATTTTCTAGTGGTTCTAGCTGCCAAAGTACAAACTTTCTTCTAAGCCTACTTGATCTGGAAGATTATTAGACTTCCATGTGAGTGCTAAATTCTTGATTGTAAACCCTTTTTTCTGGCAAAATCTTAAGTTATTTCTATACTTGATAGACTTTGTATCCTTCCACCATGAGAAGAGTTAAATTTATTTTATCCCCGTTTAAAAACAAATTTGTTTGTTGGCTTTAAATAACAAAATTACACAGAGCTTGGGATTTAGGGAAGGAAAAAAGGGCCACAGCACTTCCCAAAAAAAGGGAAGACTTCCTCCCTAAGGTAGATTCTGCTAATGAAATGCCTGTTGAACCAAAATGCAGGTTGCCCAGACAGGAGGTTGTAGGATCCCTTTCCAAAAGGGTACTGAAGATTGTGCTTGGCAGCTATCTAATGTAACTTGGAAATTGTCCTTGACTGGCATGTTAAAGTGGGAGTGGAGACCAGATGATCTCGAGATTCCACCAACTCAAATTAATCTAGGATTTTATGAAGTTACAATTAATAGTGGATAAAGCATTATACTGATAATTCTCTCACAGTGTTAAGCTTAGATAAAACTTGTAATGCCTCTAGTTAGTTACAGGACCAACTCGTACTCTTTATGTATTTCAAAGGTGGATATTGTTGTTGGAACTCCTGGAAGGCTGGATGACCTGGTTGCAACGGGGAAGATTAATTTATCTCAAGTTAGATTCCTGGTTCTGGATGAAGCTGTATGTAGAGAACTAAGTGCTACTTAAATTCTGTTCTTAAATGCAGTATGATATTTGCAAAAAAGAGTCAGTGAAACATGATTGTTCTATAGTATTTGATAGTTCAGTGGAACAGTTAGATACCTACACTGTTCCACCTTAATCCTCTCACTGTTTGTAACCATAGTAACCTACTTTTTTTTTCCCCTCGCCCTCATAGCCTCTCTGTTAAATCTGTTTGGAATTTTTCTGGTAGAGAAATATATTTCAAATTATATTTACAGGGCATTGAAGTCTGTCCCTGTCACTGCAGGGAACTCAAAGGACAAAGACAAAAATATAACTGTTAGTTAACCTAGTAGGTCTTGAGGCCAGTGAATGTTGTACTCAATGTGCTGTGAAGTAAGTGCTTCTCTCTGATCTGTTGTAGTACAACTGAATATTCACAAAGATTAAATACCTTGGGGTGTTAGCTAGGAGTAGCTGCTGAGCTTCTTGTGAAGCACAGCAGCTATACTATAAATACTCCATATTTTTACTGGGTTTTTTCTCCTCAGTAATAATATCCCTGCCATGCATTGACCTGTCCAGCTAATTAAAAGCAAGAAGTTCTGAGACTATAAGTGTATTGCTTATCTAACTCAAGTGTAAAGACTGAGAAATGAGGGAGATTTGCAGCTTCATCTCTTTTATTTCATCCCCACATAGGATGGCCTTCTCCTCCAAGGTTATTCAGATTTCATCAACAGGATCCACAGTCAGATTCCTCAGATAACCTCAGATGGAAAGAGACTTCAGGTATAAAATATTTGTGGTTTGGATTTTTTTTGTTGTGGTCTTTGTTTGTTTTGTTCACTTGGATATTTTTTTTGTGTGTGGTGTGCTCCGCTTTCAGTTGTTGTCTATTATTTGGCATGGAGCATGCTTTTTTGGAATTTGATAAAGCTCTTGTCCAAAACTTAACACTTGTTCAGTGAGTTCACTAATTGCCTGTGAATGTGTATTTTTCGGATTCCAGATATTGAAGCCTAGCATTCAGCAGTTTTGAATTTAATTGGAATTATTTATATATAAGTGTATCAAAACCTGACTGACTACATACTTCATGATTCCTAATATGTTAATAATCTTGATTAATTAGCTTTCAATAGTTCAGCATTCTTCCTACTAAATGATGGGGTCTTTGTAAGAGAATAGTTAAGCAACTTACTTGTTGCCTTGACTCTTGCCAGCTGAGTGGTTCCTGTGATGAGGAAATCCAGTCAGGGACTCTTCATTATGCTACGTTATGCTATTCAACTGTATAACATTCTTCCAGTTCTATTCCCATCTTTTTGGGCTGGGAGGATCTTACTTCAGTGGTATCCATATGACTCTCTTCTTCTCAGGTGATTGTGTGCTCTGCAACACTGCATTCTTTTGATGTGAAAAAGCTATCTGAAAAGATCATGCATTTTCCCACCTGGGTTGATTTGAAAGGAGAAGATTCTGTCCCTGAAACTGTACACCATGTAGTTGTGCCTGTAAATCCAAAAGCTGATAAGCTCTGGGAAAGGCTTGGCAAGAATCATATCAGAGTAAGTAAAACTTCAGGTTATTTGTCCATATTTACTAATTTAACCTTCAGAACAGGGACCTAGTGTTGAAGGATCTCTGCTGGCTATTGAAACAGCTTAATCTGAAATGGTTTGTTCCATGATAGTCAGCATCATATCAGTGATGTCATAACACTGTTTCTGAACAGCTCAGTGTTACAGACATGATTGAGGAGGAGCTTAATAGAGAAACAGACTATCTGCACGGAGAACAGTGGCACTGTGCTTTTTCACTCAGCTAATGGTCTGTGGTACTTAGTACCTCTTTTCTGACTGGGCAGGAAGAAATAAACCTGCCAGGATGGATCATTCTATGAGGTAGTTCAGTCTTGAACCCATGTGAGATGAGCAGTTTTTAGAGGAATGGATTTCATGTCAGACTGCATTTGGGACTCTAAATTCTACATTCACCAGACACCTATTCATGTGAGAAGGTGGTCGTTGTTCAGGTCTTTAGTATTCAGGTTCTGAATAACCTGGGACCGTATTTTGTTCTTGGCAACTCTGATGCAGTTACAAGTCTAGGTTTTCTTAACCCCTCTTTGTCTCTGGAATCTCTGTCACATGTTGTTACTAAGACTTAATGAAAAGGTACTATGAGTTTATTTTTCTTGGGTTTACAGTTCATATCTGATTCAGCCTAGCATAGGGAAAAAGATCAGAAGCTACTCTTTGTGATTTAGCCATATTTGACAATGCCTTTTGATTCGGGTTTGTTCGGGATTTTTTAATTCTTCACTTTGTTCAAAGGTGTTTTCTGGCCAGTGTCTACATAAATAATTTTAGTTCCCTTTTTTATGAATAAGTTTTGTGGGCTTAAACTCAAGACTTTCCTTTAGCTAAAGGCAGATTAACTTGGCTGGTGGATGAACAGAATGCTAAGATTACTTTAAAACTTTGATTTCTTCCTAGTTATAAGTCAATGGAGTTAAGTATTTCTCTGTGAAGAGTGGAGTAACGACTTGGGGGGTTTTTTTGTGTTTGTCCTTAGACTGATGAAGTACATGCAAAAGACAATACACGACCTGGCGCTAACACTCCAGGTAATCAGCAACACTAAGAAATAGCTTGTGAAATTTTTGCAAATGTTTTGAAGTAAAGGTAAATTTTAGTAGTTAACTGGCCTTGAGTCATGTTCCTCCCAAAATTTTATTTCTATATTCTCATAGTCCTTAAGAGAAATGTATTTCTGTAATTGGGGAGTGGGAAAGAAACTTGAATATATATTTTGCAGATTTGTAGACAAGTGTTTGTTGGTCTGTATAAAAAACCTGAAACTTCTGAGTGGTTTTGTTCTTTCTGTATTATATCACCTTGGAATATGGGAGCATTGAGGGGAGAGGTAGAAATTGAAGGTTTACCTTACTTGCTCTAACAATAAAAGTTTTAACTGTCTACTGGAAGGCTAGGGAACTTTAAAGGTATGCAGTTCAAAGGTTCTTCATGTTTTTAAACAGTTCGAGTGAAATAACTTCTTTATTTTTATTTAGAAATGTGGTCTGAAGCTATTAAAATTCTAAAAGGAGAATACACTGTTCGGGCAATCAAAGAGCACAAGATGGACCAAGCCATTATTTTCTGCAGGACTAAAATAGACTGTGATAATATGGAGCAGTACTTCATCCAACAGGGTGGAGGTAATGCTTTCATGTTAACCTTACTCTGCTCACTTTTCTCACTTCGTGTTGTTTCAACACCAAAATTGTATGATGAGGTCACCAATACTAGGACACAGCACAAATAAAATTGTGCTTCAGTTTTTTTATGTACTGACTGAGCATAAAGTTCAGGGTTTGGTAGCAGGCAGCTGCAGGGGTGCCGTTTGTGAAAGAAAGCAATGAACTGTCCTGTACCTGTTCCAGACAGTTCTGAAATGGATAGAAACCCATCATGCACCAAAATTTGAACCAGTGAGAAGAGTATATGGTGCCTCTGCTGAAATATATTAGTAAAATTGATAGCTGGTAAGGGCAAGAGACATGGGAAGAAATATGTGTATACAAATATATATACATAAGGAGACACAGAAGGAGAAATGTGGAAGAAAACGGGAACAGTGAAAGGGGATGTGTGTGGAGAAGGGTGAAGAACAGATACTTGAAGAAATGGGGAAATTTAGAGGAGGAAGGAGTAGGGAGAAATGCCTGCACAGACCTGCTCCAGGGAGGAGGGTGGAAGGGTATTTAACTATTTGTCTTGGGTATTTTTCCCCCTCACCAATGCCTGGGGGGGGAAATTTTTTGCCCGTGAAAATTTTTTCTGGTTCTGTATCATAACTTATGTGTGATGTTATTAATGCATACAAACTCTTTCAGGTCCGGATAGGAAGGGACATCAATTCTCATGTGTCTGTCTGCATGGTGATAGAAAACCTCAAGAAAGAAAGCAAAACCTGGAAAGATTTAAGGTGATGCAGCAGATTCTTGAAGGCTTTTTCCTCACCTCCCAGTATCTGAATTCGTATGTTAATTTGTGTTCCTAGTTCTCCATTTAAATTAAATTGCAGTCAAATGCTGTATGTCCCACTTCCTGAAATTGTGAGGCACATTTTCTGTAGCTGGAAGTCTGTACTGGTAATCAAAATGACCTTTGTGAGTTTGAATTGATAAGATAGTAGGCTTATTTTAAAATAAAAACCTAACTTTAAACTCTGTAGCAATTACATTGTTTTTTAAAGTCTTTAGTACTTGATTTCTAAAAAAAAAGTTACTAAAATATTACAGTTCAGTTTTGATTAGGCTAGGCTGTTTGTTGATTTTTGCTTGCCGTATGCTGTTGGGGAAAGAAACAAGGATGTAAATTGACCAAGCTACTCATGGGTTTATTTGAAGTGTTCTTAAATGTACAGAGCCACTTCAAGGTCAAGAAGTGCAGAGGACTGTGGTTTCACTGCCTGGGATTTTGCTTTAGCACAACACTTCATTACAACTCTGTTTTTGCAGAGAGGAGATGTCCGTTTCTTGATCTGCACGGATGTTGCTGCTAGAGGAATTGATATTCACGGTGTTCCATATGGTAAGACATAACTCCTTAAACTTAAGCTGTTGAATTGCATTAGAGCTTCAATATATTTGCACTCCTGTCCACTAGTTAAAATAAATGTGACCTATGGCATAATTTTAAAAGATAAAGATATTAAAGGATTTAAACTAGGCAGTATTTAATTTGTTTGTTCACCATAAGTTCTCAAATACCTGCTGATATTCTGCATTTTTGGGAATTGTTCATTTGGTTTTCCATTCTTGCCAAAGAGTAATCAGGGAGAAAACAGTTGGAGACTGAAAGCTTTATTGCAGATATTGCAAGTTACACCTGTAACTGTTGTAATAGACTATAAAGTATGTACATAGGCTAAGGAGAGGATTTGCAGCAATCAAAATCATACTTATTTTAGGTGTCTGATCTTGACTTTAGCTCACATACTAAAAAAAAAAAATCTCGTGTTCTTTATGGATTGTGTCTTACACAGTTATCAATGTGACACTCCCTGATGAAAAACAGAACTATGTTCACCGAATTGGGAGAGTAGGCAGAGCAGAGAGGTACGTGTGTGTTCAGAGCAGTCACCAGGTTTTCTTGATTTTGTTGTTGTTATTGTTTCACAAGTTGGCAATAGTTACTGAAATACATTTCTCCCTCCCTTCTCCCCTAATATTTCAGGATGGGTTTGGCAATCTCCCTTGTGGCAAAAGAGAAAGAAAAGGTAATTATACTCCAAAGCAAAGATGAGCAGACATTATTCACTGAAGATCTATCCACAGCTGCTATCTGACATTCATATCCTGCACTGAAATATCGTTTATTTGTCTGTGCTCAATTGAAAGAGATCTTAAACATATTCCTGAATTCTTTTTCATGCTGTAATTAGTCAAAATGAATGTACCTAAACTCTATTTCACAAAGTTTAGAAGTTGTTCTCCATTATTTCTAGGTTTGGTATCATGTATGCAGTAGCCGTGGAAAAGGGTGTTACAACACAAGACTGAAGGAAGAAGGAGGTTGTACCATATGGTACAATGAGATGCAGGTAAGCATTTTGCTTAAATGTTCCCTAATTCCTCTAAAAGACTTAGGAATAAAGTTCTTGTTTCACCTGTGTAGTTGAAGTACAAAGCTAGTCTTAGGGTGTTTATAACCTTTGATTCCATTTGAAGAAAAAAAATAAAAAACTTCTCAAGTTATATGTTCTTTAAGTTGTTTAATTATAAAAGCTTATTTTAATATTCACAGCCAATTCTGTTGGAGTCTTACTTTCAGCTTCCCTATAGTCGTCTTAATCAAAATCTGTTAAGATTTAGAGGATGTTAGTTACACACTTCTGTTTGGATGGTTTGTTGCAAAACTGTAAGTAACTTAAAACTGTTGTTTCTCTAACCTGGAAATAGTTTGTCTCTTAAGTAGGTTTTCATTGGGGTTTGTATACCAACTTTGAATGCTTGTTAAAAAGCAGTACTTCCCTCCTTTCTCCAATGAACAAGGGTATATACATCATCTGGGGTAAAATAAGCTTGAACTATGAGCTCTTTATTATAAATTAGCCTCATTCATACAAGTAGGGTAGCATATGAAATAAAGACTTCTAGGTAGGGTAAAAACATTTTGAAATTGGAACTGAACTTATATAGTCTGAACTAATAAAAATGTGTTAGTCTTCAGCATCTGTGACCAAATTGTTTTCTGTGTACCATCCCTGTTCAAACTACTCAAATGTGACTGTTGAGAACACTAGTTTGACTAGTCTTGGATCATAAGAGTACTTAAAGACTTCTTGGGGTTTTTTTTCTCTTAGTTGCTGGGGGAGATTGAAGAACACTTAAACTGCACTATTGCCCAAGTTGAACCAGACATAAAAGTACCGGTGGATGATTTTGATGGGAAAGTTACATATGGGCAGAAAAGAGCTCTGGGTGGTAAGCAATGACCTACTCTCAAGTTCCCTTGCTATGCAGTGTTGTTTCCTTGTCTCCTGTGTAACTACAGAATAATAATAAATAAATAAGATATTATAAATAAATGGATTATAAAAAGCTGCTAGTTCTTTGCTATCTTCTGCATTTGTTACATGCAGCCTGTGGGTTGCAAGTGAGAAGGGTATGTGTATACCTGTTTTGGTTTGTGCTTTTTTTTAACAAAGTAATTAATTTTAACTTTCTGAATGACTGTGGTTGAGCATTATTAGTTCTGCTGAAAAATGGCTTTGAACACATAATTTAGATTGTCTCTTTTGGCAGGTGGACTGTATAAAGGCCATGTGGATGTTCTGGCACCTACAGTACAAGAGCTGGCTGCCCTTGAAAAGGAGGCTCAGACATCTTTCTTGCATCTTGGCTATCTTCCTAACCAGCTGTTCAGAACATTCTGATTGTGCCACAGTAGGGAGAAGGCTTGAGTTAATAAAGGCTCTGCCCTGCAAATACAAAAATCCCACACTGTCTCTGAGTAGAGGTAGTTAGAAAGTAATTAAAACTAAGTATACTTCTTGCATGATGAACAGAGTGTTCAGCACTGTTGAGTTAGCTGCTCTCTTAATAAAACAAGTTAAAGATGAAATGGTTTTGTTTGGTTTTTTGCCGTAACAGATTAATTTGCAGAATCATTCTTTTCACTGTTTGTTGATTTATTAAAAGTACCAGAGTAGTTAAGCAAATCTGGGAGGAGAGTTATATATTTGTATTTATTTATATTTAAAATTATTTAACTATTTGTGTATTGTAAATTTTTAATGCTGGACTGACTAAAGATAGATTCATGTTCATTCAGACAGTTGTTTATATTTAAGAGACTAAATAAGAAAAAAGACAGACCTAAAGTATGTATCTGAAGCTCTTTGTTACCTTAAACCCCTACATCTAGGCTGGTAATTGCGTTTTGATTCTGTAGTTCCAGACTTCTCAAAGTTAATGTTTCTTAAATGTCTAAAATGGATCTTGTACAAAGATTTCTACAATACTCTTGAATTCATAGGGGAGTACCATGCAAATACCAAGGCAGTTCATAAAACTGCAGGAAAAGCTTTTTCATGCAGCAGTATAGGTTGAAGTATTTAATGCCTCTTGTGGTGCTTTCAGACAGGTTGAATTTATTCAGATCAAACTACTGTAGTCAAATGTGGCTTTTTTTTTATTTTTAGCTTTTTTTCCTCCAGAGACTTTTCTAATGATAATTAGAAATTTCAGTGACTTTGCATGCAAATTGTCATTCAGAATATCTCAGGTCATTGGGAATGCCAGACAACCACAAACCAAAGTAAGCTTTTGTCTTCCTTGTGAAGTTGTCTTCTCACAGAACGTTCCATCGCTGTGCAAAAGTCAGTGAAAATCAATTTAAAATCAGGTTGAGCAAATAATTATTTGTAGTGTTACCTGGAGAGGGCAGACTGAGAGACCCAGGGATTGTAATAGAAAACATAGATGTCTCATTAATTTAAACAAAGTATTGCATTTACAGCAATTTATGTGATGCTATTAGATCCTGAGGGGAGGGGAGGTTACATGGGATGCTTATCATTAGAACTTGGGAACAAAAGTTCTACCATGTGTTGCATTGGTCTTGTCAGACAAGAGTAATGAAATCTGTCAACCACAAGTCAATCAAAATTAATTTATTGCAATGCCTAAAATCATTAAGATGCAGAAGGAATCAGATCATTCATGTTTGCCAGTTGAAGCTGAGATGAAAACCAGTTTCATCTAGTTTAGACATATATCTTGGGAAATATTTTTAAGTCACAGGAAAATGGTGGACAGATGGAATCAAAGGCTTAGAAGCATTGATCTTTTTTTTTTAAATGTGACATTCTAAATTTGCTACATGTTCCAAGTGATGATATCTTCTAAGATTTGCTGTTGGGTATCCAAACTTCAGTGAATAATTACAAATTGTGACTATTTAGGACTGAAAAAAAAAGATGCTAAAAATGAAAATTGCTTTAGGAATATAACCTAGGTATGCCAATTCTTACGTAAAATTTGTATTTTCTTGGTGCTGGAGCTGAAGTTACTACACTGACCTGATGTATACTTGCTTTCAGAAGGGTTTTGCTGATACGCCTTCAAATGCAGTAGCATGAAAGAGGTACCGGGGGACTTTCTGGTTGAGAGACTTTAAAGGTTGTGTGAGATGTCAAGAACTTAACTGTATGTTGTGCTAAATGGCAGAAAATCCCCACTGCCCTGATCAGTAATCTCTAGGAAAAGTGTTTAGGTAAGATGGCATATAAAAGGTAGCAATTGTTTCGAGGGATCTGGTCTGGGGGTTTTATGTTCCAGTTACTGCTGTCTTAAACCACTAAGATGGACTTACTGGAAAACTTTGCATTTTTTCAGAAAGCAAGTAAGGCTATTTTAAAAAAAAAAAAATCTTAGAAAACAAGAAACAGCAAATTAATTTCAGACCACTTTCCCTGATATGATGTTCCCTGCCTCTTGTTATTTTTATTTGTAAATGAATGTGCCTTTTTACACCTAGTAAGTGATAAGCCATATCTAGTTAGATTAGCACGATTCCAGTTAAAACCTTTAACTGTCTCTCTTGAACCAAGCACTGACTTGCTTTCATACCAGTCAAGAAGCTATGGTCATGTTCTTGTACTGGAAGTTAAAAGTAAACCGATACCTAAAAAGAATTTCTCAGCATCAGGTGATGTTGTACATCCCATGGGAATGTTCCAAGTGATATGCAAAGAAAAAGTTCTCTTGTAGAAATCAAGTTGACTGATTTTTGTCTGTATCCCTAAATGTAGATGTGCGTGTGGGCTGTTCGGCACGTGGGTCCGGGGTGGGTGGAGGTTCCCGGGGTGCCTCAGCTGCTCGTGGCTCGCTGAGCAGCCGGTGTCTGCCTCGTGGTGGTGCTCATGTCTCGCCGAAGGCCTTTCCTACCCAGCCTGCTGCTTCCAACTGGGTCAATTACATTCTCCCTATTTTTTTTTTCTCTCTAGAAACAAACAAACTCCTAAACAGCAAAAGAACTTAAAGCTGTTAGAGCTGTTTGTGTGGAGCACAAACTCACAATGAAAGGCCCTTGCTTCACTGCCTGACTTCTTGTCGAAGCTTGAATAAACATGCCGTGTGAGCTGTTCAGATTGTTAATCCACTAACTTCTGCTTTAAAGGACTTGTTCCTTGTCTAGGTACAAAGCTAATTCTTGCTACTGTACATGTCAAAACTGTGTTTATTTTTATTCTCAGTGCTGATTTCTAGGGCTCACAAACTGAAAACAGAACCAAAAAATAGGCTTTCATAAGAGCCCCTGACAATATTTGTTGCAATTTGCTGGCTTTAAAATTATGTAAGAAAATCCAGTGTAGGTACTCTTGCTGGGCTTCAGCTTTTCTGACCAAAAGGAAGGAATATGGGAAATTCAAGATTAGCCTGAGAAAAATGAACAAAATATTAGTTCTAGCATTAACTTTTTTTTTCCTAGTTATATTTCAATAATACCTATAAAGTTGGCTTAGGGAGATACTTTTGTTTGGTTTTTCGAGTTTATCACTTGCTTATTGAAGTACCCTTGTTCTATAGCTTTGTATTTTTGACTAATTTGCTTTAGCACAATGTCTTTGAGAGAACTCACATTCTTATTGGATGATTAACTATTCATTTATAACTACTTGTAGTAATCTTTCTTTGTTTTCCTTTACACTCCCATAAAGGTTCCTTTTATGGAAGGGAAAAGGATACAGATGGTGTTTGCCACTCAGTGCCCAAACTGCTGAGCTGGGGCCCCCTTTTAGCAAGCTCCAAAGGCAGGACGACTTTGCTGGTCTCTTATGCTTTAAGTATGGTTCTGTTTTGCTACTGTGAAAGCAGACAAAATTGCTGCTGGCAACACAGACTTGTACTCTAGTCTTCTCATGTTTATGGAATCACACATACAAATAAACGTGCCCGGTCTGTTTGAAGAGGTAATTGGCCTGTGGTCACTACCATATGTGAATATCTGTATAATGCAGTAAGCTGGGCTCCTGCTTAACCCAGTTAGCAAAATAGCTGTGTCTCGAGTAGATTAGATACGTGTAAGAAGGGAAAAATGGGTGCAAGATTCAAAGGATGAACTTTACCAAGGAGTGTGTAATCCTCTGCCCTGCACCTGTGTTTGTAGGTAGGGAAAAGTGTAATAGCTAGGGTCACTTTGAGAAACCCTTTGTCATTGCAATTACACTAACACTTGCCTGTAGACAAAATGAAGTTATGCAAGGGATGAGGGAAAGCAAAACCCTTGTGTAAGGAATCCTCCAAACAATAATACTTTTTCCGTAAATTGCTTTAAAGCAAAAAGTTGGCTACTTTTCAGAGTTGCTACTTGTTGCAGTAACTAATGCATTTAGTGAATAATGAGCAGGGTCTTTATCACTTCTTATTAAAAGGTGTCTAAAACTCACTGTGCTTCTTGCAGTGATTTTTGTCTGTATCTCTTGGTTTCTCACAAATGTGTCCAGAGCCACAGATGGAGGAATTGAGGTAAAGAGACATAGCAATCTGCTGAATGTCAGCCAAGACTGGCAAGAATTGTCATAATAACTTTGCAGCAGTAATATGTTAAATGCTGTTTCAAGATACTCAGCATGTGAATGAATTAGTCTTTTTCATAATGATTGTTTTTATCAGAGAACATAAAGGTACATTCGTGAAGCGTATCCCATGACTGGAGTGCCTAGGCTGTATAGCAGAGTATTTCTCTTGCTCTGAAGGGATTTTCTTGTCCTGAAGGGATTTAATATTTAGCAGAAAAATTAAAAATACAAACAGCTACCTTGATACATAGAGAACAGATTGCTGGAATTCAGATTCTAGCTAACATTGAGCTAACACTGTTGTAGGTGACAGGATAATCTTGCCACTCCAGAAATTACAGGTCTCCTTTCTCTAGGTGTTATGTTGGACCTGCCAGTGCTGGACAGAAAATTCAGGTAGTCTGGAGCATTTAAACAGCATCAAGAGCTTGTATTTAGACAAACCATCCTCTGTGTAAAATAAAGTTGAATTTAAAAATTCCTACTCATATGGAAACATCATAGTACTTACATTTCATAAACTGTGTTGCCTCTTCAGTTTGGTCTTTGGATAACACTAAACTGTTGTGGAATTGTCTAGTGGTAACTTTCTTCTCTTTGTTGATGGTTGCAATACACAAAACTCATAGAGGATTTGGATGGTATCAATTAAAACCATCCTTCCACAGATGCCTTGTTGGGAACCAGCATCCTTTTAACCAAACACTGTAATTGTGTTAGAATTAGTTCAATTTATTGTATGAGTAATGAAGAATATCATGTAGGATAAGAAAATAATAATAGAAATTACATCCAAATTGCTTTAGGTGGCATTTGTGACTCTTTGGTGTATATCAGTATTATGAGTAGCCACTCTGTTATTTAGGTTTTAAGCAATGTGCTTTGTTCTATTCCATTCTACTAAAAAACTTTTGTGATTTTTTTTTTGTTATTGCAGTTCCACTGAAAAATAATCATATTTATTAATGAAGTGATTCAAAATACGAAGTAGAGAATTGTTAGTATACAACATATTCAGTTATGTGTTAACTAGCCCTGTACCAAATGCAGTAATAGTTTTGAGGGGTTTTTATTGAGTCTTAACCTTTTTTGAAAAAAAAAACCCAAAACTTGCATTGCTCTTCCTTATAACAAGAAATTAAGCCATGCTTGGCTGAAATGGTTAAAAAGAAGTAAGTTTTATAAAAAGGTTGTCTATTCACCTCTAAGAACTGGTCTTTTGTGGTATTTCTAATGGCCTAAAACAGTGAGAACAGAATTTAAATTCACTTTAAAAATTGTAAAATAGTCTGAAGTCATTTGTAGTTTTCTGTCAGCAGCCCAAACCTTGATTAGGAGTTTTGCCAACAGCCATTGTTGCCAGGTGGTGCTTTTAACTAGGGACTGCATTTAGTCCAAATTTCTAAAACTAAGTAGTTCTTAGTATATGATAAATACACCTATTTTTTCTGTATTTGCCTGCTAAGATTTGACTTTCTGGTATGTATGTGCAAACAGCTTTTCCTGATGGCATAAAAATAGCCTTTATATCAAAAGGAGGAAAAAGTTTGTTTTAAATCTTTCCTGAATAATGCCTGTGGTATCAGAGGCTTCCTCCATGTGTTTTACTTATCTCATTTATCGTGTAGGTAATTTATGTAAATGCTGCGCTTCAGGATGCGGTCTCCTTAATAAAGCAGGAAATCCCTGGGAAACTGTCCAAGTAAACACTGCACAGGCTACTGAAACAATCAGAAATACTGGTTTGTATATGAAATGTTTTCATCAAGCCTATATAATACCCCCTTAAAGTTGTCTCTTTTTTTGTAATGCATCCAATAAAGTGAACTTCCTACTTGTTAGACCCTGTGTGCATCCAGTTGCCTCTCCTGTTACCCTACTGATGAAAAGTGAGTTTACTTTTACTCCTATATCAACAGGATTGTTTCCATAGTGGCTTTTAGTTTACAACTCTTGAAAATCAACCGTGGGCTGGGGAGAAAATGTATCAGGGTAAGATGGGGAAGAAATGCAAACTCCATAAATTAAAGAAGGAATGCAAATCAAATCCTGATTGAGACCTAAATTGCCAGCTTGGAAATAATCCTCTACATAAGTGTTTCCATAAGTGACATGATTTGGGGTAATTAGGTTTGTGGTGCCCAAATATACTGTGGCTTTAAGGTTATGATCTTCAGAGATCAGTGTCTTATGATCTTAAATCTATGTGATAATCTTGACTATGCAAATCAATATGCAGCAAATACAAATTCTCTTTACTCTCTTGCATACTGCTATTGTCTACAGCAAATTAAAATAATGTGGATTGGTATGCCATGATGGAAAAATTCTCTCACTGAATCATCTGTGTTTCAACAAGATGTCAATCTCTGCAGCTCATTTACAAATCCCAACCTCAGCTACGTTCTGGTTCACATTAGGTTTGTACTGAGCAAAATAGAGTGTAACAAAAAGTAAGCAGGAAGCAATTCCATCCCCAAATGAGGCTATTCCAGTGTTTTTAAGTGTTTAATAAGAAACTTAACAAATTGCCAACTCAGGTAGAACTTGTGGGATGCTATTGTCTCTCCTTTTGTGTAGTGATGCTCTGTTGTTCAAGGCGTCACATCCTACAGCCACAATTTCTCAGGCAATACTTACCAGACTCAAGCCTCTAACTCATTTATTTGAAGAAGAAATCCCCAACTCTACTAGACTATTTCCTGCATTAAACTAATTAACCTTCACACAGAAATTAGGTCTTGCAGAGGTGGTTATGTTTCCTAAGAGAGCAGCCGCAGCACTCCCGACAAGTGTTTGATGTGGAGAAATAAAGTTTTAAAGAAGAAGGAGTTAATTTCCAGAGGTGCTGGTGCTATGAGAAAAAATTTCCAGTATGTGTGTTCTTGGCTTATCTTAGCTATATAGTTAAATGTTTTGTTTTATTGTGTCAGCAGCAAGAACTTTGTTTTGTTTGCCATACAGACTTTATAAGGTTTTATTCTGCAAAATTTTTGTAGTAAAAAGTATTATTCATGTATCATTTTACAGGACCAATGTCAGGAACTTGCTTTAGTTTTAATAATTTAATCTGTTCCTTTAACAAGAAAAACACTGGAGGGGGGAGATAGCACTTGGCAAGGGTAGCCCAGCCAAGGCTTAGTCTGATGCAGTGATGTGAAAGTTTTACCTGGAGTTCTGCTTATACCATCGGTGTGTTACAAGTAAGCACTGCCTTTTTTTATTAATTGACCCTATTAAAGCCTTCCCTTTGCATTAAGCATCATATCCTTTGTTCACCTGCCTGTGCCAGGTGCTGTGTTATTGCCTTCCCTTACCTGTGGTTTAGGGGATGTGCACAAGGGAAAACCGAAGATACCTGCCGGGTAGGGCGGGAGCGTACAACAGGACAACATTCCTCCCAGAACACCTAAGAAGGGGGCAAAATTAAGTGCAGCAGTAGAATGCTACTGTAAATTGTTCTACATTTGACTAGGGGGCGGAAAACGGTGAATCACTTGGTGCTGTGTGCTTTATTCTTCTAAAGCTCTTGTTTTGCCACTGTAGTAGATAAGAGCTTTCCTAAAGTGTTGCCTTCTGATACCTGTCAAGAATAGCTCATTTTCCTCACTGCTCTCCCAGAAGGGCATTAGATGAGCTCTTGGGCTCAAAAACATTCTTTTGAAGGAACAAACACGAAGGTTGAGGTTGAGAAATAATGAGCATAATGAAGAAAGGAACAAGTTTAAGATGATCCTGAATTTCTCTGAGCATCCACTCTATCCACCACAAAACCCATTTCTTATGCCAGTGGAAATTAATTTTTTTCATAAGTTCTGCTGTGTCAGGAGGAGAAAGGTGCTTTTCTTTCTGTGCCAAACAATTTGTCCTTGAGATACACTGGTTTCTTTGAGAAACCGAGGTGTGGTTCAAGATACTGTTTCCTGGAGCACAGCACTTCATGTAACAAATGAGATCGTTATGGTTGGATGAACCCATGAGCTGAGCAAACATGAGAAGGCTGAATGTGTTGGAAGTGAGTATAAACAGATTCCATGCCCTGAGAGGTAATTCCTGAATGGTGGCAAAGATGTGTAATTATTGCTAAATTTACCAGCATAATTGAAGTCCTCTAGTCAATTATAGGTGATAACACTACTTATGCACACTGACAAGAACTTATGGGAATACCTAAATTGCAGGTTAGTTGGCTGACTCTGTGTGTGGTTTTGCTGTTTGAAAGACTCACTAAATTCCCTCTTGTGCTAAGGAGTGGTCTGTCACACTGCCAAGGACTAGGCCAGAACTGCATTTTGGTTTATACTTTCTCTTATAGCAAAGGTCAGATTGGCACAGTTTCTACTTCATAAAGGTCATGAAAAAAGTTGCAAGGTTGACTTATTTATTTATTTTCTGTTTTGCTTACTTTCACAGATTCATAGAAAGATTTGGGTTGGAAGGGACCTAAAAGATTATCTGGTTCTAATTCCTTGGGCAAGGACACCTTCTACTAGACCAGGTTGCTCAAAACTACATCCAGCCTGGCCTTGAACACTACAGGGCATCCACAATTTCTCTGGGCAGCCTGTGCCAGTGCCTTACCACCCTCACAGTAAAGAATTTATTCCTGATATCTAATCTAAACCCTTCCCTCTTTTGGTTTAATGCCATTTTCCCTTGTCCTATCAGTACATGTCCTTGTAAAAAGTGTCTTTCCAGATTTTCCTTTTCCTTTGTTCTCTGGTTCAGAAGTAGCAGTTGAGGGCAGAGTGAGCAAGTGGTGTTTTATTGTGTATCCAGTCTGACAGATTTGGAACAAGAGGTCAGCCTGGATGGGTCTGACCAAGACCAATCATGCTTCATGCAGAATGAAGTCTCCTGGATGGATGGGGTGAATATGAGGGAATGCTGATTTTTATTAACAAAGTGTTCATTGATACACCCTTAAAGAAGAGTGGGAGGGTGCAGCCCATTTTATTGCCTCTAAGACTCCCAGATAGACCACATGCTTGACTGCTCCCATGTGTTGGCTGGGCATGACACTGCAGCCTGTCTGTGAGAGGGACCCTCATAAAGAATTATAGCCCCTGCTCTTCTTTAGGCATCGTTTTCTGCTGTTGTACTGGATGTAAGTTTTAATTATACCCATATATATTTGAAAATGTTTTCAAAATGGAAAATTTCAAAAATTGCCTTTGGATAGTTTAGTTTGCCTCAACAATACTTTGCTGTCATTTTATTTGATCTAAATCAACTAAGGAATATTTAGCTAAGGATTTGTAGCCAAATAAAACCCTACTCTTGCTGATATGCTGAAAGAGAGCAGTGGAGCAACATGACTATTGGAATCCAGCTGACTTTCTACATAAGTACTGGAGAAAAATTCAGAAATAACTATTCAAAAATCTATTTCAAAAAGTGACAAGCAGTGTGGATGGTCAAGTTTTAAGAAGTCTTTGTGTGCCACTGTGCCTTATATATAGGTGGCATCAGGATCATGGAGGTACCCCAAAAGGGCCATGTGAAAATGGTGATATGTACTGTTTTTTCTACAAATACAGGGGATTTATTTAAAGATGCTAATGATAATAGATTTTAAATGCTTGTTCCTTTAGCAGCACATTTTTTCATGGAAGTTTTGGGTCATAGACGTCTAGAAGATACTGATTTGCTAATGACAAAAATGTTTATCCTTTAGCTTACATTGCTTTCTATGTTGCTAAACAGTTGAAAAAATGCTTTTTTCTGTAACATGCAATGCAGCTTAACTTTCTGAAGCTAGAGAAAAGACACCAAACTCTCATGTGCTAAATAAAATTTTAGCATGATTAAAAAAAAAAAATCACTCCTGCAAGCATACTCTCTAATGATCTCCATCTTGAAATTTAATTTGCAAAGGTGATTCTAGGAGCACACATCCCTCATGTTTCCATGGTAAGCTTCTATGAAGTTCAGATTGGATGAGGGATTTTCTCCATCTATAAATTTGGTGTCTCCATGAAATGTGAGTTCATAGACCACAGAAAAATTCAATTCATACACATGAATCCTCTTGTGTGTCAAGGAAACTATTACTTTCATATGCTTTTATGCTTTTCACAATGTAGAATAATGATGCTGTATAAATTAAACTTAAATATTTTATAGATGCAATCAAAAAAACCTATTTAAATAAAGTTAAGGGTCTGACTAAAATGTAAAACCAAAAAATTGTGACGCTCATGTAGGAAATTCTGGTCTATATTATATTCTTCAGGATTTCCATGACTCCTGCTGAGTGGTACTGGATTGTCTGCTCTGTCTAATCTTGCACTGATGTAGGAAGAATTATATGTAAGTTTTGCTTTGAAGCATAATTTTTTTTAAAGGAAAAAAGTGAAACTATAGATTTAAAATTTTCATTTTCAGATTTACAGGAAGCTACCTACTGGATATGAGTATATTTATGTAATGTTGCAAAATCATAGATCATTGTATTAATGCACATTTATTTTATGCTCCTTTTTTTGAAAATTATGATGATCAGAGAAGACAATGTTCAAATCTGTGTGTAAAGACATATGGGCTTATTCTATAGAGTTTTTTTCTTCCAAGTGCATTTTTGAATTGACTACAAGGTTAAAAGTGCACCCGTGATGGAACATAAGGGGTTCTGAATGAGACCTGGAACAGCAGTGAAGTGCAGCTTGATTTTGAACTTGAGTTCCTGGTGTCCTGAAAATTATTTTTCTGATGCTAAGTCCAAAGTTGTCTCAGTTCTGCAAATAATTTCTTTACTGAACTGCAGGGTTTTCAGGAGCCTGAAGTCTTCCTTCAGAAAGTAACCAAAAAGGGGATCAAGAGGACAGTGGAGAAGCAGGGGTCTGTTCAGTGCATATTCAAGGACCACAAGCTAAATATTTCTGCTTTCTTTGTCTAAATTGCCTGCAAATACTTTTAGAAAATGGCTGATGGGGGTATTCTCAGATAACTGTGTTCCACATCAAATGTAGCAACATGCTCATCAAAAAAGTGGTATCATCACCAGTGATAGCTTTTGCCCTGTAGATGGGTGGTTAGAGCATTACGTGAGGTACAGAAGAATGAAAAGCACATTCTTTCTTCTGCCTAGGAGGTTTACAATCCTTTTTTTTTCATGTCACAAGAGATTACACCACTTAATCAGCTTTAAACTAGTTTTGGGAGAGAACATGTTCACCTCCCAGCACAGCTGTGCAGAGTAGAGTTAAAGGTTCATTGGTCTAAGGAATAGGCCAGAGAAGAAAGGAAAAAATCTATAAACAATATGTTATTCTATGTTATTTTTTGAGTTTTATCTTATTGCTGGTCTAACCTTTCTAGCCTAAGATCATAGAAATGGAAACTTCATCTTCATTTGGACTGAAAAGCCCTCTGTAATGAAATTTTGTCCTTAAATAAGTACCTAAGGAATACAGTACATTCATGTTTTTGATTTCTATGAGAAAAATTATTTTACTGAGTGATCAAGTACCTCATAAAGAAGTAAATTTTCTAATCCTCACATCATTCCCTTGACTTCTACTCAAACTCTAAGTCTCCAGGATTGTTCTTTTCTCTGTATCAGCACCAGGAGTGGTCTAAATTCAGGAGCACAATTTCCAAGCACGGAGTTCATGCAAGCTCCCTTCCTTCTGTGCCCAGTGATGGTATTTGGCCTTTAAAGTAGGGAATCATGCTGAAAACTTGATACTTCTGTCTCTCATTTTTTCGCTTTCTTTTTCCTTCCAAAGGTTGGTTGAGGTTACAACCTAGCAGTAGTGATTATTCTCAGAGGTAATACTATATATGTGGCCATATTTAGGATCAAAGTACTTGTTTATGGTTGGGTTATGAGGTGGCTTGTACCACTCCAGGGATTTTTTTCTGTTTTTTGATACAAATAACTTGTGGGGATCCAAAACCCCCCTACATTGTCAATGAGTATGTCCATTTGCAGTGTGTTTGGAGACCTGTCAGTCACATAATTTTAGTGATATGAGTTATGCTACATTTTTGTCACCTTAGTTTCTTATCTAATTAATAAATAGATTAATAAGGGAGTGCCAAATCAGTGCTGTAGAGAGATGTAAATGTATGATTTCTCCGTTATTCTATTTTTAACTAAACTGGTAATTTAATCATAAAACCTACCAGTTTAGCTTGATGTAACCCATGTTGATTGGCATTAATTATATTTTCCTCCTTTAATTTATTAATCAAGTCCTGCACCAGCCAGCTCTTTTGCTTAGGATCAATGTCAGTGTGACAGGCCTATAATTACCCAAGCTGTCTTATTTGCCCTTTTAAAATATCTTCAATTTCTCTATTGTTTCAAGATGTATTGAAAATAAGCAGTAATGGTCCAAAGGGTTCCTTCACAAGCTGTCTTTGAAACCTTTCAACAAAGTTATTTGGACACTCCAAAGTCTGCATTTAGGAGCTATTTTTTAGTACCTTTCTGAGTTACTATTAAAATGGAAAATATTTTGACATCATCATCAACTGAACATGCAGGGGAAACTGTATTCATTAATGCATTTTGGAAGCCCTTGGGAAATTCTGCATTTTCACTACTGCTATTGATACTTTTTTGCTTGCAGATCTTAATCTTTTGATAACGGTTTTCAGATTCCCCGCCTTGCTTTCTCCCAGGATCAAGCAAAACCATGTTCCTGTGTTTGATGTCTATTTACCATGGCAAGCACTGTAAAATCCAGGACTAGAGCTGCATTGTCAGAGGACACAAGTGAAAGAGGCTGAGATTTGCAGTAAACATTATATTTATGGTGTTACAGGCTCACCTGAACGCCGCACATAAGACTCCTCTCTCTGTATGGTTTCAGCATCAGATATTATGCCATGAAAGTATAAGATAAGGGACCCTTAACAGAGCTGAAAAGGGGACACGAAGAGCCCAGCGACACAACAGCTTTACTTAGTGTAATGGGGAGGACAAACATGTTTGACAGCCTGTGCTGAAGCATCAGATAAGCCTTGTAGCATTGTTTTAAGATAAATGTAACCCATGATGTGACCCACTGATGTCTGTCAAACCTGATGTTCATTTAATGAACAAGAAAAATATCGGAAAAACATATATATCAGTTAAATTGTGCAGGATAAAAAAGCCTCTTTAAAGCTGAATAAAGAGCAATAAACATGATAGAGGGGATGCTTGATGGGCTAACAGCCCTGGTGCCGTGAACAGCTCCATTGTCAATTGTACCCTTTCTCTGAACATCACTTCTGGTGCTCCGGAGCTGTGGGTCTCCTCGCTGGTGGGGTCCTGCCATGCATAAACACCATCAAGCTGCTGCTCAGTAGTGGTAAAATCAGGGAAGGCTTCCTGTGCTGCTGCTGCAGCTGATGGCCTGGAAAAGGAATGCTTTTGAAATGGGCTGCGGTGTTCGCAGCTCCCCTTGATTGTTTCCATCTCTGCATCAATCCCCAATTCAAAGCAGTGTGAGCTGGCTGTGGGTGAAGGTGGGTGTCCATTTGGCAAACAACAAAAGGAAAATCTTATGCCATCTTTTATAGAAAATGGATGCTGTCTGTGTCTTAATTTCTAAAGCAAAAGTCCATGGTGAGTGTACATAGCTTCAGACAGAAGATTATGTGTGTCCTTTATCTCTTTGTGGCATTACATTTTTCTCTCTGTTGCCCAGTTGTTAATCATCTGCCCAGATGGATTAACTGCTTCTTTTCAGTATTTCACCCCAGTCCCTTTGTATTGAGACTGGAGGCACATTCAGTTAAAGGCAAACCTAATGCTCAACATCTGATGGTAATCCTTGTATAAACCATGAAGAAATGTCAGGTTAAAACAGGTAATAAAAGGTTCATGTTTTACCAGAAATGCATGACCAGAAAGTGCAGAAATCAGTATCTGGCTTTGGTAATTTCATAATGAAAATAATCTTCAATATTTCATTACAATCTGCTTTCTGTTTCCTGAGGGGCTCGATCTAAAACCTGTTACAGGAGAGATCAGAGGAGACATTCCTTATTCTGGCAATAAAATCTCCAAAGGCTTCTGTTCATATTAATCATCATGGAAAGCTTGATTTCAGTACAGCAAACAAACAAATAGACAAACAAATACTGTATTCAGTGATTTTCATGAGCTCAAAGAATATTACTGGGGAAAGACCCTATAAGGGAAAACACACTACTTTTACAAAACTGTTAAAGCCACTTTTTAAGATTTTGATCTCCCACTGCTTGCATGCTATTCAATCTCCCACAAATATGTAAAAGACATAAATTAAATACAGAAATCATAGATCGCAACAATTTTCTTTCCATGTCTTCTAACTCAGGAATAAAATTACTTTCACCAAAAATGAAATGAATGTGAAGCTTGTCATTCTGTGTTGTACTAATGGATAACACTTCTTCTCCCAGGTAGTGTGCTTGGTAGAGTCAGCTCTGGGTACACGGGCTGTGATTTAACTATAGTAGAGGACAACAGATGATATGTGAGACAGATAAAAGTCAGAGGAACAGTGGTGGAATGTTGCAGTGTTAAAGGTGAAGGGCAGTTCTAAATGTTGTTGCTGACATTGTGGAATTCATCACCATAGAAAATAGAGGAAAACTCAAAATTATATAAATCGATATATATGGATATATATGGTTATATCTGGGAATGGATATCTGTATGTAGATAATAAACATATATCCAAGGATGAGATTGTTAATGACAACTAAAACATTCTGATGAATGCAAAATTTTCTGGTTTCTATTGAATTAGGAGAATCTTTAGTTTGATCATATAAGACTATAGCTCATACCCTTACCCTTATGGGAAAGAGACTGCTCATTTTGGGAAACTGACCATGGGACTGTTTCTTGAAAAGGCTTAAAAGGAAAGGTAATGAAAGGCGAAGGAAACAATCCAGCAGGAAAAAAACTACCAATAAAATTCTTTATGCATTTAAGCTTACTGCTTTTTATCCATGAAGTCCTAAATCTAGTCTTTCCCTCCAGTCTCTCATGTGTGTTATCACCACATTTGCAAATGCCACCAAGGCTTGAATTGTAACCTTAAAATGAAAGAGAGTAAATTTCCAAAGCTTTGTACTCAATAGTCTGTTATCATTTAAATATCAGGGCATGTTACAGAGCACATCTGTTTTTCTGGACATCTGGGGGGGGCGAGGGATTAGAGAGCATGGGATAGGCAGAGTTTAGGATATATTGGACCACTGGTATTCATTAATAACAGATAATATTTAAGCATTCAAATATTATAACAGAATGCAACACTGTTCTTTACATTTTGTTATTGAAATAAATATTAATAATCATTGCCAAATTTTTGTCTTGCTGCCATAGTTGCCACTAATAAACCCTGACAGTTGCTCTGCCACCTTTCTCCACATATTTCCCAAAAATTACTGATACTTACCTATTTTCTTCCATGTTCTTGAGTTCAACAGGAAATTACCAGTTTTCACATGCTTTCAGTAGTTCGTTAACTGTAAAACTATGGTGAGCACTTTGCTGGTTTTAAAACCAGCCATTTGGTTTCTAAGGATGTAATAAAGTACTAAATTTGATCCTTTCATTAACAGAGTATACCTTTTCTGTAAGAGAGTGCAGAGACACAGTGCACTGTGTTTGCATGGGAAGTCACTGCTGTAACTCTGGATGATGTTTTCCAAAACTGTGTGCTGCTAATATCTCAAAATTCCCCACCCATAACAAAAATAGTCATACTGTTCTATGATTCTGACTTTGTTCTTTAACTTTGTTTTATAATAGTATCAGCCCTTTGACTCGATCAAATTCCTCCCCCCCACTCTGAGCAGACAAACAGGTGACAGTAACCAGAGACCCATTAATCTGGAATATTTAAAAAGCTCAACTGCTCGGCCTGCATTTACTATCTCATTAAACCAGATTGTAATGTTCAAGTTTCCATGGCTTATGGCTAGATATTGAATTAAATAATGAATTTAATTAAATTCATGCTCTTTGATTACTTATATACTTTGTGCTGCCAGAATTCACATATTCTGGTCACCATTTTTGAATGGCTCAAATTGTAAACCTCAGTTCTGTTTTCCATACTGTCTAAAACATAAAACCAAGGAAATAGGAAGCAAATTCTCTCTAACAGCATGATTGGTGTTTCCTGAACTGGGAAATAATGATACCCATTAACATTTTTTTTTCCCCTAGTCTTCCCACTTTAAAGTGTCCAAATGCACAAACAGGAGTCATGCCAGGTTAAGCGATTGGTTGTTAATGAAACCTCTGTGTGAAGACCCTCCCTAATCTACTGAACCCTCCAGAGATCAAACAGGGAGTTAACAGAGCAGAGCAGGTTATGTGTGATGGATGTGTGTGTATAAATCACTTCCTCAAAGCCAAATTGTTCCAATTCACTCAGTGGCAACAAACTGCAAAGATTCTCACAGAAATGTAACACTCCCTCCCTCCTCCTCCTCCTCGGCGAGGATTATTGGCTGAGAGTTAGAAAACCTCTGGGAATCCAGGTGATACAGTAACAGTGCAGGAAGCAGCAAGTCAAGTAGGGAACAAAGTAAGCATGTGAGAGAAATAGCCATGATTTTTGTCTCCGAATAAGCATTTTGTTTGTCCTGAGGAGGTCCATACTATTACTTTGGCTTTTGATGTTGAGCAAGTAACTTTGCTTAGATGTTCTTAAAGAAGGTAATAATAAATGAGATGTATCGGCAGAAAAAAGATAATTCTTTAAGGAATTACTTATAAAATTATGGAATAAAATTCAGCTGTAAATCACAAGCTCCTAAAGGACACTTCTGACATCTGCTTCCCAATCCAATTTTTTTTCTGGTTTGTTTTAGTTATTCTGATAAAGCAAATTTTTGTAATCTGATGACATGAAGAACAGTTGTGTTTGTACTTATTAATGTCTTTCCTGTGCCTGCCTTCTCAGAGATCGTTTTAGGAACTAATCTTGGAGCTCCTAGACAAGAAAAGTTCGCTGGTTGCAGATTGTGCTGACACTATAACCATCTCATTTAGTTTAAGAGAGAGAAAATCTGCCCTTCATTATTATCCCACTGGTTTCAGCAGATCCTATTAATATATCCAAGAGCTGCGTTGCATCTGAGAGAAATTTTAAATGATTGCACAAACAAAATTCAGTTAAATGTGTTTCCATATTCTTTATGTTTTCCATTTAAAATTATTCTTCATATGTTTACTACTTGTGTTTCTCCCTCTGTGTTTTACCCTGCTCTATTTCCAATGTGCACATTTTCTTCCTTTTCTAATATCCCCCTCCACTTATTTTTAGCTTTCTCCAGGCTCCAGAAAAAGACTTCTGACAGAAAAATAAATCTACTTATCACTTCTGTTTATTGAACCACTGATATTCATGGAGAGTTGTTGTTCATTAGGAGTTTCTGCTGAATACACACTGTAGAGTAAAGGAAGATTGAATAGGTCATGACTGTAACTACGTGAAGAGTTAGTTTTGGAAAGAAAAATAAAAAAGGAGTGAAAGGCTCAGACTTTTGCCCCTGTTTTGTATTTTAAATTTATTATTTTCACTGAAGACAATGAAGCTGAATATGCACATTTCTTGACCATGGTCATAGATCCAAATACGGTAATTTACATCTTTGTTCAGAGACAAAATATTTATATGTGAGATTGCTGGACGACGTTCCTTGACTATTAAAAGTCATTAACAATGGAGGGAAAAAAATCTAAACAGGTTATCCCTTGGATAAAAGAAACACCTTCAAAGCATTAAACTTTAGGTCATTCCTGTGAAATTCATTTCACTTCGCTTTATATGATTGCAACTCAGCCACCTCTAATTGCCTTCCTACAGGTACTCTTGGGCGTGCCTGTGACATGATATCTTGCTCTATAGTTGATGTCTTTGGATTAAAATGAATCACACCTCTCTTCTTTGGTTATGTAGAGTATGTGATTAATTGAAATACTGACGTCTACATATGGACATCTACATAAGTCTACAATATAGACAGCTCCATATGTCTGTATTGATGTATAGACACATATATTTTGTCAGATAAATCCTGCCCAAAGCAATATATTCAGCAGCCCCATGTTTTCCCTTAAACCCCTCTACATGTACATTTCTAAAGACATTCAAATTGTAAGGGTTCAATTTCAGAGTGTTGTGTACAAGCAGACAAGCTTTGAGGCTTCAGTCAAATATCATTTGTAACAGCTGAGTTTAACAAAAAAAAAGGCCCCAGTCCTGGCTGGTTTTTTTTTTTAAAGTGAAGATACTGACAAATCCTCTATTATAATAAGCATATGGATGAATACAATAAATTAACACTGAAAGCCAACTGATGTCACTTCCTTCCATACATTGTGGAAAACATAAGTGTGCCTTTGTACATGAAAAAAATTAGTTTGGTTCAATTTATTGTGTGGGTAACTCCAAATCTTTAATCAAATCCCTGCTTAGCTTTCATGCCAACTTTTGCTTCTAACTTTGAAGATTTCATTCCAGAGGTTCAGACAAGTCAGTGCAGAGAACTATGTACTTCTCACACTTGATCAGCTGGGTCATCTGTATCTAGGGGAAAGGGTGGTAGTGGTGGGAAGTCAAACAACAGTGCAAAATAATTGCTTTTTCTCTTTTTATATAGAAAAAAGGAGTTTTGTTGAAATGGCTAAGTCTTCAAAAGGCCATTTTGCAAAACAGAAATACACTTAAAAGCATATAATCTTTAGCTGGAGGCCAGACTGAGTATGTTTCTGATTATACTGGTGACCCTCACCCTAAAATCCCTTTGTAGAAATGCCTTTATTCTAGACAACATACTGACTAGCAAATGATCTAACAGATTTCACAGCACATAAATTAAGACCTAATAAATTATTTCAAATTCAGACTCCCTAATTACTGAATCAGTGAAGCATTCCATTTACAATTGCAATTATCTAAACAATTAATAAATACAACTGAGTCATCACAGAAAAAGTATTTGATGCTTACTATGGAAGACAGGCTAAAATTTTAAGCACTAGGTTAAACTAGTAAGGACTGGTTAAAGCCTATTTGTCGGTCCAAAGGAGCTCTTGCCATTACTCT
>NW_008240221.1:7416749-7466172 GCF_000691975.1 Corvus brachyrhynchos
TTTCCCACATTCTTCAGGACTGCTGGTAGAAGAGTGATAAAATAATCCATTCAGCTGGCTGAAACACTGAAAATTAATCTCTGTTTTAAATTGATGGTGGTCCAGTAGTGTAATTTTCCATATCTCAGATATGGGCCTCTTGTTCGTGCACAGTCGGTGTGTCTTTATAGGCACAGATTGCTCCATACAAAACCTGAAACAACAACTAATCTTAGTACCACAAATAATGTATTAAACTTTGCACATTCATCCTTGACGTGGTCCCTAACCCTGTTAAGTGTTCCTCCTCTGTACCAATCACATATGAAATATTCCATAGGAATATAAGAAATCTCATGCTGGTCAGACCAATGACCAACACGACCTCATACTCAGCTTCTGACAGTGGGAATAGGACACTGAACATCAGCCCTGTCCACCTGTCTTCTTTTCATCAATCACTCCATATTCTCTCTCCACCACTTTTCTTTTGTAACAGTAGGTGGTAGGTTTTTCTTACTTGTGAATTTAACGCTGCTTGTTACACAGGCAGAAAAAGTTCTATGGAGCATTTATCAGAAAAGGACTTGGAAATGTGAATTTTACAGCACAACATCTTTCTGGTGAAGAAATCCTTCCACTTAATTAGCATCAGTGCAATAGCAAATCCTAACCATATCAGATCTGTCTAGAGTCAACCCCTGTGATCCTTACTGAGTCAAAGCTCCATTCTGGAGTGGATGGAAGTTTAGCCTCAATAACAGAGTAGGTCCAAGGTTTGGCCCTTTGTGGAATAATTTGTAGTTTTCCACATATTGCTGTAATATACATTCATTTCCCTTTTCACTCTTAGTCTGCAGAGGAAGCTGTTCATGTATTTTCTGGAATGCCAAGAAAAAGATCACAAATCATCTATTTGCAATTGGATTACAGGGTCTCCTAAAGCTGGTTAGCTTTCCTTTGCCAAACACATTTTACTTCTTTTAATCCAACTTACTAGGAAAAAACCCTCTCAAGCTGCTATACATGTTGTCCTTTCATTTTAATTGCTGGTTTATAAGGGATACACATAGGTCCCAATATGCACTAAGAACTTACTGTACATTTATTTCCAATATCAAATTCCATGTCTTGGAGTAAATTATATTTGTAATAGGGTTTTGTGTCATAAAACTCTGGTGTATTATTTATTATACAGTCTTAATCTTATTACATTCAGTTCTTGGACTCAGTTTTAGTAGACTGAAACAGCAAGAGAAGCATTCATACTAAAATTCAAGGAGAATTGTTGCTGTGAGGCAGTCTAGGCCTTTGGAAATAATTTGTGCTATGTGGATATAACCATCAATGAATAGGTGAAGCAGGTAGAGTTGCAACACAAACTTCTCCTTTGGGAGTCAGCAGTTTCTCTGGAAGCTTGATCATTGCTATTTTAATTTATCATAATTTGTAAAAAGGTAACAAAGATGCATTGGCTTTAATTTTTCTTGTTAGAAAACTATGAGTAGTATTTTATTACTTTCTCTTTCATACCAGTTAGAAGCTTAAGAATTGTTCCTGCTACATCACCTATTCAGTTCCTCCTGGGAGCAGGATTTGGTTTCCAGCAAATACTCAGAAAGGCTTTAAAATCAAAATCAGTTTCAAGACTCTATTCTGCCTGAATTACAAAGCACTCTGGTGCAATATTTGAGCAACAAAATGGAACAATGAACCTAAAAGTCAAACTCCTGACCTCAGTTCCTCTGCATTTTCCATGTTACAGAATCTGCTTGAATTTTGTGTCTCAGTTCCATTCCAATACCCTGTGCTATGAACCAGATACTGCCTCTGAACCCAAAGCATTTGTAGGATGAGTGGGGGGAACTATTTATAAATGTTTAATCAAGCACAGGAACAGACTAAGGTGTAAAATGTAGAGCTATATTTGTTTTGAAAAAGTAACAGCTAAATCTGGTTCGCCACTCTTGCATAACAATGTAATTGAGCAGTAAATTCTGCCCATTAGAAACCAAAGCCTCCACTGGAAAACTTGTGTGTCCCTAGACTGACTGTGCCTCTAACAGCCTGTGACTGACAGAGTGTGTTTCCTTGTTTTAAACTGGAGTTCACAGGCATGATTATAATCTTGGTTTTAAGGATTCCATAATACATTCCTCACACATTTGAAATGCCCAGTGAAAACAGCAAGAAGTTGGTATTTGCAAGGAATGCAGGAACCAAGGCTTTGTAGTTGTTGCTCTACCTTTTTTTTTAATATCTAAAATGTGTTTTAATCAGTCAGCTTTGCCATCAGCTGTCTTTATGATTTACATATATTCTTTTTCACTGAGAATTAAAAGCAGTTCAAAATTAACAGATAAATACATTCTGTGTGTTAATTTCACTGTTCCTAACAGAGTTAAACAAGGAGGAAAACTGAGTATAGATTTTCTTTGTAATCAGACTTTTGACTGATGTAACTGCAGAAAACAAAAGCAATCTTGAACCCCTAAAATCTACCAGGAATGTATTACATTCTAATTGATTTTCTGCTTGCACTATTTTGCTTAAATTCACAATAAACTAACATTTCTACTTCATTAGCACCTGCTATGTACCACTGTAACTGAGTACATATAGCAGCACAGGTGCCTTGAGAAAATGAGAATATACTGTTCAGAACATATAAACAACTATATTTGAATTTATGGATATCATAATTCCTTCTGAAAAATGTGAACTGTTTAAACAAATAATCCTTTTGTAAGCGTTTATTCTAGAAAATAATATTTTCTTTCCCAGAAAATTACATGCAGCAAGGGCTGATGGTACCGGTGATTTGTCAACCACAGCATTCAAAGAGATGAGAGATTTGAGTTTTTCCTTAGAAACTGGAAAAAAGATACTCAGGTAGTCAACTAGAAAGTGGTTATGGAAACAGACTGAGAAGAAAATAAACAAATACCTCCTGCAGTGCACCGTTTAAGGCTGACCTCAAACACCTTTACAAGCATGTGATTTTTGCCTTCCCCCACTCTTGTGTTGAGACACTAGGAATAGACAGGGTCATACATTTGGACACCTGAGTATCTCAGTGCCTCAGAGTGCTGTGTATAAAATCCTATCAAGAAAGAGGTTTTCCTGCTGCTCCCTATGCTGCTGGGAGCCCCCATCCCTGCTAGGGATGAGTGGTGGCTTGGAACACATTGCAGCCGGGGGGCTGCGAGGAGAAGGAATTTGCTCAACTCACTTAGGTTCCTCAAAGTTCTGTCTCTGTGGGCTTTAGGCATATTGCTATTGCCCACTTTGCTTCACAGAGGTCTTGTGATGGAACTTTTGCCTTTGAGAAAGGAAAGAGCTAGTGAATGATCAGCCTAAGAATATCCTTTCAGGCATGCCATTTCCTATTGCTGTCACTGCTGATGTCTCGGTGCTGGCTCCAGGAGTATAATCGACCACCCAGACTCAGAAGCCATTGTTCAAAGTACATTGAACAGGAGGAGGCAGATAGGTTTGAACATCCAGCACATCAAACTGGACAGTGTCCTGTGAAATAGCTGTTCTTCTGCTAGTGGAATTACTGACAAGGCATCCGAGAATTTTAAGAAACAAGGATGCCTGTGAAGTCTGCTTGAGCTCAGATGCCTACCTGCAGCTCTGACTTAGATGTCTCTGAAGGCTAAATTCAAAAAAACCAAACTAAGTCTTACAAGAAGACATCTCTTAGAGTGCAGGCAGGTATTTCATAGATATTTTAAGCACAGCCAGAGGAAGCAGAGCTGCATGCCTTTCACATGAGCTTAGTGGCAGCAGATCTTGTTGAGGGTCTGAGATGACTGGCTTATATGTCTCATGTATGTAAGGAGAGGAAGATAGAAGTGGGTTAGCTCTGCAAGCAAAGGATAAGGTTACTTTGCTGAGGGGAGAAAGTTTTGGGGTTCCAGTCATTCCCTCAGTATTTCTGGTTTTATCCAATACTTGCTTACTGTGCAGTATTTAAACACCTAATGTACACTGTAAGCTCCTGTGTGGCCCGTTGGTTATGTGGGGATTTTGTGTATCACTCACCTAAACTGTTTTCAGGTTTCACAGTCTGAGCATGAAAGAGACCTCTTGTAGTGTATATCTGGCTCCAACTTACTGTGCATAAGAACAATGAGATCTTCACAGCACTTCTGTATGGAATATTTAGCTCATAGAGGTACTACCAGTGATTTTAGGCATGGTTGTAACAATCAACAAACAACATCAAAACTAAATGCACAAGTAGGTCCATTTTTTACTTGTCTGCTTGTCCCAGCAGAGCTTTCCTGGGCTGTGAGCACCAGCCCTGTGTAAAGGCAGCAGGGCTACTTCTGCTGCTTGCTTCAACGGTTTGAGACAAGCAGGGGATTCTGCTGCATCAGTTTGCCGTGGATATTTTCTGTGGGAGATTATCTCTTGAGAGAGAGGAGATTCATTTCTTGTAGCACTCAGGCTTCCATAAGACTTCAGGAAAACACAATCTGTTCTTCCATGCTCCAAGAAAGATTCATGACACCTTTAAAAGTCCATGATGTAGGTGGTTACCTTTGACTACCCACACTGGCTCTTTTTATAGTCTGCTGAGACAGGCATTTCCAGCAAGCAATTCATCCCTTCCTAACCTTTGGGTTATTCACACCATATTTTATTACCTGAGTCACTCAGGTGCAAATGTCTGTGTTTGGCCAGAGGGTTCCCATCCTTTTGTGCCTAACAAAGTGACAGCTTTAAATGAGCAAATGGCCACTATCACCCCTTGCACATTTGTAGGGAGAGGTGATAAAAAGAAGGGGTTGTGTGCCCTTTCCTTTCCATCAACGCCCTAAGTTCCTACAAGTATGCTCAGGATCATCTGAAAACTGTAAAGGTTGTGCTCCCATCCCAGACAGGTATCAGCAAGATCCACATCATTGTGTTAGCTACTATTGTCATATGAAAACCAAGCAAAATACCTTTTTATTTTAGAAGCTTTTATGCCATCTGTGTATTTAGAACTCCTGATGTCCACTGATCACCCTTCATAGATCTGCCTCATTCTGTATGCAGTTTCAGGTTGCTTTTGTGACTTTTTTTCATCATAAATCTGTGATGGCTAAAAATATGTCAAATTTTGCCAAAAAAAGGAGAAAATTGGAGAGAAAATAAAATAAAAACTTTCTGAGGTTCCAAATGGCTCCAAAGTTTTATCTAAATATGTTATTCTGTTTCACAGTATTGAAATAACTTTAAAATGCAAAGTAATATCTTATCCAATACCAGCTGGTATATGTAGTGTTCCTGGTGTACTCATATGTGTAAAATATTTAGATGGTTCTGGAACGGCATTAGTTAAAACACTTGATTTCTCTATTTGCCTGGGGTTTTTTGATTGCAGTGCAATATTGATGCTGTCTGTTAATACAGAATGTCACATCATCAGCTGGATAGGAGTTCATCACAAATAATGACACTGTTAAAGAATGACCCTTATAATCTACATATATTGTTTTCTTCTTTGAAATATTTTTATTGCAAAACCAAATAATTTTCCCTCAGCATTTATCAAACAATAGAATACTCCTAACATAAAATTACCACAAGCAAACTATTTATATATTGCCACTCTTTAAAATCACATAACTAGTGGTTACAAGTGCAACTTTATACTCACCTTTTTTTTTCAAATCAGACCAGGAACACAACCACATAATTTGAAGCATTTTATTTAAATTGCAGCTTGTTACCTGTCTTCTGCAATAAAGTGTTTTTAAATTATAATAATTCAGTGCTTTTATATCTGATACTCTCCACTCTGCTAGCACTACAGCTCCATGCTAGATGTCAGTGGCATTCCATGCAGGCACAGGAATCTCCATTAATGAACCTGAAGCAGATGAGGGTCATCACTAATGTTTGACTGTGTATTTACAGAGGGAGATTTGATGGGGAGTATGGGCAGAAGTAATAGATCTCCCACCTTGCTTCCTTATCCATAAACATTGCTTGAGAACAAGTGGCTTGTGTTTGACTATACACTTAGATGGATTTCAGTCAAGTTAATGACCAAGTATCCCTGAATTTCCACAAGCACATTAAATTAAAAAACTTTTTTCCCCCTTTTTTTCCCCCTGAATAAAATTTTGTTTGGATCTGATGCAACACAAATTTTATCACAAGCATGCCACTTACCAGCAGCAGAAAAGAAGTACTTTTCACAGGCTGGTAAATGAGAGTGCAAATTCACACGAATTCTGCAGGAGAGAAGTGCCACTGAGGCAGCCACCCCATCTCAGACACACCTGATTGTAAAGCTACCACACTGCCACTTCAGCTGCGTCCTCACACCACCTACTTTCAAAGGGGGGGGGATTGGCAGGGAATCAGCCCACTGACTTCAGCTGGCTTTAGATTAATGCCACCTCTTTGCTACAAGTCCATGAAACCACAGTGAGAAGCTTTAAAATGTGTTCCTGGATATCCCATTCTCACATCTTGCAGAAGGGCAACTATTTCTAAAGTAACTGTAAAAGACAGTTCTCCTTAGCTTTAGTACCCTTTATGACCTATCTAATAACATTTTTTACTAAGGGTGATGCAAAAATATTCTGTGGAGCTGTTGCTAAAGGTACTGGCAGCATGACACTTCTAAAGACACTGGATTTGTATTTTTTTTTGTGCTGAATATTATTGCTTCTGGAATTCGACTGTGTTTATGCTGGATAAAATCAAACATTCAGTGGAGCACAGTGCTGGACAACTAGGTGATAAATACACTTGAATCCTACCTACATTTTATTATTCATTGTGAGTGCCAGCAGCCAGTTGGGTGATGAACTGTGTTTGTGCAGGCAGTGGCACAAGAACTCAGAAATAAATGCTCTTGGTTTCATGTGGTGGCAGCAAGCACTGAGCTGGGGCCGAGTGGGCAGAACATGACTGTGTGTGTTTGTGGGGTTGGAAGGGCCATCATGTTTCACAGATTCCCAACAACAAATTCTGACAAGTGAAAAATGTTTGATTTTAAAATGTCACGCAGCTTGCCTTTTTTAAACACTTTCTGTATTTATTTAACCTAGTAAATAGGTTTATTAGCAAGGTTCCATTCTTTGTAGTTTAGGTAATGGATTTACCATATGTTTATGCTTTAAGGACTTGTGTAAGACTGCTAACACCTATTCCTCCACCTCCTGTCTCAGGGGTTAAGACCTTGGTATGTTGCCAGTTTACTGCTGTGGTCCCTTCCCCTTGTATAATTGCAGTCCTTCCCAGAGTGAAGGAAATTCCCTGAGCTTTTGCTCTAACTAGCCACAGTGTTTCACTACAAAAAGGCACTTCTTTAGAAGAATAAAAGTAATAAAACTTTCACATTATTAACTTTTTCCCTTTTAAAAGAGGCTGAAAAATGCCATTGTACCACATTAAAGATGTTTACATAAGACTCACCATTGGCTAATGAGCCTTGTTGTACAATCTACCACATGCAACTGCCTTCAAGTGCTGCTTTTAACTTAACCTTGATGTAGTGCCAGGAATGTGCAAAGGATATACTTTGATGGTGGGGGCAGTCCCCTCCCTGCCCCCCTCCCCCACCCTTTTCCACATTGATACTCTGCAAAATATCTCTAACATTTAAATTTTACTGTTGTTTAACAGAGCAGCTACTTTATATCCTGTAAAGGAGGAATGAGTAATCATCTGCCCTACAGAAATAAGCAAGTAGATCAGTTGTTTATAGTAGAAATGATAAGAGATTGTGGATACTTTGTACTTGTGCAGTGACTTTCTTCCTGCAGATACAGAGAACTTCATAAGCATCCTCACAACTCCCCTGTGAAGAAAGTGTCATAATCTCTGCTTTATCATTAATAAAACCAGTTCAGTGACTTCCCAGAAGATGACACAATATCAGCACCAGTAACAGGATCTGAAGAATTTTTACTTGCAGTTCCCCTTTGATTATGACTCATTTCCTCCCATTGCTGGAGTGAATTATTTTGGTAGCAGTACTATCAAATCTGTTTAAATCTCATGTTATGGTCAGATGTGTTCTCCATAGAAATATGTATTTAATTTATATAATAATGTTTATAATACAGGTAATATTTTGAAGTGACATTACTCTTTCCTTGAATAGAATGACTATGATATTGAAAATGAACCCTTGACTTTCCATGAAGACTATTTATAGAAATCCTAATTTTCTTGAGCTTAATAGAGTTAATTGACTTAATTGTTTGTCTGTTATTTCCTAGACTGCCTACTCAAAACATAAGAGCTGTTATCTAAATGTTTTACATCTCCATAATTTGAGAATTTTGTTAGTAGGAAGAGTGGCAGATATTCTTGAAACCAGACATGAGAGGTCGCTCACAAAGAATATATTCAGGGGTGAAATGGATGACATAGAGCATGGGGAAATGAAAAGTCAAGGGACAAAAATAAGTTTTTTGTTATATGCAAACAGGAATATTTTATTAGGAGCTTCTTCAAGGCCTGGTTGGAGGGGCTTTAAGCAACCTGGTCAAGTGGAAGGTGTCCCTGCTCAGGGCAGAAGGGGATGGAATTAGATGATCTTTAATTTCCATTCTAACCAAAACAACTCAAACTGTGAATGCATAATTCTCTAGAAATAGCCTATGAATTTTCAATTTTCCAGGACACTGTAACTGATAGAATAACTAAAAGCTCAGATTGAATTTAGCTCAGTAAAGACTGAGCTAAGTCTTTCAAAAGTAAAGGTGATTTAAAATGAGGCTTCTTTCCATTCCATCCTCTTCAAAGTCAGGAAGGAAAGTATTTTCCACATGCCAGCTTCTGTCATACTGGGAGGAAAACTGGTGCTCAATTTCACAATCTACCAGGTGGCATGACTGCAATAACATATTTGAAACACAGTACGTGAAAACTAAAAGATTACAAAAGGGCATTTGTATCTCTTTCTTCCCCCTTTCTATTACTGCATATTAATCACTCACTGTCATTGCCTTGCCCTTTCATCAATTCAGTTGTTTGTGTCCCTTTCTAGAATAGTCTTCTAACAGAGAAAATTTAATTTTCCTAACATAATTTTATTTTTTTCTTTAAAATATTGCTAGTAGTTATGAAGAATTTTGGCCATTTCACCATGTGGAGGACTGACTATAATTTATTGAGATGTGTTAAGATCTTTTAAAAATATATTTGAGTGGTTTTTATTTTTTAATTTGAATATAAATTTATAAAGTTTTGAAGGCACTTATGAAATGTTTTGAAATGATTTGTGGTATGTGTTTTTAATGAAAACCCTGTGGTTCTGATTTTATTCCCCAGTCAATCAAATGTTTTGCTTAATTTTAAAAATAAAATAAAATATATCTAAAAAAGACACACATTTTTGGAAATAGTAATTTTTTAAAAAAATACTCTGGTTTAGTTCATATTTTGAAAGGGAAAAAGCACCATCAGCTTTTAAACATCAAAAAGCCCTGCTATGGATATGTTGAGACTTTAAGTGGGTATTTTCTGACCAGTGGATAATCATAGTAGTCATGAGGTGAAAGTTAAGATGATGGTAGAGGCAGGAGAGCAGCACCTATAGGTTGAAGAGAGCTGGAGGGATAAAGTAAAAACTTATAAGATTGGGACTGAAATAGGGCAGGACTTTAAAAGTGTAAAATGATCAGTTTCCTTGACCAATTTGTCCTCACACTCCATTGAACTTCTTATAGTTATTATAAACACCTGGACAGTTTCGATAATTACAGAAAAGAGTTATGTTGAAACAAAGTAGAAATGCATAGAAGACAAAAAATACATAAATATATAAACACAGCACTGTAATTTCCTGAAAAATTACCTGTATGTGTATGGAATGTGATTTTTGATGGGCGTTTGGATAAGAATCCATCTGAGCTCTGCCTGTGTTCCACTCAATCTGCTTACAAAGGCAGAATTGTTTTATTTTCTCTGTTAGTGCCCCTGAGTGGTATTAAATCCCTGTACCATTCCTCCTTGCACCGTGTTTGTTAATTAACACTTCAAACACTGGCCTGTGTTAGAGATTAGTCAAACATGATTTGCTTTGTTTGTATCTTCAAGGAGAAAGGATCAGACATTTCCATTTAATCATGTTATCTTTTTGAGACAGAACTTCATGTCATTCAATCTATGATATACTTAAAATAAAGATATTTTCTTACTGGTTGAGAAATTCTGGAATTTCCCAGAATCCTGTGATATTTGCGGACTTCAGTTAAAAATAAAATTGTTGATCTTGCTTTGCAAGGCACAACTTGCTTTGCAAGGAAAAAAATCACAAATATCTGCAGTCCTTCTCTCCACCTAAGGGAACAGAAACCTCCACTGAAGCATAACCAGACGGTTGATTTGGGCTGCAGACACATAGGGATAAGTGGTTGGATCTGCATGAGGAGAATCCTGTACAGTGGTCAGCCAATTACCATTTCTGTGAGGGGAAAAAAAAAAATAGTATTTAGTTACTATCTAATAGCTTATGTAGCTCTTATCCTTCAGCCAGCCAGGAGTGTAAATGTATGGGTTATGGGAACTTTACAAAATTTAGATCCTCCATATTGCTGGAGATTGCAGGAGTGTCTCTAACTCCACGGTTTTCTACAGCTCTCAATTCCCTATTAAGGTCTTGAAGCTTATTCATGTTGTTCTGAACTTGTTGAAGTTGTTTCAGTGGAGAACTACTATTTAGGAAATAATTTGCTTGGATGACATGTATTTGCTAAATGAATGGAAACTCTGGAGACTCGTGAATAATTACCAGCCACATTTCTTCTTTATTTTTTTTTTTTAGAGGACCTGTCCTTGTGTAAGGACTGTCAGGCTGAAAAAATGGAAAAAAGTAAAAAGGAACTTAGATATTAAAGATTTTTCAGGACATCAGCTTCCAAAACTAGTAGGTTGTTTGACTAAAAGTATTTTATCTGTAAATTTTTTACTTATAAACTCCTCCTATAATCCCATTAAAATAGACATTAAAAAATGACACCACTTTATGTTCTGCCTTGGTGTTTGATGGGCTGCTACCACTGTCACACATCTTTTTGTGACTGTAATGCTGAACTGTGCTGTACTACAGAGTACACCCATGGTGCACTGAATGGTAACTGTGACTGGGAGGGTAAAGTGGAAAACTGGAAATTAGCTGAAGCCCTGGTACTGGTATAAGCCTCATAATGGACAATATAGAAGAAGACTGAAAAGAATTGAAATGAGAAGGGACATGTGGAGATCAGGTTCAAGCTCCCTGCCCAAATCAAGGTCAACGGGAGCAGTTTGCTGAGGGCCATGTCCTGTTGGCTTCTGTGTATCTCCAAGAACCAAGATTTTATAACCTTTCTTGGCAATCTGTTCCAGTGCTTGACCACCCTCATGATAAAAATGCTTTTACTAATGTTTGGCTATAAACAATACCTCTGTTGTTGCTTGTCCATCACTGAGAGCACCACTGAGAAGAGTCTGTCTCCTTCTTACTCCCCTCATCAGGTATTCCTATGCCTCAGTGAGATTCCCCCAGAGCCCTCTGTTCTCCAGGTTGAACAGTCCCAGCTCTCCCAGACTTTACTCATAGGAGAAATGCCATAGTTCCTTAAGCCTCTTAGTGGCCCTTCACTGACTGTCTCCATTATGATCATGATTCTCTTGTTCTGGGGAGCTCAGAACTGGGCAGAGCACTCCAGGTGTGTCTCACCAGTGTAGAGCAGAGGGATCACCTCCCTCAACCTGCTGGCAACACTTCATGCAGTCCAAGATGTTCTTGGTGCAAGGGCAGCTTATTGTTCCCCAGGTCCTCCTCTGTAAATCTGCTTTCCATTCAGTCAGCCCCCACTATAGGGAACATGATTATTCTTCTCCAGGTAGAGGACTCACACTTCCTTTTCTTGAACTTCATCACATTCCTGTTTGCCCATTTCTTCAGCCCGCTGAGATACACAGGGTGTATCAGCCATTTGTCCCTGTTCTGTATCATCTGAATGCCGTGTGCCACCCTCCAGGTCATTAATGAGGATATTAAACCATATTGACCCCAGTATTTTCCCCTGGAGCATGCCACTGGTGACTGGCCCCCAGCTCAACATTGCACCACAGACCACAGCTTTAAAGAGTATTGGAAATATGCACTATAAAAAGCAAATTTGAAAGAAAGAATCCTTGTACAAGGGGCACAGACAAAAAAGGGAGAGAAATGAACTAAAAATGCCAGCCTTCCTATCTGCAATGACAGTCTGATGCTGAAATATTTTGACAGCATCCTGAAAGTGTGTTCATGATCTATAGGCAATCACAGAAATCTTTGGAGTTAATGGGTGTGCTTACCACACTAAGTGGGAATAAATCATAGCAAAATTAAATATGCATTGGACTGTAAGGGAAGTTGTGATTGGGAAAAAACCAAGACAAGACAGATGAGCTGTCCTTGATCGCTCCACTGACCTGGACATGCACTGGTGGAGTTGTGCATGACTGTCTGTGACAGGAGGATGTGACCAGAGCCGTGGGCCACAGGAGAGAAGGGCAGCATACCTGGAACTACAAGGAATCCAGGGAAGATTTTTTTTCCTTGGCACAAAAAAGGTAGAGGGTACATGACTGTCAAGAAAGAAAGTGTGGGTTTTTGAACATGCAAATGGCACAATGCTAATTGTGCCTGCTGCAATCAAGGATTTGTGAAAGATCTATAAGATCTATTTATAACTTAGCAATAAATATTATGATATTGCCTTGGACAAAAACGGCTACTCTATGCTTCCTGCAGTGGATTATTCACTGTCACTGTGCTGTACATATAGAATTCCATCCTTGCTAAACGAAGTATAAACACACATGCCCCGCTCACCAAGAAGTGCCTTGGTCTCACATTGTGGTTACATCTCCAGGACTGGTTTGGCAGAAAGGAAATACAGGAAAATGAGCACAGCAATGGATGTCTGGTGTCTTCCAAAGCCAATTTTCACTCCTCTCTTTGTATTACTTTATAAAGAATTCTGGCAGAAGTGGAGGAAATGCTGTGTAAAAAAGGGCTCATGAAATGGAATTTTATTCAGTGTCCCTGGTAATTTTGTTAATTGCTTGCACTGTCAAGGGCCACCTCTGGTCAGAACAGAGGGATGGGGTCCTCTTTCCAGTCCTGAATATTTACTGTGCATAATCTTATTGGATTTTGCCTCCTCCAGTTGACATTCTTTATGTTTTTTTCACAAAAAAGGATCATTCTCTGCTGACAGAAAGTCACCAAGGCTCGGTGGGAAATGAGGTCCAGTCTGTGTTCTCCAAATTGGAACAGAGCACAAATGTAGGCAGGACCTGTCTTTCATAGTGTGTTTTACAGCTAAGGAAAAACTACTAAAAGCCCCCAAACATCCACCAACCTTTAAAACCTTTGGGATGAGAATTCACATTATAAACTGCATCACTGCCATGTCTGCAATATCAAGATTACTTCAATAATTCATCTCCTTACACTGTAACCTGTTTTAATATGAAAAGAATTCCATTTTATCCCGCGTTTACTTTTTGCTTTAGTTCTTTCCTTTTGTCGCCATTCTGTGGATTAACTCTCACACAGTTGTCTTGTGTGTACAATCTCTTAGATTTTCAATTATACACAGGATAACTTACTTACAGACAATTTTACAAATCACTTTTACTCCATGTTAGCAGAGTTGTGATCACTTGGCTCGTGCCAGCAGAACAGGAATTTAATAATCAGACAAAAGGTAAAGGTGCAGTGATTTTCTTTACTTTTGAGGCCACGAAGGAGGATGAAGAAGACACACCTTTTCAGTTAGTCAGACCGCTCAAATGTGAGTTTCGGATAATGACTGTAATAGCTCACACAGAATATTTGTATCTATGTTTTAAAGCTGTGTAAAGCATCTTGAGCTATTACACAACACCAAATATCCTCCTTAACTCACAGTTTCTCCCATCATAATCTAATGTCTTCAGGTTCTTGCGGTAACAGGGCAAAAAAGGCTTTGACTGAGGAGGGATCAATGCAGCAGGGATTACTCTCTTATGTGCTGAAGGTAAATTAGGCAGAGAAATTATACCCTTTTGGGTTTTGTTGTTGTCTAAGTGTCAGATTTTGTTGTCAGCCAAGTTCCCTTGAATTGCAGTCGCTTTGCGATTCACGGGAAAGTGATGCTCAGTCTAGGGCACATCCCTGTCTTTCCCTTATAGATGTCCCTTGCACAGAGCACTTTGTGCCCTGTGGGATACAGGTATAATTTCTGTCTTGATACTTTAGCTTATAATATCAGACAGCAGCAGAGCTGTTGAGATTCATGATGATAAAACAGTTTCTGAGATGTTGAACACTGTGACTCCAGGCAGCTCACTGAAGAGCTCAGTGTAAAGAATGCTTCAGAAATTTTGAAATTCTGTTCGAAAATGTATTTTTGTGGGAAAATGGTTTGCAACATCTGCTCCTGACTTTCATAAGGGATACATAATGGGGTTTATAGCGGAATCCTCTTTCTTCTTTGTAATCTACAAGACAACTCCATTTTTATATGAAAGTGCATTCCCATAAAGCAGATGGTGGGAGACAGAAGTAGTGCATAGGAATTTTGAAAGAGATTGTACTTCAGGGGGTCATACCTCTCTCTCAGCTCACTGAGGGGTTTGAAATCATCCTGTAGGTATAATATTAATAGTAAGCATTGTTCATATAGATTTTGATGTTCCACTTCATGCTTTCCAGCTATTGTGCTACTTAAAGCATTATGGGTGAACAGTAGTTTGAAATACTTTAAATAACAGCTATTTCACACCATTTTCAACTGACAAGCAAAGAAAAATGTCTTGCAAAAGTATCCTGGCAACAGGGCTTATAGCATCAGTGTAATTCTTGTACATGTATTAGGATGCTGTGGAACATCTCTGTGTTCACAAAGGAGAGCTGCAAATACATTTTTTATCCTGAAGTTACAGCTTTTCTGAACTATAGTGGTAACTAACCTCCCAAACTGGGGTATCTGCATAGAAAAAACAATAAAAGTCAAATAAAGTCAGGTTGCATAAGCACTTTGTAAGACTTTACCAATATTCACTCTAAAAAAGCTCACCCTATTTTAGAATCAGCAATCCTCAATGTCACAGGTCTTTAAAACACTTATGAGTGATTTAGAAGTACTTATAGAAAACACTAAGCATTGAAGCCTGCAGTGAGAAAGGTGGCATTTTTCACAAAGCCTTTCCATTGGGAAAGAATAGTAGTTTAAGCCCAACCAACAGGGCTTATTTAGTCACAGGCAAAGTAAACAGTAGCCTACAGTGACAGACTGCCTGAGATGGCAGATGAGGACAGGCAGTGCATTGCTTGAGTAGCCAGTCTCTGCCTCCTACCTGCACAGCCTTCTGCTCTTTCACTGCTGTCACTGAGCAAGGGATAATGTTTGTGCAGCAACAAGAAAGAAGCTGTGGGAATAGGAACCTTAAATTGCTTGGGTTCTTTGCAGATTTCTGCCCTGGCACTGCTCCTTCCCCTCCAAAGCGCCTTGTCCTCATTTCTGTAGCAGAATGTCAGTGTTGTGTACACTGTCAGGAAGCCTTGAAACCAAGGAAAGAAGTGCTCCAAGTGACCCAAGTGTCAAATCAGTTCCAAGTAGCAGAGCACCAGGGAGTTCCATGGGGTCTCCTAAGGACTCTACTGATTTTAAGTAAAAGAGTTTCAACATCAATGGCAATAGGTAGTGATATGAAGCATAAAAAGATATCAGATATATCTAAACATGTCTTAAATGTTTCTGTAGACTACAAAACTTCAAAGGGCCCCACTATGTGACATAATTCAGAACAGAAGGCGAAGAGAAAAAAAAAGGAAAAAAGAGTATGTGATATGTAACTGCTGTAACAATGTGAAATACTTGAAATAAAACCTTTAGAGGTGTTGAGCAACTTACTTTGTGTGTGTGTGTGTATTCTGTGCCAGCAGTACAATCTACACACATCCCTTACTCCAGTCATGACAGCTATTGCCTGTTTTCACATACCCAGCGTAAAACCAATAACAAAATTAAATGGTGCTTCTGTGTCAATGTATGATTCAAGCTGAGTCAGGGGAGGCTTAGGATAGATATCAGGAAAAGGTTTTCCACCCAGAGGTTTTACCCAGACTGTGCAAAAGGTCAGAAACTTTAGTTAAGCTTTAGGTTTTGACTGATGTTCTGTGTAGTTTAATCATATCTGTGAATGTCTTCTCTTTCTCAGTTAAAATGAGATAGTTAAATATCTTATGAAGCATTTGAACATGAAGGATTGTACAGGTATGCGGAGAGCATCAGAGTTGGATACATTCTTCGCATTTTCACTCAAAGTAAGAATAACAGAATTTACTGAGCAAAAAGTTACTCATATAGGGTTAATTGGCAGCTGTTGGTGCAAGCACCAAAATGAAAACTTGGAGCTGTTATCATTAGTTAGCCCTGAGCATTTAATTTGTAATAAACTTGTAAAGTTTAAATGGGGTAAATATGTTTTAGCTCTTAAAATCCCTCTAAGTTCAGAAAGCTCTTTTTCCTACTCTGCTCTATAATAGTATGTAGATTTGAGTAGCAGCAGCGTAGTGTACTGCAGGTGGTGACAGTATTCCAGCAGAAGATAAATGTGTCCCTATTGAACAGAATTCTCAGGTAAAACAGAGCTTTTGTTGACTTGAGGCTTTTGGTGTTTCAAGACTGCATTTTGTCAAGATTCTTGTGTGTGAGGAGTGCTTGAAGGAAAAACAGATAGCAAAGGGTAGATCATGCTGGCTTTTTTGCATTGATTCACCAGGGATTTCTGCACTGCAGCTGTGAATGAGAAAAGGAAGTAATATTATAGGCTTGAGGATCTAATGTCAATGATATTTAAGTTGTCTCCTGATGTAAAGTATTAATTTCATATAACATGGCTTGTTTTAGACATTCTTTTATTTTCATTTTTAAAAACAACAACTAAAATTGCCTTTTGTGTAAAAAATTAAGATGATTTAAACCAGTCAGTTCTGTCTAGTTCAATCTAATGTTAAAAGCAGAAACTACAGATATGAGGGTAAAAATATGACAGGCAGAGGGATTTAGGTATACAAGGACACATTTATACTTCTGAAAATGCTTGTTTTTCTGATTTTTTTTTTTATCATTAAAGAACCAATGTAGATAATAGGACTAATAACATAAGGAAAGCAATGATTAGCAAGCTGAACAATTTTACTGCCTTCCTCCATCTGCATGTGGCATCACAGTGATGACACAGTGAAAAGAGACAAAAAACCTGTCAACCAAGAGAAATGTTCCACTAAACACCTCAAACACTTTTTATGGATGACAAAGACAGATAAAAAAGGGAGGCAAGTAAAGAGGAAGGCTAGGGAGAGAGTTCTACTGAGAGCCTGCTGAAAAAGTGTGTGTGAGAGAAGGATGAGAGGGTAAGATAGAAAATGAGAGCTGTGATCAGCAGGTCGACTTGCTGCAAGACCTGCTGTATTCTAAAGGGGACCACAGGAAATTTCCTCAGGGCAGAGGCAGCAAAATATTGGAAGGCAATGATAGCCCTTTTAAGTGAATAGAGCTCTGCCGGCCTACACAAATTACATCCTTAAATCTGAAGAGGAAGCAATGAGGGAAGAAATAGGAAAAACCTTGGCAAGAGTTTTGAAATCTTGCCAAGGATGGCAGTGACCCCAGAGAAAGGGACAGATGGCTAGCTCAGCTCCTGATGATAAGAAATTAGTAGGAGCAACATGACCACAAAGTTGACTTCTGCTATGAGAAAGATTTTGGGATAATCAGCAAGTTTTTTCAAGCATTTTCATCTCTTATGCTTCATTTCTTATGCTTCTAAGAAAACAGGATGGACTACATGGTCTTTTGACATCTTCTGAAGTCTTGCATTTTTAATTTCTCTGATTTAAACTAACTTGTCAATGTCAGCTTTTTTATTACAAGAAAATGAATTCTAAAATAAAAATAATTTTCTTTCATCCTGCTATAGATACAGATCTAAAACCCAACTCCATTGTGGGGAGAGATCTGAAAAACAAACATGCTATGAAATATGGGAGTTATCACATTGTGTATAGCAAAGACAAAATAATAGTGTATTTGAAATAATTTGTATGGACTCTGAAGCATGGTGGGAGGCTGGAGGCAGATAGGACCAGCAGTGTAACATTTTCTACACATTCTCCTATAAGCTGTTGTTTCCTTTATGTTTCTATTTTGAAACACATCTACCAAGGTACAGAAATTATTACTCTGTCAGACCCAGCAGAAAATATATTTAATTTACATTCAGGTATTTAGCATCACTGAACTGAATAATATTCTGGATAGGGTGGGAGAACTTTGTAAAAGCCTCTTCTTGTCAAAGAAATTGCTCTCAAGTATCAATTAAGATTCCTTTCACTTAATGGAATGAAATGTTCCATTCATTGTGCTTGACAAATCATCCTGCAAAAACGGCTTCTGAAGATTGTGTTTGATCACTTTTTCTTGTGTTCCTTCTCTGATGAAAGAAGAGATGGATGTGAAAAAGAAAGAGTAACCAGTAAAGATGTATAAAAATCAGCTTTTATTGACTGGACAAACATAAATGCTACAAATCACACATAATTAAATTTCCCAAAATACCTTTACATTTAAAGTCCCTTAATCCAGTTATAGACAATTAGTTTTCAGTAATACTTTTTACAAGTTTATTAGTAATGACTTTACAAATATGAGAAAGCAGGAAAACATATTTAACTTTCTCCTTCTGCTTTAATATACAGGGGAGTTTCTTACCACTGATAAATAGAAGACAATGAAAATTCTTTGCAGGAGAGAAAGTGATAGCTCAAAACTGGGATTTTTTTTCTACATATCTTCTTTTTTTCTGACCTCTGCCATAGCATTGGTGTTATATCAATTCTAAAGATGTTAATTTCCAGATTTTTTTTACTTTGCTAGGGCAAAATACTCCCTGCTAAACTTACCTTCTTTCCTAGGCAATGGCCTATCTTCACCAAGAAAGTTGCAGAATGTTGTTACTCAGTAAAGTGTTAGAAGAACTGTTTCTTTCCAGAAGGAAACTGCTTACTAAGGCAGAAATTATAAACTTAAAAATTATCAGAGAAGAATAGATTCTGGCTCTTGCACTTCCTCTGGTCTGAATACTGCAATCACCTTTTTGTTACAGAAAAAACAGGGTAACAACACCGGTGATGTTTAAAGACAAGCTGTATCTGTGATCAGTTACATACCAAGATTGTACTTGCTATTTTTCTGTAGGCAATCTTTAGGTTCAGATACACCAAGAGGTTCCTTGGAGTTAGACTAAGGATCTCAAAGTAGGCTTCAATTTCAGAAATCAGGGTTTCTAGGTAGCTTCTTACTCAGTGTATGAGGTTTCTCACTGCCTTTCTGAGCTCTGTGACTCTTCTCAGTCATCATATAAGGAAGGGAGAAAATCTAGACCTGTGGCCTTAATTCAGCAAATTAGATGGTGTAATGCCTAGTTTGTATCACTTTGAGTTCCTTTTATTCAAATTCTTCTTTAGGTGTAGAAACTAGTACATGAAACCTGTGAACAAGACCTCTACAAGGTTGTTGGATCACTGATGAGATACTCAGTACCTCAGGCTTTGTAATCCTGACAGCAGCCTGCCTATGTCCATCTGTCTTCCTTGTAACTGTTCTCTAGGTATAAAACTAGAAGGGACTTCTTTTTCTTTTCCTTCTCAAGCTTCCATCTTTGTGAGATTTTTGTTTGCTTCACTGCATATATTTATGCATAGAGTCTGACTGATAGGCAATAAAATTACTCAGTGGAAATAAAAAAATAACTCCAGATTCCATTAAAAAAAAGGTGTTGAAGTCTTAGTGGAATCACTGGTGCAAAGTTGTTACATTAACAACAACTCTCCCTTGAAAAAAAGCAAAGGTTGAATGCAAGTAATTCATTATTCAGATTCTTTATCTGGTTCTTGCAGCCTTGAGATCACTTGCTTGTTCCCAGTTAGCCAGAAATCAAATCCAATTTGTAAAAATAAACTATGACTTTGAATGGATCAATCACAACTGGTTCTCTTTATTACTTTAATTGAACCACCTTGTAATTACTGAATTATTTCTTCTTAATTATCAGTTCTCATTTGTTCTGAATGACTATATTCTGCTTCATTCCTTCAAGAACAGTTTAGAAATATACCATGGAAACTTCAATAGGTTCCATCGTGGAAAAATAATAATGAATTTAAGAAGTGAATAAAGGATAATGATCATCCCAGAGATACAGCAGTTAAAACATCAGGGAAAATTATATTTCCAAAATAAAGCATTACTTTTCACCCTTTAATAAAAGTGTCACTATCACATCATGAATATCCCTAATGGTATTAATCCACCAAGGCTCTTCTTCAACTTTATTGGTCCTTCTGAGCTTAGAGAGTCAAATGCACTTCTCTGTACCTAACCTGACATCAAATCTTTATTATTCCTCTGAATATATAGGTCAGCTGCTGTTCCAGAAATGAGCTGGTTACCTATTTCCTGTAAGTTCCCCTAACATTGTTACTGATAGTTTAATGAAATGGGAAAAATAGACTGGCTGGGCACTATAGTGAAATTCCAAGATAATATGAGCTTAGCTAAATTTACAGTGAGGAAAACTTGTCTTGGCTTTTACTACAGCTCAAAATACTTTCCTGACTAACCAGTGTTGAAGCAGAGAAAGGATTCTGTCTAGAAGAAACACCCCCTCCCAAAGATGGAGGTAGTGAGCTATGCACCTCCTCCTCCTCTGCTTTTCTGGGAGTGCCTGCCTCCAGACAGAATAGTTCATTGCTCTGAAAGGCATTCACAATTAATAGACAAACAAAATTTTTCAGATCTCCTGTGAGAAGGAGTGTCTTTTCCATGGTCTCTTGAGAGTCTTTCATCTGCATCAGAGAGCCCAGTTTCCAAATGCTCTGTGTTGATGCCCATTAGCTGCTTGGCTACACTGATAACATCACTGATACAGTGCTGGGAAGGCACCAGCAGCTACAGTGCTCCAGCTGCTCAAGTGTCTTGCCACTGGTTTAAATTACATTAGGGGTCATCAAATGAAATGTTAGAAGGACTGGAATGGGAAGGAAAAGTACTGCTGTGCTGCTCTGTCATCTAATTTTCTGTCTATGGAAGTGATCTGAACACCTTTAAGTATCTCAGATTTGGCTGTTCCACTGCTTACACCAACATGGTGGAGCAGTGAACTTGCTGTGACTCAGTACTCATAATTTCGTTGTTTATTTGGGATTTTTGGAGACCACAAACTTTGCAAAATATGTTCTTTCACTATGAGATGGACTTCTTTATTTTTGATAACCTTTCATGGGGACATAAATTGAAGTAAAGCTGTGTTTTTTGTAATGCTCCAGTGTTCATCATCATGGTCACTCTGAAATCAGCTGACCTGAAAGGAGGTACTTCTCCTTCTGGGAACATCTTGATGATCCTTATGGGTCCTTTCCCATTTGAGATATTCTATGATCACCTAGCACTACCTCTTTGCTTTCTCTGTCAAATTAAGTACACAAATAACTCCCCATGTATTTTCCAAGCTGAGGAAGCAGTTCTCTTTCTAAAGTTGCACATCAGGAAAGCATTTCTTGACAGTCATGCTAATTAGTTGCCAATGAAAAAGCTCTGAAGGCATTTGATTCACTGTCACTGAAGGTCTCCAAGAGTAGATAATGTACAAAGAGTGAGAGACAAACATAGATACAATCACTTTCCTGCAGAGGGCAGAGAAAGATGATCCAAGCCCATCAGGTCTTTTCCATTTTTATTAGATATAATTAAATCAGGAAAATAATTTTCCTCCTCCCCTCACAGCTAACTGTATTTCTAGGCCCACGATGTTTCCCTTTCTCTCACTTAGATCATTAACTGTTTGTTTTCCCTTCCCTGTGTACGCATTTAAATTCTATTGATGTTAATGGAAAATGCATGTGCAGAGAATAATAAATATATAAATAATTGGATTCTACTAACACTCCTACCTACGGCATAGTAGCAAAAAATTTTAGGAAAATACATTTGTGCGAGAGAATGAGAAGCATAGAAGGAGCAAATTTGATGTCTCTTTTTTCCCGTTGCAGTGAGATAAAAAAAGCAGTAGAAAGTGTCCTTTTAGTCTCTTCAGATAAATCTGTTCACATAAAAAATAATAGACATTCTAGTATTACTCCAACAACTGTGTTTGAGGAACATGGCTAATTTCTGCCTAGCAGGGCTAGATATGACATTGATGTACTTGTTGACTTCTTGAAAGAAGGAAAGGCTGTTCATTAGAGGCCTGGAAAAGGCTCCATAAAGAGAAATGTGGATTCAAGAATCTTACTGAGACAGCTAAATATGGCCACTTTTTGCTTTGTCTGTCATCAGTGATGAACGAGATAACAGTGACTTCAGGGTAACTGAGGTCACAAGTGAGAGGAATCCTCTTGGAGTGGCAATGTCTTACAAGTCATTAACAACGTATGGTGTGTCTCTCTGTAGCATGTCTGCTACTTTATCACAACACTTTAATGGTATCCCTAATATTCCAATTTTGGCCCTGTTTTTCCACTTTTGTTGCACTAGGACTGGAAGGTGCCATCTATGTCAGCAAGGCCAAACCATAACAACTATTGGCATCCCTGCCTTTCTCAGGGGGGTTGGAATTTAAGGTTCCTTCCAACCCCAAACAATTCTATGATTCTATGATTCTGTGATTCTATGATTCTATGGTTCTATGAACTCTAGGAAACCATGCCTGAGGTGGCTTACTTAGGAAGGTCTTACTTTATGCCTCTGCAACCCCCTCTTCAGCACCATCTGAAGTTGCTGAAGATCTGCAGTATGAGACCAAAAGCTGCAATGACGAAGTGGCACAGAAAGTGGAGACTGAGTGGAGACTGCCAGTGCCTGAGAAGGTGCTGGGACTCATTAAACCCTCTAGATGATCTTAGATAGGGGACCATGTCCTATGCCAGAAAGAGGTGAAAAATAAGCACAGAAACATCCTTGCTAATATGATTCAGGGATTACAATACCCAGACAGACCTGGTGATCTGAGTGTGTAAACAAGCTGCACAAATCTTCTCATACAAATTAACCACTGGACAGACTGCCATGTTCCAGGGACACCAGAGCAACTTGAGTAGCTCTGGCCAATATTCTGCATCTTGGGAGAAGGTGAATGTGTCCTCACCACTCATCACGATCTCTGAGGCCAAATCAGGAGATCATCAGAACTCACAAGAACAGAAAGAGCAGAGCACAAAGAAATTGACAAGACCTGTTTTCAGACTCCTGTGCATACAACAAAGCACCAGAGAAACCAGGTTTCATTCCAGGAGTCAGCCCAAAGGCAGATGCTTTCCTGCTCTGTGGGTTCCTTGGAAAAAGGGTTTGTATATGAGTGTCAGGGGAATGGAGGGGATTTGTTGGAGCAGGGAGGCATATGGCAGTGTTCTGCCACGCTAATCTCCCAACAGGGCAGTGTCCATTAGGAGCCTATGCCGCTTGGATCCATCTGGCAGCTGCTCCTGGGTGCCCTTGGGCCCTCTGGTCCGCACCAGCTGACACCGAGCATGGAGAACTGTGCCGAGCCTTCGGCACCTCCATCCCGCTGCCTCTGCCGGCTGTGCTCCGTCAGGAACAGAGGGGAGCTCACCCTGCCTCCCTCCCTCCCTCATCATTTGCAGTGGGACAAGAACGATTTTTTTCACAAATCTTGTAGGATTGCATTTTTTCAGGGGAAGTTCAAGCTGGCATGAATGTAAAAGTTTGTAGCAGCATGTAGCACATTTGTTTTGTATCCACTGAAGCCTCTGGGGTGCCTGGCTGAGTGAAGAGCAGGCACTCTTCTTTAAAATCACAGGTCTCTGCCATGCCAAAGCTCTAACTACCAATATGCCTGTCTCCCCTAGGGCTAGCTACTGGCAGCAAACCTGTGAAAACAAGGTAACATTTCACTCGTTTTTATCATTTCCCTAAACCCACCCTCCTACAAACCAGCCAGTGGGGAGAGGAAGGTCCTGACACTCCTTTTCCTGAAGGGGCAAAACCAGTAGGAAATAGCTGAGCAACTTTGTGGCCCTTAGGCAACTGTAATTCCCCAAAACACGCATGGTTATTATAGTGATGATTAGCAAGCTATGAATGTTCATATTTTACATTTTTACTTTGTATTAAATTTGTAGATATTTTCCTCCCCTAGGAAAGTCAGAGATGTGTGAAATTGTGAACAAACACTGAAAATTGCAGAACACTTTCATCAACAAGGACATTCAGATAACTACAGAAATAATAAACAGCTTTCTGGATGACATTATTTAAATCCCTTTGGCAGTGTCCCATCCCTTTTGAAGAGGTCACAGGCTTCCTTGAGTGTGATGAAGTACTACTGCACCTATCACTCTCCTTACGAACTTTCATGCTTTCAAAACATTTTCAGAGGCATCCCACATAATCTAAGATGTGGTCAACCTTAAAAAATGATAAATAGTACTGAATGCAATTCCAGAGAAAGAAAAAAGTAAGGAGAAAAGAGCAGATTTGAATATTCATGGTCAGAGTCCTAGTGATTAAAAGGGGTAATTTTCAGTTTTCTTTCCAGTCGTCTCTTCAGTCAGTGTTTTAAAGAACTATCAACTTTAAAAAAAGAAGCAATAGTTTGACAATGCTCACCTAGAAGCTCTGCCTTGTTTTCTTGAAATAAAAATTCAGCTGATCTTTAGGATCCATTCCACCCCCTTAACATTCTATGATTCTATGGTTTTACAGGGTTAGAACTAGAGGCAAACAGAACTCTGTGTACAAGCTACTTGACCTAGTACATCCATAGAGACTGAGGACATAGCTGTTATTTATTTCTCCTGGAAAAGTTCACTGGTAAAGAAAGAAAATTAGAAACACTTTTTGTCAGTATTTTCTAGCAAAAAGCCCCCACACCACCTGTTCCTTGTCCATTCCTCTTTTTTGACAAAGTCGCTCTTTTTTGGCAAAGTTGCTTCTTGCTTGTGGAAAAGGGAATTAAGAGGGTAGGAAAAGATTGGGAAAACTAAATAGAAGTCAGATAAAATGGGTACTTTAGCACAGAATACAAAAATCTAGACAAAATGTTTCTCTTCGTCCACAAATTATTTCTATGACAAGTTTTGAGCCTTCTTAGTTATAATAGTACATAAAGACAAACTACTTATGCATGTGAATCCCTCTTATAAGTTGTTCTTGTTTAGTTTAATTCTTCCTGGCTTTTAGCAAGCATAATCTCCTTTAATTGTGAGCCTTCCTTAATGAAGACTATTCTTGAAACTGTCATTTAAAATAAGTCATTAATTGTTTTCCACTCCCCATTAAATATCATAGGAAGCTATACCATTAATTCTATCACTGCTAAATCCCCACATTGCCAGATGCTGAAGCAGAATGGGACTATGGATTACAAAACATATGGATTTATTTACACTAGGTAACTTCTTTATTAAAATATCTTAACACAGTCATTACCGAGACTTCTTTCCCAAGCCCCTGCTGTCACACTCTGCTCTGCTCAGGAACACACACCACATCTGCTTTTCACATATGCTTTCCAGCCCCAGTCCACCCACATGGGCCCCTCTCACAGCAGTGTGTGCCCCTCCTCCCCAGCCTCAGATGCAAACACGCAATGGAGCTGTAGCAATCACAACAGTGCAGGGGGTTCAAATGGGCCCTGGCTGGCTTGGAGGATGCCATCCCTGCTCCGGTATCCCTGCTCTTCAGCAAGAGGCTCTCCGCCTCATGCTGACTGTGCAGGGTCCTCTCTGATAGCAGTACTCCCCCAGAAACAATGCAGCTTCTCCTGCATAAATCTCCCAAGGCAGATTTTTCACTGGTGACCCACGACCAGGGGTTTCTGACTCATTAAAAAGAAGTTTAAAAAGCAAGCCCACACCTTCCTCTCTCCTTTTCTTTAACCCACAAGAGCCTGAACTGTACACTAATGCTAAACACAGTCCTTTGGTATTGTGGAGGAAGAAAAGAGTAAGACCCTGGGATGAGCTGCCTGTTTCTCTTTCCTCGGAAACTGCTCAGATACCTTTCTGAGCAGTGTGAGAAAGATGCCCTCTGGAATAGATAGATGGGTTTCTCTGAAGCTTTCAGTTTGTCCTTAGTTTGCATAGGTCTGATTTTCTGACTGCAAGAGCAGGCTTGCCCTTCCCCTCCCCATGAAGATTGTTCTCATTCTGCAAATAGATAACCAAAGAAAAGTGGAAACTATTCTCACAATGTACACTCTTTGTTTCCTACCTGCCTCCTCTTTCCTTAGTTACAGACAGTCTTTTCCCTATGGGCAGCATGCTTTTTCCTGACTTTCTGATTCTCCACCCCTTCAGTGATTTTTTTTTTTTTTAAATTTCTGGGTTATCGACTTTGAGCCAAAAAATGTGTGACCTCTTTTTTTTTTTTTATTAGCAGAAAGCACATATTCTAACAAAGGACTTTTGAAACTGCCTCCATAGCAACCAAGGATTCTTTATAAAAGAGGATGTTCAAGATCTCCTCATAGCAAAACAGTGTGTTTCAAACCACAGTCCCCCTTCTGATGAACTAGATTTATAGTGCATATCTCACCACTACCCCACGCCCCACATTAAAATAATAAAGGTACAAAGTAATGCCCTCTAAAATGAGGAAATAGATAAATAAAGCTTTTTACTAAGAACCTTCTGTTTTTTCCTTCCCACCTGTACCTTCTCAATGACACCAGTATGAATTACTTCTCCCTAGTGCACCTCTTTTAAATCCCTTTAATCCAGCCATTCTCAGGGTCAAAGTACATTGGTTCTTGCCTTCTGCTCATGAAGTCTTCACTTAACCTCAACCCTGTCTAGAAGTCTTCTCTTACCTGATTCCCAGTCTCACCTGGCATTCATACTCCTTCCTCCACTCACGGTTTAGTTTCTTACTTTGCCCCTCATCTAACTTCTTATTTTAACTCCTCATCCTCTCTTAATTTTCTCTGTCCCCCCTCCCTGACTCTTGCTCCCATTCTCTGCCTCCACTTGTCTGGCTTCATGAGCTTTTTTGCCTCCCTGTCCACTAAAATCCAAATGTCCAGATGGAAAATTGTACTAGTCTAATTACTCCTAACCTGAGTTCTGTCTTCTCTTGTTGCTTTGTCTTTCAAATGGTTCTGCTTAATCTAACAGGCTCTTCATGCTGATACCTTTTTTCTCAATTCTGTTTAGCCAATTAAGTTCACTATTGCTTGAACTGCCAGAACATTCTTATTAACTTTTATCATTTGTAATATTACCAGCATGGGTTCCAATATATTTTTACTTACAAATGTGTGGTAGATAGCAGTTCCTTCCTTACTATCAAATAAGTATAAAATGTATTTTACTATTTTATAAACAAAATCTATCAGAGCAATCATCAACAGTCAGCAATCAGCTGTTGGTGGAACTACCTTCTAAATACAGGCATTGCAGGAAACTGTTTAAACTTCAACAGAGTGGATATTTCTTGTCTCCAGTCCCCTTACTCCTACGATGTGGATTACTGAGGCTTAGTAATGTCATATAATGTTATTTTGGGTGTGGGGAAAACTTCTTTCCATGTACTTCTGCTACCACATCTTGGCAGATTTGAGCACAGAACACACAAATGAACAGTGATAGTGTTCTTCAAATGGGAACAGTTAAGAGAATCAAATGGAGCTTAAACAAGAATGTAGGTATTAATGATGCGTGTCTTTCCAAACCCAACCAACATGACAAAATAAGTTAAAAAATTTTAATAAATTATTACTAAATAAATGTGCTTTATGTACACCAAAACAGCTTTGCAGAACACCCAGGTAATATCAATAAATTACCAACAGTAGTGGTGCCCAAAAATATTGACTGAGAATTAGAATTAACATCTAACACAGACCAGATGTTTGCTCACAGGAGTGTTGGCCAGATCAACATCAATGGCTTCTGCGTGGAACAGTAACCATTTTTCATTAACAACAAAGTTGTCACTGAGCTGTGCTTATGGTGCTAACTGATACTTCCATGTTGGGCCTTCTTCGTAGGGGGTTAAAGCAGAATCCAGGATATAACAGATTTCCAGAGGAAATTAATTAATTCAAACCATTTACAGCATGTTGATGAAGTTAGGTTTACAATGCTGTCACTCAGCTTAGACAAAAACACATACAGGTTTGGCTGATCCCAGGATTTAGTAGGGGAGGGAGGAAAAACAAGAATTTAAAACCTTCTAATGGCAAAAGTTGTTTGGGTTTTTTTCATCCCACTAGCAAATAAACACATTTTTCTGCATGCACAGATAGTTGAATTTTACTAAGTTTTAGAGTAGTTTTACAAATTTTCTTGAGAACACTTGTCTCAAAATGTCCCAAATTATAATTCATGGAAATAATAGGTACTTACATAACTCCCAAAAGATTTAAATCTTCAAATTTTGAAGATCATAATCTTCAGATTTTGCTTCCTACATTCAGCTTCTTAAACAAATCTCAGTGAAGACAATCTCATGTCATTTGTAAAGTCTTTTCAGCTAATGGAAAGAAGATGTAAAGAAAGGAAGATAACTGTACCATCATATCACCTTTCCCAGATTAAGTTATCTAATGGAAGTTTTCTAAGGACAGAAGTGGATTTTCCTTTTTGGTATTTTAGGGATCTTTCAAGGGCATGTTTCTGATGGCAGAAACAGAAATTAACAGTGTGCCCTGAGTGCTACAAGCTGCCTGAACAGACCTCAATCCCTCTAGAAAAGAAACTACATGTACAAGGAGGTGTCCATTCTGCCATTTTGATACACCTTTGGTACATCTTCTGTCTGTCCAGTATCACAGACCTCCCTGACATCACCTGAGCAGTGGCTACAAAGCCACACTAGCACAGCTAAAAACTATTTTTTCTTCTCTTAATTTGTCTTTGAGAGCTTTGGACTACATTTATGCACAGTAACAAAGCTGTTAACTTTTTTTCCTCTCCACCCTTTTTCATCACCTGACTCTATTTCTGTTTTGTACCAACTGTGTGTCTATATGTTCATGTAGTTGAGTTGTCTTCCATTACTCTGACACCTAAACAAATAACAATCTTGACATAATTACTGCAGTTTTTAGAGACCATGTTCAAACTGGAAAAATGGACTTTTGGGTGGGAGAAAATTCATTAGTTACTTTTCCTGTCAAGTAGAAGCTGTTAAGAAATGAAGTCTTGGACTCATTTTCAGCTCTTCATCTCCCAGCTAAACCAGAGATGCCCCAGAAATCACTTTCTTATTCCCAGAACTCTACTGCTGGGGTACTGGAGCAAAGAAATGATCCACTTTGATGATCAGGGCCATCATTTTGGTGTGAAACCTAGGAACTGGTGAGCTTGCATGAATCTGTAACAGCTGAGTCATGAAAAAAACAGGCTACTGCTTAAAGCTGCAAGACTCCATTCATTTTCACAAGGAGAGTTAGAGAACAGAAGGTACAGTACACCAGTCTGGATGGCTTTAATTGCAATCACTGACTGTCAGATCTAATTAGAAGAAACATGGTCCCGTAGGAAGATTAAGGCGGATGGAAAAGAGGAAAGGAGTCACTGACTACAGCTGGTTGCTCATTAGAGTCTGATGTTCTCTATTTAAGGCAGAATCTTCCCCCATAATACCAGCGTGCTGGTACTGAGAGCATGTGATTTATTGTTCCAGTAGTAAAGAAACAAGAGGCTGTGAGATGCAGTGAAAAACTCTAAAGAGGATATGAAGGACAGAATTATCTATTAGTTGAGTCCTAGGAGAGTTGAAGTGATGCATGTGAGTACTGGCCTTAACATTCCATGAGCTGTATACCCTGCCAGTGCTCTCAATCCAAGATGGTAGAAGAATTTGCTGAGGCTCATCTGCTCCAGGGGCTACTTCTTCGTGTCGATGCTCATCCAGGTAGGAACTCAGAAAAGTGCCAGGAATAATACTGAAGAGATGAGACATCATACACCTCTGGGAAGGAGGGTGAAAGACCTGGACTCGGATGGTACTTCAGTTAGATCTCCTTGGAGAGGGTAAAAGCCTGGGGAGGGCACAGATGTGTCCTGAAGAAAAAGCCACTGGTGAACATTGGGAGGATTTCAGACTTTATACACTTATGTCTAACTTGTGATGAGCAGGGAAAATCACTACTACTACATGGCAGTTACCACACTTCATGGGTATTTTAGCAGTAGTTAATAGTCAATCTGGAAGAATATATCCAGTTTTAGAATAAAGGGTCTGTCCAGGATTAAAAACTGTGCAAAGTTTATTGGTTTTTACAAGGATATCATAATTTTATTAAAATTGCAAGTGACACAAAAACAGTGGACAACCTTTGAGTACATAGAATAGAATCCAAGTTCAGAATTATCTCAGAAAGTCAGAGACTTGTAGAATTTTTCAAGTTGAGAGGTTTTAATGATGTCACCTGTCCAGTCTCTCGCTCATTGCAGACTGTATTATGAGGTCAAGCTGATCACAGTCTTTCAGAACCTCTGCAGAGAAAACAGACACAGTTCTAAAAGGACACACAAAGAATTCCACTCTGTAAGTAAAAACTGAAAAATGTCTGGCTAAACAAAAAATCTGAGAGGTACTGTGGCTCACAAGCTGGACAAGAGTCAAGAATGTTATGTCTTTCTGAAAAAAAAAGTGAATAGGAGTGTTATCTCTAATTCAGCTGAAATATTTGTTGTATTTGGCACTAATAAGGTGTCAGCTGGAGCGCTAATGTCTGATTTTGTGCACAGCTCAGGAGGGATGTGGACCAACTGAATAATATATTGTGATTACAACAAGGTTTCTAATTAGCACAAGGGAGGTTAGATCAGATGACAGGAAAAACCTCCTAACAGAAAGGTTAGTGCAGCACTGGAATGCATTGCCTGGGCAGGTTGTGAAGTTTCCATCACTGGAAGTTATTGAAAAACAAGTTGGATGAGAACCTGTCAGGAATGACATAGAAATATGGAGATAAAAAGGGATGAGATGGCCTGTTAAGGTCTCTTACAGGCCTCCTCCTATCTGTAATTTCTAAATTTGTCATTCAGATTAAGTGAAGAATTAAACTCTGTGACAATGTGTTGTTAAGTTATATCCCTTGGAAACAACAACCAGGTTATTTCTGATCTGGATACAGTCATTGCTCATATGTGTCTGGTGCCTGTTCTGCATAAGTACTAATGAGCTGAATCTGCCAAGATCCATTAGCCAAAATATTTCAACTCACCACCCTTTACTTCAGAAGATACAGAGTGCTCATGTGAGCATCTTTGTAAGCAAATTTAAGTGAGGGTAATAAATTCTGTGAAAGATGCAGTAATGACCAGCTGGCTGTGAGTAAATGGCAACCTTTTTTATGGGCATACCTGTTTGAGTAGTACACATCTGCATGTACTCTTAATGATGGCTTGCAGATTTTATATACACTTTAGCACACTGGTACAAAGCAGTTTGGTATCCTGTAATGGAAAAAGTACTCATCCTTTTGCAACAGTGGGCCCTTTTTTATTCACTAAAAATCAAATAGCAGTAAAGTATTTTAACATTCAGTGCCTAAGGACTAGAATTAGACCTGAAATGGGTCAAAAAATTGCAGCACACACCTCCTCAGATTTAGAAGACAAAGTAAAGCTTTTCTTTCTGGAATTTGGAATCTTGAGTTCTTTTTCTTAGTTACTTTCCTTTAAATCAACTCTGAAGAAATTATTCCTCCCAGCAGCTGGCATGGCTCTTCAAGACCTGGGAATTCAGGGTTCTCTTCTAGCGGCAGTGGTTGACTTAATCTGGGATTTGGGCCAAGTGACCTAATATCTTTTTGCTTTTTCCACAGCTTTTAAATCTTCAATAAACTTTATTCTTTCAGAGAAAGAATGATAGGAGTTATCTGAGAAAGCAGATATTGCTTGGGCTGTTTTTCTGCTCAAACACAGCAGTAAGCACCACTACTTACTAAAATCCTAATTTTAGTTAATGCCATCCACCATCTCCAGCTGTACTGCTAACCCCGTCTTCTAGATCACTACTAAAACAGTTTTGTTATTTGTTTAAGACCTTGTCCTCAATTAGATTAATATTTATTAAATTAATGTTCATTCCACTGATTTCAGCTTGTTCACCATTTAATTTCTGTGACCTCAAACCACCTATCTGCATAGCCTGAATTTGGAATATACTTGGGGAAACAAAGGATAACTGGAAAGAAAAAGAAAGAGAAAATCAGAGTAGGAGGTAGTGATATAAATGAGACTTTGCTGATAGATATGACTAATTATTCTTTTATTGTTATTATTATATTATTTTCATCAATATTGAAATAATTAATAGCACTCCATGGCTATTACTCTTCATATCTGTAACTGGACTTTCATTCTACTGTCTGACAGTAGAATGAAAGAATTTTTACTTATGTTTTTTGAAGAGACTGGTAAAATGTCTTCTATAGTAATAAATAACTTACATAAGTTTCCTTATTTTATTAATTTTTATAAAAATTAACTTCATTCCTCTTTAAACATAAGCAAAACAATGTTGACAAAAACTGCCTTAAACAAAACACATAGAATAAATTACATGGCATACTGCAGATGTTTAATACTTACAAATGTAGCTTATTCAGCTTTTGAGGGCTCAAGTACTACTTTTCTCAGGAACAAAGGTGGAACATTATCATGCAGTGAATAAAACTGTGTTTCAACAAATAGCAGCATAGGAAAAGCCAAAGAGCAAGTAAAGAAAACCAAGCATCTCTCCTTTCTCTTTTGTCTTATTATGAATACATATATGAATAAGAAGCACACCCGACATCCAAGCCCCTTCTGGCCCAATTAAGAATGGAAATTACTAATTTTACTGTAACCATTTAAAATAATGCTAAAGTATCAGAAGAGATTTTCAAAATAACAGTGACCAATGAATGCATTCATTTAATACCATGAAAGTAAACATATTACCAGTGTTCATCCTTATAAAAGTTTTGAGAAAAACTCCCATTTAAATGAACAAGCAGAATTTCTTTTGCCATTGCCTTCTGCATCTTTGGGCATAAGGCCGGAAAAACTGAATGGGTCATAGAGCCCTGCTCCCTGTTGTTATAGGCAACCAAAACCTGTTTATAAATGCTGCAAGACTCATTATAAAATTGGCTAAGATTTCTCACCCTCCTGCTTCTGGTTGAAAGCTGTTCCTGGTATTAGAAATCTCCTAACTGGCAGTTTAAAAGTATTCAAGGCTGTTTTACACCATTTTGTTACTGAGCCAACAATATCTATTAGCTTAATAGCTCTTTTTTTCTCCATGATGGTTTTCACCATATGTGCTTACAGATATTTATGATTTTTCATATATATTATCTCCTCTTTTATTTTACAGATCTGTATAGAGGTTATTCTCCAAGTTTGTTCTAGTTTAAATTCACAGTTTTTGAACATGGACTGGATCCAGTATTTCAGAGGAGAATTTTCTAGCACCTTATATAATGGCATCAACACATCTCTATTTCTATCACTTTGCCTGAAGCATGCTAGGATTATTTTTGCCTGCTTAGAGTCACATGACACTATTTGACTGAATAAGGATATTCAGGTCTTTCTTGCCTTCTGCTATTTCAAGATGATGAAAACTTATTTTATAGAAAATTCTATTTATAATGTAACTTTTGATGATAAAATTACATCCCCTAATTGTTCTTCTCTGGGCCTTCTGGGGTGACTAATAGAAATGACAGAGGTGATGGATGGACTCTAACTCATAGAGTATCTGGAGCTGGAAGGGACATCAAAGGATCCACAAGGATCATCAAAGCCCAACTCTTGGACTTTATTCCTGTTCTCGGTGGTGGAGGTGCCTTAGATAACTGAGGTGGCCCACATGACACAGATTTCCTCCTTGCTGTGTCATGAAAAACCACTCACAGTACAGTGTGGTTTTCATAGAGAGGCCCTATTAGTCTCTTACTCATGTGCACAAATTATTTTTATACAAAAATGAATAAAATTAGGCACAGAAAAGGACCTTGAAAAATTATGTTACAAATCTCATTTCATCCTAAAAGTTTTAACCAGTGCCTGTTTCTCTTTCAATCTGTCCAGCTTTGTTCACATTCAGTTCTAACATGTGTTCTGTTCTCCTATTATAGTTTCAAGTACTACGCATACATATGATTTTTTCCCTCATTTTAGAAATAACCTGAAATTTGAGTTCTTTTTGTTGCTTGAGTACAAGGGTAGTTCTTTGAGATCTGTTGTGTGGGAAACATAGCAAATAGTTCTAGTTGTTTAGGATATAGACATTTACGTGCCAGCTAGTCATCCTTACTCCCTTCATAGTTGCTGGGAAAAAATTAGCACACTTAATGCATTTAATTTCAGTATAATCTAGACCAGATGAGTCTTGCCCTTACATCCCTCTAATGACAATCTCAAAGAGAATGACTACCTCAGCTGTAGATGTCTCCAGTTTATATTTTAAGCTAGTGGAGAAAATTCTTACTGTACACCTTTAGGATATCTCAGTATTCGAAACAGGCAGGGTTTACTCAAATTGGTCTTCTGAAGAGCCCCGTAATTTCCTCCAGAACAATGCCTTAAAGATGGTTTTAGAATACTGGGAAATGTTTAGTAAAACATTTAAAATACTGGAGCCAATGTTTAATAAAACATCTTGGATAAATTTAATGTGATCATGGAGCACAAAATTATTTCTAAAATTGATTCTATCCTTAGTTTAAGGGTAAAATCAACTGCCCTTGCACACAACTCATCTGACATATCTACTCAACTGACCTATTAGCAATATATAGGTTTATATGTGTAAGCATATAAAATAAGAGGGTATTAGCTGGTGTCTCCTAATCAATGAAGATGAAAGAGATGGGGCCTCATGCATAAACTAAATCTGTAACTTTTCTGAAACTTACAGATTTACATTAACATAAAATGGATTTAGCAGATCAGAATAGTTCTTTTGTCAGTAATAGCATGTTATGTGATGACTATCAAATATTTTATCATCAGGTTGTACTACCTAGTTACAAGTAAATGAGAGGAATTTTGGAAATTATGAAGAACAATTGAGGATAGGTAAATAAAAAAGCTATTTCAAAGATTTTAAAATGAATTAAGTAATAAATAATTATGAATTGGATTTTTCAAATGTATCAAATTAAGCAAAGACTTTCCTGTATATTAATTTCACATATTTTAGGACTTACACTGGCCAATATTCCAGAGGTATATTTTTGCATGTTCTTGTAAGATGATGACATAATATAGAAAGCAGACTAAAAGAGATATCCTGAGGACAGCACATACACCTGTGAGTATGGAGCATGGGAATAAGACCTGTTCCATTATGCTTGTAGGAACTAATTGTAGCTGATCCATTTTTCAACTATTATTGAAATGTCTGATACTGTATTCGTGAGACCTCCATCTGCTCTGGATATCTGTATTCCAGGAAAATTATATTTTTCCTCTTCCCATAACATATTTCAGCTTTGTAAGCTGGTTATACCCTATTCTTTTGTGCTGAAGCAATGAAATAATAATTAATAATAATAATAATAGTCATAATATCTTACCTTGAACTTTACAGAAGTAAAACAGGTAAAGTTCTTAAAGTGTTCTTTGCATGGAAAGTTTTTCAAGGCAGAAACATTTTATTCCTTTGACATAGTGCATCTGTTATGCAACACAGTATTAATATTCCTAATTCTGCCTGATTTTTTGTTAAAGAGGAACTGCTTTTTGGAACAGTAAAGCTACTGTTGTGGTTTTTTACCCCAATGTAGAAAAAATGCCATGTACATAGATTAAATAAGTGTTATCCATTCCCAGCCACAGACCAGAGACATGGTATCTTTTATTGACTTTAGAAGTTTACATCTGAGACCTAGCTTTTCTTTGAAGCAGGAAAAAGAAACTAAAAAACAGCTAAAAAATATGTAAAACTCAGTTTCCAGCCCTTGCTCACTAGTAAGTTCACAGAGTTACAGGAAACAAATAAAACCTCTTCTTCAAACAGACTTTTAAATGCAAATTTTAAATTGTAAATTACCTTGTAATTTGGAAATCGTTGCCATTCCAGCAGGTGAGAAGGATTTAGGCATCGCTGGAATGCTGAAGATGAAACTTTCCAGACATGGTCCTGTCAGGTAGATTAATATTTGACCTGAAACCTTCACAGTGCTCCTTTTGCTTCCTGCAAACCCTGTACTATCAGAGATTATGCTGAGATAGCTTAACCTGAGATGTCAGGGGCTGATCTGTTGATCTGAAAAATCTCTGGAAAGAAAAAACAACCCCTTTTCAAAGCAGCTCATGTATCTCACCCAGAAAACAGTTTTATGAAGGGAAATTAAATAATTTATCTTGAAAATAGGTCTTGATATCTATCTCAGAGTAAGCACAGAAAACTTAGATGTTGTCAGAGAGGTAACAAACTCTGGGCTGCCATAGTGTTTACTGCCTCACAGGAGTTTGCTCAGGAATCATACCAGAAACACTAAAATTTGTTCAAACTTGATAGAAAATTCAGACTCTGTTTAGCTTATGAGGAGAAAAGAGCAATAGCCTGCATGTACCCTGTACATGTTCATAGAAGAAGCAGGAGGAGAACAATTATACTGTAATGAGATGTTTGCTATTTTTTTCTGTATCTTATGCATTTACCACATTCTCAAGGGGTATTTGGTTTTTTTATAAGGCCAAAATTCAACACCATATATGGATATCCCTTTTATTTCATTTCTCTTATTGATGTATCTAATATCTATAAGTGGTGCCACATTAAGAGACTCATATAGTTGCACTTACCAAATACACTTCTGGACAGCCTTCTTTGACTGAAGAAATTACATCTTGACATCTTATAAAGAATTTTGTGTAATCACAGTCAGCAAACAATGAATGTAGGAACTAAATTAGCCTAATAATAGTCCATGCTCTTCCTGCAGTATGCTAATGTCATATATTTGAGATGGTGGAATGGTCTTTTTCTCCAGGAAGATGTATTTGACATTGTCCTTCAAAAATGAAATTTAAACTCTACTTTAGCAAATATGTTATATTGAAATAAAGTTTGCCAGCAAAGTGTCAGTTCTGGAAAGAATGTTCTTTTATTTTTTTCAGTTTTTTATTTAGGATATTCAGTTAAACACAACAGAGACCAGCAATGCAGAACAAGATATGTCAATAACTAAAAGCCAGGGGAAGCAAAATATTTAAAATCATACTTGCAATCGTCTCAGTTATGTTTTAGTCTAGGATACATTAGATAAAATGAAGTGTTATTATCATGATATAAATCACTGTTTGATATCCATGTAAAATTAAAATTATTTTCAGCCCTGTCCCTGGTTAGCAAAAGTACATGTTATACCCCGTACTCTAGGATTAGATTCCCTGCTTGGGAAAAGGCTTTTAGATATGGAAGCTGCAATATAGTCAATCTCTTACATGTGGCTGGGAGACCAAAAATGCTCAGAGGATTATCATGAGAGGTACTAGCTTTAAATTCACAGTGAACTCCAGCTACAAGGTAGTTGTCTGTCACTTTTCATGAATAGCAGGTTTATAAAAACTACATTAAAGGGAACAGGTACATAAAAAATATCTGAGGCCTCATAAAAAATTTTCAATAGCTTCACCAATCACCCTTCAAATTCTGTAGTAAAATTTTGCTGATTATTCACTTAAAACTGTGCCTGTAACATATCCATCTTAAGATTCATATTTCAAAAGAAAAAGTAATTAAATTTTTAAGATAAAGTATGTTAAATATAAAATAACATAGATGAGGAAAGATGAAAACCCTGGATTTAAAGTCATACATTGGCCAAAAATGACACTAGAAATTTCCATAACAGTTTATTTTTGCAGAGAAAATTATTTTCAGCCTTTGTTTATTGATTTCCACAGACAAAAGGTGTCAAAAAACTTAGATAGAAAGATACCAGATTGATGTCTGGGGAGGGGGAAGTATCAGAGCCTTCTGAATTGCTGCCCAAAAAAATTGCTAAAAGATGTCAAATTGGTCCCAAAACGGAAAACACAGGCTTTCAGCTGCTGCTCCACAAGTTTTACATGTGCCATATTGGCCACGAAACAAAACACGATTTCTCAGCTGTTGTTCCAATTCTTCATGCTGAGCACATACAAATGAAGTGTAAATAATATTTTTATTTTTCAGAATCAGCAGAGCTGAATCTGTGCAAAGGAGGAAAAAGGCCCTTGGGTCTGAAAGTGTAAAGACTTGGAAGAAGGTGGGAATGTTGGTAGGAGGAGACTTATGGATGCTTATGTTCCATCGTAGACTGTGTTTGGCAAAGATTAGTTAAAAATTATTATCAGTGGATGCTTCTGCTGTGCTTAGGAACTCAGACAGTTGATGGAACCAGAGAGTTCAGAAAGACTGAGAAGAGTGAGGGCACTCAAGCAGAAAAATGCTCCAGATTGAAATGAGCTGTGCAACTGTGAGAATGAGGGAGACAAAGAGGCTGTGCTCTGGTTCCTGCCAGTGTCACTCCAGACCCTTTTTCCTGGACATATTCAGAAGACATGCAAATTTGGAAAAAAACATAAATAAAACAGGGAAAACTGCTCCCTGTGTAATCTCAGCCTGTGTTTTCATGGACGTTGTGTGGCCCTAATGGAGTGTACTTTTCAAAAGCCCAGGTCTGTCATTCCCTTCCCCATCTCAGATGTTTTCTTACCTTCTTCCCAGGTCCAGAAATCCTGACCCTATATCCTTCTTCGTATTGGCCAAGATGCTTTTTGAACTCTTACATAAACAGTTATATTTCACAGTCCAGTAGAAAATTACTCATCTTTTTCTGGGTTTTTATTTAGTTTTTTTATAGGTTGGTGACTTCTCTCAGCTGAGATTTGGAACTGAAGGGGAGTGTGGGGCCAGGACTTGGTAGAAGAAGAAAAAGGAAGACAAAAGCCTGAATTCTTTATTTCACAGAATGAGTTGTTACTCTGACAATCAGTGTTGCAATTCTTGAAGCCATAGCCTCAGTTCTTATTAGCGACACATAAAAGGGTCCACTTCAAATGAATCCTTACTTTTCCAGAGAGAGGAAACACTGTCAGTAGGTCCATGCTCTGGCTTGGAGCCCACTTCATGTACTTATCACCTAGAGCATGAGCTATCATAACTTGCCTTTCCAGTGATTAGAGAGATCTTTGAGCTATTAACTTGTGCTTTTTTTACTTATAGACTGATCTCCAAAAGCATCAAATACAAAGTTTATTAATAAATAGCTGGAATGTGTATTTAAAGTCTAATCTGTAGCAGATGTCTGTAAGAACCCAACATTTTATAGGAAAAAAAATCATTATGAATAGGCTGTATTATGTATGTTAACATGTTATTCAAGGGTGTTAATATATAGAATAAAAATGTTCTTGCAGGATGCTGATATTGATAACTCTTCATCATTAACATAAACCATCATAAATACATATTTTGATTACCATGGTCCAAGGGAAATGAATTGAAATTGTCAAAAGATTTAACATATTTTGATAGAGAAAAAGAAAACCTTTCATGCATGTACATTATGGATATGCGAAGTCCAAAGTTTGACTGTTTCCAAATGTATCATGTAATATTACCCCTCCTGACAAACCTTGCCCAAATATTCTGGCCTTCCAAAAATGCAGCCTAAATATTCTTGATGGGGAAACACAGTAAAAATTATGCCTTGGTGTCTCCTTGGCTTGACACGTGTGAACTTTGGCATTATGTGGTGAACTTCCATCTGCTTTTTAGTTGGTTATTTGTTTTAAGAAAAAGAAGATGGGAGCCTTCCAGTGAACCAGCAATCTTGGAAATACCTTTTCTCGGCAAGGAAAGACTGGAATGAAAGACATCTCATCAGATTAGGACGAATTTTAATGTATTAATCTGCTGTGTTTGAGACTCAATATGTTCTTCCCAACCTCCATTTTATATCCAGCATAAAGTAAAGGAATAACAGCTAAGGCCCTAGGGAATAGTAAGCTGTAGAGGAGAGATTAATTGGTGTCAAGTAGGGACTAGTAAAGGATCAGCTGATGCTGGAAGAATTAGGCTGCAGGAAACATTTTATAGTTGTCCTTCTCACTGAAAGCATGGTATTGTTGTTCAGCAGTCTAGTGCCTTTCCTTCTGTCAGCCTCAGTGAAGCTTTTAGCCAGGGAAGAAAGTGGATAATTAGCATTCCATTTGGACGCCTGCAGACCAGCAGTCTAGAATATTAAATAGCTTTGCAAAACAGGAATGGTCTGAACTGAACTGATTCATATTTCTTTATCTGAGGTCTTTGAAATGCAGGTTTATATATGTCCTAAAAAAAAAAAAAAGCTTTGCTCATAACTTCACATCTGCTTTTGACGTTTGAAACTAATCCCCTTGATATTTGACAACAAATTCCTAAACTGGAGGTGTGGAGGAAGGAGATGATAAAAGTGCTTCTGCACATGTTATAACAAGTATCCCATGTCACTCAGGATCTCTGAGCACGGTGCTGAAGATATGGAAATACAGGATATTAGTAATTGTGGTGGTTTAACCCTGCTAGGTAGATCAGCCCCACACAGATACTCACTCACTCTTCCCCCAGTGGGATGGAGGAGACAATCTGAAGGGTAAAAGTGAGAAAACTCATGGGTAGAGATAAAGACAGTTATAGGTAAAGCAAAAACTGCACACCAGAGCAAAGAAAAATAAGGAGTTCATTCACCACTTTCCACAGGCAGGCAGGTGTTCAGCCATCCCCAGGAAAGCAGGGATCCTTCATGTTTTACAGTGACTTGGGAAGACAAATGTTATCACTCTGAACTTGCCCCCCTTGCCTCTTCTTCCCCCAGCTCTACATGCTGAGCGTGACACCACACATTATGGAATATCCATTGGGCCAGCTGGGATCACTGTCCTGGCTGTGTCCCTTCCCAACTCCCAGTCTCCTTGCTGGTGGGGTGGGGTGAGGAGCAGAAAAGGCCTTGATGCTGTGTGAGCCCTGCTCAGCAATAATTAAAAACCCCTGTGTTATCAACACATGTTTCATGACAAATCCAAAACATAGCCCCACGCCAGCTAATATGTAGAAAATGAATTCTGAGACAAAACCTGCACAGTGCTGCAGAGGATCAAACTTGTGTTTACAATAGCACATCCCCTTGTCTGATTCTATGTTTTATCAATGGCCACAATGCTCCCTTAGAGGATTCATCATTCTTAGTTAAAGATGTTTTTCCTAACTAATTTTCTTGCTTTATCCTGAGGGCATATGAGGTATAGGCATATGAGGTATAGGCATTGGTTTATTAATTCTTGTGACATTACAGTATCTCTAACATCAAAGCCATTATTTCTAAACCAGGCAGTGAATTCTACTGGCCATACAAGAATATACAGCCTTTCATGGAAGCATAAAGGTCAGGAAATTAGGCAAATGGCTGCCCAGAGTGCTTAGTTTGAGGTGCTTGTTAGAATAATGCTGTGGAAACTGTTGGCAGAGGCTTCCTTTTACCTGCTCTACAGAACTGCATTGTAAGTGAGGAACAGAATAAAAAAGATGTGGAAACTAGAATGATAATTCTCTTTGCTTTTCTTCCCAAGGTGTGTGCATGTGTGGGAAGTGTGATGGCAATCTGGACAGCTGTTTGGGGGCAGGTGAGCACTGATGAGGAGCACACCAGCTTTCCCTGTGGCTCTCCTCTCTGACCATCCAGACTCTGGATGGGATGGGATCAGTTGCAGCAGGACCAGATGAATGGTCAAGTCCTCCATGGCAGGGTGGCTTAGTACAGAAATTACTTGGATCTGCAAAGTATACCCAGTCTTCTCTCCTGTGAAGCACTGAAAATGGTGACCCTCATTCTCTTCCTTTATATGGCCTTATACAGCTGTAATTTTCTCTCCCAGTCATGATTTCCTCCAGATCTTGAAGCCTGTGCAGATATCTCTCATCCACTAGCCCTCACCAGCCTCCCCAGGGCTCCTTCCACCTTGCCCACAGGCCAGGACTCTATTCTGGCCACCAACCCCTGGCTCAGCAATGACACAGCAGGGCTGGTCTCCAGCTATCCAAGGCCCAGCCCTGCCTGGCCACAGCTCCTCCAAGCCAGGTCCACCCACAAGCCCATGTCCTAGTCTGTCCCCAGCCCTGGGCTTGGGGGTGTCCAATGCCCAGGGCTGGAGCTGGGCAGGGGAGATGATGAAGCATATCCTCCTGGGAGCCATGTCCAGGCATGGGAAGTACAAGAAAACTGCAGGCAGCCATCACAAATTTACAAATCATGCCTGACCAGTTTAATTGGCCTCTCTAAAGAGACAGATGGTGAGGGGAGAGCAACGGGGATTTTTCCGTGGCTAAGAGGGCAAGATACAATCAGGGTGTTTGGACTTGTGAGTACATAGTGAACTACCTGGATGGCCAGCCTCAAATATTTTTGTTCAGTGCTGTGAAGCCCCAGTGGCATCCAGTTTCCTCAGGGGTCAATACTGAGACCAGTCAGTACCTTTTAACATTCTCCCTGCTGACCTGGGTGATGGAATGGAGTGCATCCTCAACAAGATCAGGGGACTGGGAGGAACAGTCAATACTCTGGAGAGTAGTGCTGCAGTTCAGAGGGACCTCAGAAGCTGGAGAAATGGGATGACGTGAACCTCATAAAGTTTAACCAAGGCAACTGCAAAATCCTGCATCTGGGATAGAGCAGTGCTGTGCAACAGTGCAGGCTGGAACCAGCTGTGTGGGAAGCTACTTTGAAGGACAGGACCTGAGAGAGCTCTTTACCCTATTCAGTATTTGTGAAAGGGTGTGTGGAGTACTGTGACAAGTATTTGCCATTAAAATAGTCAAAAACTTCAGTAGTCTTCAGTGTGCCTGTTTATAGCTAAGCCAGTCAATCTATGCTCCCTGTAGAGAAAAAAAAGTATTTGTAAAATGTAATTCAATTGAATGATCAGGGATATATAATTGAAGAGGAACTAAACTGTGTTATAGGAAGTGCCCATGTTTCTCCACTCATAAGGAGTCAAGACAACTGCAGGCATCTGGGACACACAAATGTGTATTTGATCAAGTGCCTCATGACAGAAAACAACTCCTCTGTGTGTATGATACTGGCATGGCTGGGGTTTGAATAGTCTGAGCTGCAGCCCTGTAGTACTTGTGAAATGGCTGGTACCCGCCTTCCCCATCCCATCAGAAATTACAGTATTCCCAATCCAACCCTGCTGCCTCTGCTCTCAGACTCACTGAGATTACCAGATTTGGATGTCTCTTAAAATCTTCGTCTACAGTCTCAGGACTTAAGAACTTACCTGCACCTGCTTTTTAAGAAAAACTGTGAAATTCTTCTACTTTCTTTAGCTCTTAGAGAAAGATAGATGCTAATGCTGGAGGGAAAGGGTAGAGTGTTTTTATTGTTTAGAAATTTTCAGGATGTTTAGATGAGCAGAAAGGAATTGTTCATTACAGTAATTTTTTTTTACAAAAATACTCTCACAGGTATCTACCATCATGGACCTGCCCTTTCCGGTCTTCTTTTCTACATAAATTAAAATAAATAAAGATTAATAATTTATAAAGAGGAAAGCTGGAAGCTAGGGGGTCTGTCTTATTCCAGGTTTGCAAACAGACTTTATGCTGTCTAGACAAGTAGAGAATGTGTATTGACCTTTCCTTTTTCCTGCTCTAACATCCATGTTTGAAGAGGAAGATCCTGACTTTTTTCATAAGTGAAGTATGAATACACTACACAGATCTTTTTGAAGGAGGCTAGAAACAGGTTTTTATCATTCAGAGCTCCCGAAAGGACCATTTGAGCATAGTTTTCCTGTTCAGGGAGGAAATAGCTGTGTCTGTGAGCCGAATGGACTCTTATTTCCAATAATTTTCCAGTGGTAAACTATGATTCAGCTTCCATTTATAAAGTGAAATGAGTGCCTAAATAATCAACAGTAAAAAGCCAGAAGTAGGAAATGAACCATCCTTCAAAACAATTCCACTCTGTTTAGTTTGGATTTCATTCCATTGTTAAAGGATTTCCTTATGTGCAAGGTGTTACAGATTGGCAAGCTGAAGCCATTCTAGGCACAAATATTTCATTTTGCACTGTGTGTAAATATGAGATAACTATCTGTATAACTTTAAAATCATCTCCTAGAGATAGTAGCTCTTCCGGTGCTTTAGAAGAGCACTAGTTACAGGGGGAGAGGAAAGCCATTACTAATGAAGATAAATAGAGCATCTCTTAAATTGCTCTAGTTTACAGTAAGTGCAAAAGCAGCCTGGCTTATTCAGCTCTGTTTAGCTGAGGGCAAATAGGGAACTTACCGCTTACTCTATGATATAAGCTCAGCAAACGTTATTATCTACTGATTTGTCAGCTGCAAACATAGATAAGACTTAACAAAGTGATATGAATGCTGGAAGCTCTGTCTGAAGGATATTCAGCACTTCAGGTGGCTCAGGTGGAATTCTTTGGGGTTAAAGTTAGACATCCAGTCATATTTGTGGGTGGGGGAGGTTGCAAGAAAGAGTACACTTAAACACATTGCCTAAAAGCTGATTCATCATGTTCCCAAGGAGTCACCTTGCTACCTCTTCTCAGCAATCTGTATGTACAAAAGATAGTTGTTGAATGCTGAGCAAAATGGATCATAGAAAATTTGTCATTGTAAGAAGCGGGTTTGCTCCCTTGTGACTCCACTCTCCCACTCAGTCTTATTTATGCTTCAACACAAATTAGTGGTGAGTGCAAAGCAAAAGCTATGATCTGGAAACCTCCAAATTTAGATTCTGAGCTGGAACACAAATTCAAATTTATGAGCTTTTAAATTAAAACAATAACTTCTACCTACTCTCTGGTTGCTGAAGTGTCTCTTATGTCAAGTGTTGACAAATTCATATTTAAGGTTTAGAAAATAATGGATTTGCCCCAAAAAATAATTTAAAGTTGATTTTGTTTGGATGGGGTCTTTTTTGCTTCTGCTTTTGTTGGTTATAATTTTTTTAATATATTTAAAAATGAATATTGCATTTTCCTCTCTTCTTTCTGTTTCCTGAGTAATATGTGTTGCTTATTTCACAATTCCAGGCACTTCACACTTTGAAGAGTCTAAATCACTGTTTGAAATAAAAGTTTCAGTTCTTTTACTTTCTTTTGATTTTAGCAGCTGAAGTTTTAAGGAAAATAACAAATATTCTGACAGTTTGGGAAGTCTAAATTGGAAATCAAGTTTTGACATTCAGCCTCATTTTTCTGTATTTGTTCCACAAACTTATTTGTAAAGCCAATATTATTTTACATACTAGCCTGAAACCTGGAGGAAAGACAAGCTGAGTGTTTTATAAGGCAGGCCATAAATAAAATATGAATATGTAGAAAGAATCCTTTCCAGTCACACTGAAAATTAACTTCTAGGATATCCCATCTTTTTAAATATCTGTCCTATGTGCTATTTTACTGAAAGAACATTAGCTAATTATGATATATTCAGGAGCATTAGCAGAAAAAGTCTGTCTTTCACAGACATGAATGAACTATGCTGTGTCAAATGAATTTTTTGTCCAGGTGCACAGAACATTTCAGACAATTTCTGAACTTCTTCCCAATCTAGTTGGCTATGGATTCAGTGTTAATGATTCACACAGTAAACAGTGATGTTCAGAGTGTTCATTAAGTTCCATTGTCTGTTGCTCCTCTAGACAGTTATTTACCTTCATTTACAATAAGCAATTTTCCATCAAGAAGAGCTCTCTTAATTTAATTGGCTGTGTCAGGCTACTTTTCTGTGATTTTTCTTTTTTGGCAACAGTTTTTCCAGCTTGTTCTTTAACTGTCATTTGCCTTCTCCTGTATTTTAAATCTATCATGCTTCATGACAGACAGACTTGTAATTTGGACTCTAATCATTTCTGATTCTCATGTTTTGACAGACACAGACTTGTCTTTCTGCACCTCCTTCCACACTTTCACTCTTTATTCTGCATTTACTTGTGGCACACAATACTCTCTGTTTAACCCTTTCCTTTTCCATTTTCCACTTTTACACAACACATATACTATAAGCAGATATGCTTTAAATTATGGATGTGTTAGAGAGACTTCCAGAAATTACTCTGTTGAACTAAAAATGATGGTGTTTGAAACTATCTACAGACATATTTATTTCATTCTCTAAGGTTCCACCTGACTCAATTTGGAAGGGCTCTAAGTAGAGATGATTTAGTTAACTAAAGACCTTTTTCTATCTCTTTTTTTTTTTAACCTTGGTTATTTTAATATTAAATTCAATGTCTGAGAAAGTCTCTTCTGTCATTACAAATATTCTTAAGATCAAAACATCCTTACCTTGAGAACTAAAGGATTCAAGTTAGAATCAAGCTGTTTGGTTCCACCTACAAATAGCAAGACCACACTTAGCTGCACCGGTGCTATAAGGCTCTCTGCTGGGGAAGTGAAGTTCCCTTCCCACTGAGAAACCGCATAAGGACTGCTGTTCCTGCTTCCAGGAAAAAGCCCATGCTGTAACATCAGTTGTGCTGCTTTCAAAAGGTGGGAAAATGCTTCTTCTTGAATTCAAAAGCACTGTGTTCTGCTCAAAGTCATGATTGTGTGACATAGCTGTGACTTTGTGGAAAACATCCCATTGGCAGCTTGTCCCTGGAATGGTGCCTGTCTATTACATCTAGCCAATGCAGAGGTGAAGATTTCCTGAGCATCCTGTCCTCATACTTCTTATCAGGACAGTCCACATGAAGTGATTTATAAAATGAGATACATATATTTGACTTGTGTCTTCAGTATTTTCTGCACCTTTTTTGTGTTCCAATATATATGCATATACATGAGCAGATACACACACATAAAAATAACTGATCTCTTAACTAACTTTTCATATCCTGCTGATTCAAAAATATTCTGAAATAATATAAATGGCTTGGAAATGAGGGGAGTGCAGTGGATGTTGCTCCTTTTAACTTTAGAAATACTTTATTGTAAACTAACTGATAAAGCAGGACTCTGTAAGAGGACAGTAGACTGAAAACTGAGGTACCAGTGGTATGGCCTGAGAGAGGATATGGGAACAATGTATTTAAACATCTTCATTATGGAGTTGGATGATTGGACAGAGCTTATCATCAGCAAGTTTGTAGATGATATAAAACTTGGAGGAATGCTTGATATATCCAGAAGGGTGGGCTGCCATCAGCAGCACTGTCAGGCTTGAGAAACATGCTGACAGGAAACTCAATGAGCTCAACAAAGGAAATGCAAAGAACTCCATGCACCATGTTAGGCTAGGAGCTGTCCAGCTGGAAAGGAGGTTTGCAAAGAAGGACCTTGAGGTTCTGGTGGACAAGAAGATGAGTGTGAGCCAATAATATGCTCCTGCAGCACTCTGGGCTGCCAACAGCACTGTGAACTGAATGAGAAGAGCAAGTCAAGATGCATAATCTTTCCCCTCTTCTCCACACTGGTGAGACACATCCAGACTCTTGCAGTTCTGGGCCCTTAATGACAAGATACGCGTGGACTTATCAGAAAGAGCATTGCAGAACCACAAAGATGATGAAGGGATGGAGCCTCTGTCCTATGAGGAGAGACTGAAAGCGCTGGGACTGTTCAGCCTGGAGAGCACAATACTGAGGGGGATCTTATCAATGTGGATAAAATACCTGATGGGAAGGTATAAGGAATGGAGACAGACTTCAAGGCTGTAGAAATACACAAAATTCTATTTAAACACAAGAAAAAACTCTTCGTCCTATAAATAGTCAGACACTGCAACAGATTGCTCAGCAAGGTAGTGCAGCCTCCATCTGGGAGATTAAAGAACCAACCATACACAGCCCTGGGTACCTTGCAGTAGATCAGCTGGCTTTGGGCATGGAGAGTGGACAAGACAATCTCTAGAGGTTCCTTCTGACCTCAACTATTCTGTGATTCTGACTTGTACTTCCGTCTCACTTTACCACATCTGTGTTAAGGGCTGATTTTACAAACATTAGGCAATCTCTGCAAGGCTTCTTTGCATGTACATGGTTTAGCGAGGTGCAAAATGCTTTTGTAGCATCAGGGTTTGACATTGGAGTTACAGAAACCTTTCTTGATTTTTTACCTGTACAACTGAACTGGTGTGAAGATGTTCTCTCCCCCTGAAAACCTGAAAGACAGTATTCTGGAGAGACTCTGTCTAAGCTGCAGAGACTGACTGAAATTGTTCTCTTTTGTCTCAAGGATCATTATCTTTTTGAACTATAGTTTTGAAGCTGAGTTTAGAAATCAGCACTGCAGAGTACTTGGTGTGCAAGGGAGACAAGGTTGAGCACAAATAATATTGGAGTGAAAAAAGAACAAAATTATTGAGCTGATCTATGCTTTTCAGAATAAAAGTGAACAGGAAGAAATAATTTCATTATCTCTTCATGAGGCACATTAATGAAACTGAAAAGTACAGTACATCAGAATTACAGTTCTATTTGGCATAGAATTTCAAGGAAAAAGAGATGACAGCAGAGGATACAGCAGGGAATGTGCAATTTGCCAAAATATTTTGAAGATGGAAAAAAAGAAGGAAAAATACTGGGATGTCACTGCTTTCAGAGGAGACAAATTCTTATCCTTAATCACCTTCAGGGTCTGTAGATAATATTGTCCACTTCAAGGTTATCTTTCTATATTGTTCCTTGTTAGCAGCAAGCAAAACGTTAGCAAGAAGAGGAGCATTTTTTCCTTTCTATTTCAGTAAATGCTTTTATGACTGTATAAACCAAATATGGCATACCAATCTCTGACAACAATGCATTTGTATACCCAGTGCCATCACCTCTAGACATTTTGCAGATAAAATCTAAAGCAATGTAAGAATATTTAGTAGATTCTCAATACTGTGGTGGAACTGTTGGACACAGGAATAATGCCCAACATCCAGGTCTGGATGGACATATCGTCTGCCTCCTGGCCCTGAAGAATTCAAAGCAATTCTGTTGAAGGAGATACATGGAGTGTCTTGCCCTGAGCCACCAAACCCCAGGTGGTAACATGACATACACTTGTAGCCCACCCCAGACATCACTAGATGATCTCCAATATTTTTTTTTCTGTGAATAAGATTTTCTTTGAGAAAAATAAGATTTTTCTTTTTTCAATTTCCTTTTTTTATTAGCTGTTAGAAATTTAGGGATAAGCAGAGAGTTGGGAGCACAACTCAGGAGTATTTTGTTTACCTATTTTTAACCTGCAGGTTATCTGTAAACAGATCTGCAGGTTATCAGCAAGGCAGGTGTTATGATCCAGTTTTAAGGTTCTTAGAAATGCCTCTACCCAAATTAAGGTGCAAACGAGACCGTATGCCAGTGACAATAGTAAGGGTTTTATTTCGTCGTAAATATGAGAGAGAGACAGAAAGAGAGAAAGAGAGAGG
>NW_008240221.1:7466217-7494470 GCF_000691975.1 Corvus brachyrhynchos
AAAGAAAGAAAGAAAGAAAGAAAAAAAGAAAGAAAGAAAGAAAGAAAAAAAGAAAGAAAGAAAAAGAAAAAGAAAGAAAGAAAGAAAGAAAAAGAAAAAAAAGAAAGAAAGAAAAAGAAAGAAAGAAAGAAAGAAAGAAAGAAAGAAAGAAAGAAAGAAAGAAAGAAAGAAAGAAAGAAAGAAAGAAAGAAAGAAAGAAAGAAAGAAAGAAAGAAAGAAAGAAAGAAAGAAAGAAAGAAAGAAAGAAAGAAAGAAAGAAAGAAAGAAAGAAAGAAAGAAAGAAAGAAAGAAAGAAAGAAAGAAAGAAATAGAAGATAGGTGGGGGGACAGAAAGAGTGACAGGGACAGAATAAGGAAACTATCACCACTCCGTGGATCCCAACGATGTTGGTTGATCCTCTCCAGCTGGTCTCTCGGTGGTGAAGGTCCCCCCAGAAGGCACAGAGTCCCATGGGTGTACATGCTCAGGCTGGGTGGGCATGTCTGGCCATGTCCCCCTGGGGTGGGGGGTCAGTCTCTCACAGCAGACTCTGGGTCTGTTCCATCACGTGCAGTCCTGTGGGGCAAAGCCTCTCATGTGAATGTCCCGTGGATGTGGCCTGTGGGGTTGGGGGTTCCACAGTTGGGTCAGTTTGTGCAATCGGAGGATGGGTGTTCACTGCCTCTCACTAGAGGTTGCACCATGCACCTGAGCTTCTTTTTTACTTAGTAATCCATGGATCTGCAGAGCAGAAGTTGAAAAATTGCTCAACCTCTGAACTCAGTGTGTCCCCACTGTCTCTGCCCTGATTTTGGCTGTTTTGCCTGAGAGCATGGGGAGTTCTTATTTCCAAGGCAGAATATGAGATAGAAGCAGGTTTTTTGGGTGTCAACCAAATTATTAGAAGCATAAAAAATATGATGACCATGTTAAGCCAAGCACAATTCTGATGGAAATAGAGCCGGGAAATTTCTCAGGCTTTCCCTTTCCTTGGTAGGACACTGGGTTTGTGTGAAAGTTTTGTATATACGTGTACATCACAAACATTATATACAAGTGCTTTGAGGCTAATTGTCCCTGACAGTCTGACATAATGCCTCTAGAATAACTCCAACAATTAAATTTCTGTCTGCAGAAAGTCAGGCAAATCTTTGATTCCTTGATCTCAGTACAAACTACAGGAATTCAAAAGACATAATGCCCACAGTGCTACCTCCAGCTATGATAGTCTTCATAAAGCCTGGGGTAAAGAGCATTGGCTGAAGGAAGATTTTGGAGAAATCTCCCTCAGGCAAGTGTGACACTGCACAAATGCCTCAGTTGAAGAAGTAGCAGCTATGTTATTTTTCACTTTTGTAAAAGCTAGATTAATGAGAAATTATTTTCTGCTTTCATCCAGCTCATGTTACACTAAATAATGCAAGTTTTTAGTTTTGTTCTTCCTTGTTTCGTGATTCAGTTTAAAATATAGGCAATTTTAGATAGAGACTTTGTGTTCTCTTTCTACCTGTAAGGAAATGTAACAATAGATGCCAAAAAATTACTATAATTAAATAATGAGCAACTGAAAAAGTATGGGACAGTTAGAAGAATAGCTCCTGGCATTCTCTTGAGGAAAAGTAGCATTTTATCTTGGCCTTTCAGAGATTCAGATTCTTTTTTAACTGCTCCTTTTTTCTTTTCTCTCTTTTTTTTTTTTTTTTAAGTCAGTGCAACACTCTCAGACCAGCTGCCAAACATACATGATGTATAAAATCTATTCTGGGGAATGTGCTGTTGTAGTTACTTGCTTTACTGGTCATTCTTTTTTTAGTGTTTTGCATGCTGTATTTTAAACAACATCTGCTTTACCCAAGAACATAATTCGGAAACCATGTAACAACCTTTGTAGCAGTTGGCCATGTTCCCGGTTTGAGTTCCTCAAAAGCTTTGGCTGTGGGCCGCAGATGAAAGGAAAGCAAAAGAAACAAGATGGTTTGAAAAGTGGTCAACCCTCAGTGGTGGCAGAGTAACAAAGGCACTTATTCCTCCAGAACAGCTCCCTGTCTGTGTTCCCTTTAATACCTGGTGGCTTATGTGATTAACCAATTTTTTTATTCCATGACACTCCTGTGAGCTTGATGGAGCAGGTGCTGATCCTAGAACTAGATTGTATTCTGTTTTTTAAGATTTATTTTCGAAGTGGTAATTGGTAACACCATGGAAAGCCCTTTGAAATATCTGGACTGATGTCCACAGTTTAGCTGGTGCACCTGCTAAACCTTGACATCTTTTGGAAAAGAACCTGGAAGTGTTGGTCAACAGCAGCTGAACATGACCCAGGAGTGCCCAGGTGGCCAAGAAGGCCATTGGCACCCTGGCTGTATCAGCAATAGTGTGGCCAGTAGGACCAGGGCAGTGATTTTCCCCCCTGTACGTGGCTAATTTGCTATTAATTAACCTAAAGTAGGTTAGGACTCTGCTAAGTGGTTTAGAGGTCTAAGTATTATGTGTGTACTGTGCCTCATTGTTGCTTAGTTCAGCTAAGATAAACATGTGGATACAAGCTTAACTTTAGACACACAGTCTCAAAATGGGCCACACATATTTGAAATTAAACATATGGTTAAGAGTTTAACTAGATCAGCATCTGAGTACTTAGTCTGAGACTATGGTATTGGTTACCTCTTCTTTCCATCTGGTTTAAAGGTTTTATTGATGATCCAAAGGGAAGTATGGAATAAATCAAACAGAATCTTTCGTCAAAATTTCTGCAAAAACATCTTAAAAGAATCTAGACAATAGCACAAATGTGTACTCGGAACAACTGATACAAAAGAGTACTCTGTCTACACATTTCATTTGCTGTTAAATAATGCTGTACTTACACTGCATTTTTTCCCCATTTCCCTTCAACTCTTCCTGCTGTATTAAGTAATATTCTTGGCACTAACAACCCAGATAAAGGATGTTGTTTCTGATGTGTAATTGGAGTGGTGTAACTCATCATTTAGCACTTCATTTCCATTTCCATTCACACTTCATGGCATATTATCAGCTACAACAGAATATGTCTGTAAACCAAATTTAGGTAATGCCGTATAACAAAGGATTTCTGTTTATTTCAATTGTAGATTTTTACCATATATATTCTTCCTTTCAACTTATTTAACCAAATTCCAAAGAGACTTCCAGATACATGAAATGTTTGACAATTTTTATGTGGGTACTTTATTTCCTATGTAATTTATTGGCTGATGTTCTCAGAGTACTTTACAGATGCTAACTGATTTGATTTCAGATACAGGTAAGTCAGATAGAAATTCTCTCTAGTTCTAATGAGACACAGAGAATGAGAAACTGCAGATAGTGCTGAGCTCAGTCCCAGGTGTTTAGGCATTACTGATCCATCAATGCACAGCTTAAAGCCTCAAAATCCTTGAAAGACAGTCAGTGAGCATTGTAGATACCTCTGAGTGACTCCTTAGAATTAACCTTTTCTATCAGTTAGTCTTTGAAGGGGTTTCCCTGAGAAAGTATGATGTTGGGTTCCCCAATAACTAAAAAGTCTTTCTTTTTCAGACTAAAAAAAAAAGAGGTTTTTTTTTTTTTAAGACAGAAAAAGACATACTGTTTTCTTTCAGCGTTCACCAGGATTTTTCAGCTGTAAATGTTCTTGGGACATTGGGACACTGGGACTTGTCCCAGTTTTCAAAAAGGGCAAAAAAGATGACCCTGGAAACTACAGGCCGGTCAATCTGAGTTTTCTCCCTGGTAAAATTACAGTAAAGATTATACTGGAAGGTATAGAAAAACACCTGAGAGACATCACAGTCATTGGTCACAGCTAGCACAGCTTTATGAGACAAAGTTCTGCTTATCCAATCTGATTTCACTGTATGACAATGTAACCCACCCAGCTGATCAAGGGAAGCAAGCTGGTGTAATCGTTTTGGATTTCAGCAAAGCTTTCAATACTGTCTCTCACAGGATCCTTCTGGGCAAAATGTCCAGCGTTCAGCTGGATAAACATGTCTTGCAATGAGTGTGCAACTGGCTCATGGATTGGGTCCAAAGGGTGAATGGGGCAACATCAGACTGATGACCTGTCACTAGTGGGGTTCCACAGGGCTCCATCCTTGGCCCTGTGCTCTTCGACATCTTCATAAACGTCTTGGATGCAGGACTGGAAGGGACACTGAGCAAGTTCACAGATGATACAAAACTGGGAGGAGCTGTTGACTCCCTCAAAGCCAAGGATGCCCTGCAGAGAGACCTTGACAAATCAGAGGACTGGGCAATCACCAACTGTATGAAGTTCAACAAAGAAAATACCGGACGCTGCACCTGGAATGGGGCAACCCTGGATGCATGGGCAGACGAGGGACTGAGAGGCTGGAAAGCAGTACCACGGAAAAGAGATTTGGGAGTCCTGGTCAATGGCGAGGTGAACATGAGTCAGCAGTGCCCTGGCAGCCAGGAGGGCCGAGTGTGTCCTGAGTTGCATCAGGCACAGCATCACCCGCCGAGAAAAAAAATGTCGCTCTCTGCTCTGCACTGGGGCAGCCTCACCTCGAGTGCTGGGGGCACTTTTGGGTGCCATAATATAAGAAAGATATAAAGCTATTACAAAGTGTCCAAAGGAGGGCCACAAAGATGGTGAAGGGCCTTGAGGGGAAGCTGTGTGAGGAGTGGCTGAGGTCACTTGGTCTGTTCAGCCTGGAGAAGAGGAGACTGAGGGGAGACCTCATTGTGGTTACAGCTTCCTTGTGATGGGAAGAGGGAGGGGCAGACACTGATCTCTTCTCTGTGGTGATCAGTGACAGGAAATAAGGAAATGGCCTGAAGTTGTGTCGGGAGAGGTTTAGGTTGGATATTAGGAAAAGGTTTTTCACCCAGAGGGTGGTTGGACACTGGAACAGCTCCCCTGGGAAGTGGTCACAGCACCAGCCTGACAGACCTCAAGAAGTGTTTGGACAACGCTCTAAGGAACACAGTGTGATTCTTGGGCACACCTGCACAGGGCCAGGAGTTGGACTTTGATGATCATATTGGGCGACCTCTAACTCAGAATACTCTGTTAGACTTTTAATAAGAGGGATTCCTGACACAGAGAATGAGAAAATTGGCCAGGACATCGCACTTCTCATGAGGGTATTTTTGACTGGGTTTTTTTGGTGGTGGTGGTTGGTTGGCTTGTTTTCATTTTGTCAATCAATTTCATTTTGTATTTTCATTATATACATATATATATATATATATGCATACATAATATTTTTACTTTTTTAAACCATGTCTATAATCAACAACATAAAAGCAGAAAAAATATTATTTCTCAGACAGTAAGAAGCAATTACATCTAGATCCAGAAAAGAAAGATAAATAATTTCAACTTAACTGCAATAAATTTGTTTCTTCAATGTTTTAAAAATGATGTTTTTTCTAGTTTATGTTTAAATAGTTCACAGTCCCATTTTCTTTTTGTCACATTCCCTTTTCAGAAAGAATTAATTTACTCCATTTCATTCAATAAACATTCATATAGTTTATAAAACAATAAATTATGTTTGTAGATAGAAAAAGAGTTTATATATTTTCACTAAAAATATTATCCATTCATCCAACCTTGTTTAACCTTCTGTAGATGAAAGACTGCTAATGACTTCTTGTTGACAATAGCTAGAAAGTGCCAAATGAAGTAACAATGTACCTGCTTACGTGAGACTGAGAACAAAGCTATTTAATATCTAGTAAAACTTCATCTCTTGGTATTGTGAACATCTTATTTAAGTCTTAAAAAGCATTGTGACACAGTTTTTCTTTATGTAATTTTAAAAATAATGTTTGATAAATAGTATTAACATGTTTTAAAACTAGCAGTTCATTAGCGGTGGTTATGTTTGAATTCTTAGGGAATAAAACTGAAATCCAAAATAATAGGAGAATGCAGTCTATAGATTACATCATCAGAAAGAAAATATTTGGAAATACTGCATTTCGTAGCTACTATAAAAAATGATTTCATGCTGTACTGAGATAAAGGATTGTGTGGAATTCTTAATAGAAACACAATATATGCCAATTTCAACTGTCCTTTGCAGTAACAATGAATTCATTTGTAAATTCGCAAAATCATCTTGCTTCAGGACATTTAGGAATTCAAGCAGTCACCCTCACTTTTTTGGTGGTGACTTACATTAGCTTGTTGTAGACTAGTGATAGAACAAAAAAGCCTACACACTTGATTTTATTCCAGGGGCAAATTTCTTGAATACTTTCCAAATCTGACTGGAGAGTAGAGCATCTATAGGAATGATTATGTGTAAGAATGTTTTAGCCTAAAAACTTCAGCTGAGAGCTAAATTTCTCAAATTTCTTCTAACTCAAATTTCTTCTAACTACAGAATCCTATTGTCTACTTGAAGTTAGCTTAGGTATTTATATGGCAACTTTGTAGACCTATAGGTCTGTAAATTGCTAAATTACTTTGGGATATTTATATTAATACTTCTCACAGCAAAATAACTCAACATGATTTAAATAACGGGTAATCGAAATTGAAGATAACTTTTTTTTCTCTGGAGTAGTAAGGAATGTATAATATGGGATCTAAAATAAGAGAAAGATGTAAACAAACAGAGGAAGATAAAAGAGGAAAAGTATAAACAACTGTGAAGATGAAAGTGTTATTTCAGATGCAAAGCTCTTACAAGTGGAATATAGCTGCTTGTCACAGAGAAACCAGAACAGTATTTGCTAGTTCCCCAAATGTAACTGAGGAGTAAATACTGAAGAGAATGCTAAATACCAGGAATACCCAAAGAGAATAAAACTTCCACTGGACATGGAAAAAAGGCAAATCTTGGATTAATTTTGAAAAAGGTTAATCTATTAGCAAAGATTAATTTCCTATAAAATTATGAAATAACTGTGCAGTACTGTATCTTAGGATAGATTCTTACAGAGTAATTCAAGTACATGATATCACCCCTGCCTCTCATTACATGACAGAAATATCACCTTATTTAGCAAAATTTAATAAATTGAAGAAAATTTGGATCATATGTCTCATTGTCAGTCATATGTTGTGGTGTGCAGATAATATTTGGGTCAAACATACTAATATGAATGTACCCTACCTTTGTGTGACAAGATTTCTACCTATTATCTGATATGGAAAACCTTCATTTTGTCATGAAATAAAAATACTTCCATGACAGGGAAAAAGATTCACCACAAATTAGGGAATGAGCCATTGGCTGTATGAATTGTTGGAAGCATGCTGTGCACTTCTCACGTAGGTGACGAACAGTCTGACTTCAGTTAATTTAAATCCATACTTGAAAATAATTGTTGCAGTACTCTTACCAGACAAGTTAACCTAATAGATCATGTTTATCCTTGTTTGAATGATTCTGTGGGAAATAAAAGCAATTTTCATTTTTCGTTTTTTCCTGAAAGGTACAGAACTATTTTATCAGTTTGACTACAGAACACATTTTTGATTAACTATGTGGATATTCAGTTCTAAATTTTACACAGTAGCACTCATAAGAAGTTGTTTCAAATTATAGTATCCATTTAAATGTGAAGGCTGTAGCATTTAATAATTACCTATTATAATACATGGAGAATAGATGAAATCTACCATATAAAGGAAGGTAATCTGGTTCCAGGAAGCTTGATTTTTCCCTGTCAATTTACTTGTGAGTTATTCCATCAATATTGAGTGATTAATTAGACAGTGCATTTGTTTTGCTGTTACAGTGTCTTAGAGTGGTCAATAAAATCTTTCATATGCTCTAAATGACTGCATGTCTGTGCTGGAATGTCATTCCAGCAACTGCAATACATCAGGTATTTTTCATAGTGCATAGAGGGGAATATAAATAAATACTGTAGATTAAATGCACACATTTCAAAGCTGGATGTGTTATGAGAAAACAAAAACTCTTCTTGAGTTCTTCAACATGAATATCAGACTAATATTTTAGGCTAATCTGAGTGGAGATGTCGAAATTACAGAAATTTCATTATTGAAATGGAACTTAAAATTTATGGCACATAAAAGCTGAAACTCAGGAAAACTTTTGAGATCTTCTGATCACTTCTATCTCTAGCACTTCTTTAGCAGCAAGTGGCTTGGATTCAGAATTAACAGCTCTGAGTAGCTGGAAATCAGAATTCGTAACCTAGATTGGATGTGTAAAAACTTCCAGAAAGATGGCATTAGCAAGGAAAAATTCACTGTCACTGACAAAATTACTACACAATTCTGTTTATTAACAAGCTACTTAGATCACAGTTCCTGCTTAACAGAATCTGTGACACTGCTAAAGATGATGTCCTTGTTATTGCCAGTTACAAGAATATATCCAGCATATACTAAGTAGCTTAACATGCCCAAATTAATGCACATTAACTGTAACTGTTGCATTGAATTTTAATGACTGTATTCAAGGCTGTGTTCCTCCCAAAGCTATGACAGCTACCCAAGAGGTAAGAGCAGAAATTCCACTTCCTCCCATGTCAGAAGCTATAATAAAAGGAAATAGAACAACGTAAATCTACCTTTTCCTGACAGAGATTGTTAAGCATCTGGTAAATGCAGCAACATAGACTTGCTTCAGTTTCAAGATTATAATCTTATTGGAGAAATTAATTGCTAGGAAGAGCAATTTTTACCTCTAGGCTGGTAACTCAAACACAGTCAAGGTCAACACAGTCAAAACTCATCAAGAGCATGTCTCTGACCAAAGGCTCACCTGATACAGCTTTTGTAGAGAAAGCTGTCTGTGGAAATTACTTACACTTTCCACATCCAGACATTACCACCACTGGGAAAGGCAGTGGAAGGACCATCTGAGAACATGGACAGCCCTTCTCTTAGTGGGGAATCTCTAATGTCTTTGATGACTTTGTGAGATAGACCAACACAATGATCCACAGGGGATTATACCTCTGTTGCTTATGATATGCCTCTTTACATTCTGATCTAGCACATTTTGTCAATAAAACATTCACAGGAGGATTTCATATCTCAAGAGAGTTTCATATCCTTTAGTTAGATTATTAGTGCAGTCTGTACATCTCTCTGAAGTGCAGAGGAAAGGAACTGCACTTACAGAATTTTTTTTCACTTAGTGGCATCAAAGGAAAAGTCATTCCTATATTCTCTACCTTGGCATTTTTGCAAAAACATTTCAACATCTTCCTTCAAGCCCTTCTCTTATCTCTGCAGCAAGAGTCTTGACCGTGTAAAAGCTGCTGGTGATTTGTAAAGGGTCTACATGGTCCATTGTGATCAGACCTAACCAGGAGTGCCTTTATTTTCTTCTCAGTTATGCACTGTAGTGTTCATTGACTTATCCCAAGATTGTAAAGACTCCACTTGTACACATGTAGGATAAGCAAAATGACACAATCTGCATGGTGCAAGTAGGTAAATAATAATGGTAACACCATGGCAGCGTTCAGATCCAGACTGAAGTTAATCAACATGGACTTTGTGCTTCTGTTTCTCTTATAATAAAAATGAACCCCTTCAAGTATCCAAAAGTCATCATAACATTGCTAATGCTTACTTGGGTGAAATGCAGTCAAGCCATTTTTCCTCCCCAAAAAGGTTGCATGTCCAAATTTTTAAAACCTTTGATACTAGTAACTTTGATACTTTCTTTCTGGTACTTGCATTCCAGTATTTGAATTTTTAGGATTCCTTTTCACTAATGCTTATTTATAGCCAAGCAAAACCAGAACATAGTATTTTTGTTTAACAAATAATGAAAAATGATGTTCCCTAAAATTCATTTTGCTTCGTGAACAGGAGCAATAAGTAACCCACACACTATTTCAGAACTGAGGTTGTATTACTGAGGATACAGAGTCACTGCTGTCACTTTACTATTTGCAGTTTGTATTTTTTTGCCATAAACAGTATATCTCTGATCTCTCTGTTTTAGAGCCCCATCCATAATCTCAGAATAATATTTTCCAGACATACAGAGCAACCATAAACAATATGGTTATCATCAATTTTATTTTAGATTGAGGAAGACTGAACCAAAACAAACAAAACAAATATGTATTTTATAAAATGCTACAAATCTCTCCTCTCTATGATGAAAGTAAGTAAAGGTGCAAAACACAGAAGAGCAAGACATAACATTGACAAAGACAATTCTTCACACTCACTGTAATCCAACATATTTGTTTCTATATTATTTATTCTTACTCCTATGAAGACTTTAGCATTTATTTCATATATTGTCTGCCATCTCACACCATTTTGTAAAGTAAGATAGCATTATAGCTGATTTCGAATTTTGTATTTAATCCACCCTTGAGAAGTAAAACATAGCCCTTTAGAAACCATTTTAGGAGAGCTGTCCCTGTTGTAGACACTATATGGAAGCAAAGAAAATTAACTTCAAAAATTGAATGCTATATATAGGATTCATTTTTATGCTTGCTCTTCTGTTGGCAATTGTGGTCATAACACGCTTAAGAACTCCAGCAGGATATATTTTTTTCCTTCCTAAGCCTTTGGAGCACTATCTATTTGTAGGTATCATATATTACCTCTGCGTGGGGCCTGCAGATGAAATCTATTCCAGGAGTAGTCCTTGTTGGGAGATTTCCAGAAAGCCATCTGTTCCCAATGGAGCATCTTGTCTGCCTTCCCTAGCAATTAGAAAGCAGCAGATGAAGATGCAACGCATAAAAAAGGAGAAGGACATGAAAGAATAGAAAATTATATAAGAAAATCTTGTTTGTTTGAAGCAATGAGATAATAAACTGTTAAAAACACAGAGGCTGTAACTACCTGAACAAAAGGATTTGTCTTTTTTTGTAAACTCTCTGTAATAAAACAGAGGTCCTGTAACACGCACATTCCCCACCAGTCATTGTTGCTTAGTTAAGTTCCTCACTGCCATAAGTTTCTGATGAATCAAAATGAAAAAGATAGATCTGTGCATTGCACTTGTCGGAAAAAAACAGTGGCTGTCACACACTCACGAAGGAAAAACATTTGGATTCACCTCCAAAAAAATATATTTTATTTTGTAGTTTTAGTTCTTTTGATTCTCTGATTATGATACAACTATGTTTTTAGCTGAAAAATGAAGAAATTGATTATGATACTAACATACATATGATTCCAATCAGTAACCTGTCATAGATCACTGTATATTAAGGTCTTAGTACATAATTTAAGATATAAAAATACCTTTTTTTTGGGTGAATATATAAAAACCCAAAGGGAGAAACTGTCAAACTGTATTTCTCTCTAAAAGATGTGGATGTGGTCTAATCCTTATCACTTGTGTTCCTTCTACACTTAGCAGAAAGAAATCAACATCTCCAGAAAGTTTCAACCTTATTATGTTCAATGTTTTCTTAGCAGGAGTGAGTGCTTTCTAGAAGTGTCTGCAGCTGAAGGAGCCAGGGTAACTACCTGAAACTACACTACTTGTATTTAGGCAGTTCTCATTAAATAAGCTGAATATTTTGCCAACCAATTTAAAACCTAATTTTTACATTTAATTCTATTGATTCTTTTTTTATCTTTCTGAAATTTAAATATAAAATGTAAAGAAAAGTCTTAAAAACAAAACATGGCATTTTAACTTCATGCATAATCTTGTCTCAGGTCTTTGACAGAGAAGGAAATGATTCTGAGAAAAAGTAACATGTAATTTCTTCAGGAAAGACAGAAATAAAGGTAAAAGCAGTGGGTTGGTAGTCTATCTGAATGAATCAGTATAGCTAAAGGACACTCCACAAATACTCAATTTGGATCAAAATTGCTTTCATTATTCTATATTAGTTTCTCTAGAGGTGGTATTAAGAACCAGCTATAGATTTCAGGATCAAAATTGGATAGGGATATAGAAATATCTTGAACTTGTTACAGTGATGAATACTCCTGGGAATTGTGTCATTGTGGGAAAATTTCCTGCCTATAAAATGAGTTATAAATGAGCAATTTCTCTACAATTCAACTAAGTAAAAAATTTGACTAATTAACTAAAAATTAATTAATCTTGGTAGAATTCAGTTATTTCTGGATATATTAGTAGATAGGTTTACATCTTACTGATTTTGTGACTGTATAGGGAATAAATTTATTTTTGAATCTCCTTTTCTAAATTAAGGGTGTTATAGAAGACCTATAGAAAATAACTTGACTGAAGTGACATCAAGACCATTCCAATTAAATTACATTGAGTAATAAATAGAAAAATAGGTCAAGGTTCCCATATGAAAGGACAAATAGGAGAATTAAGAGATCTAAAGAGTGGAGTCAACACATGCAGAAATTAGGAACTAAAATGTCAAGGTGACTGAAATTTCTTTCAGTATGATTTATCTAAACTTCAGGAATTTTTAAGCATGGGAATAATTCTACATAAGTTTCAAAACCAATGGTGAAGTCTCCATTTATAACTGAAATGAAAAATCACATAGGAATAATAAAACTCATTTAGAAATTATAAGACTCATTTAGGAATAGTAAGACTCTATAAAAAGTGGAAAAATTATGAAAGATGCATCTTGGAGAACACAAAATTTAAGAATAAAGTCCAAAACTCTTGCCAGAACTCTAATTTGGCTTGTCATTGCAAAGGAAGTTAAATAATGCAAAGCTTTTCAGCCACATAAGCAGACAAAAGAAAGAAAGAAACTTTCTAGGAAGTGGGGAAAGAAATGAGGTTCAAATGAAAACACAGATTTATTTTTTTTCCTCAATTTTTAGACTAAGATGGTTGATTGATATAAAGGTATGGTAATGCAGATGACCAGGCTACATGGATTGCCTTGCTTGTAGGAGGGTGGCTACTCCCAATAGGGATAAGGAAGCTGTAATACCCTTGCGTAAGGCCCTGGTATGATTTCATCCAGAAAGCCCTAATCTCTCATACTCAGTTAGTAGAAAGAGAAAAGGATGATGACTGAGGAGAAAGAAAACCTATTTTACAGAAGACACTAAAGACCTTGAATTTATCTCAAAAATAAGGGAAGATTGAGAGCATCAAAATGTCACTGGGAATCCCAAGTTTTCTCCTACCCTTATTTAGCACTAGCACTAGCTGTTTTCCTTCTTACTGGCTCTCTTCAACCCAAGATTCTCGTATACATGTTTATACAGAAGGAGTTTAAAAAGGAAGAGAGGGCTGATGTGTGTTTGTGCCCAGGATATGGCATCATCTAGTGGTTGATGCACAAACCTGGAGCATACGCTCTGTCCCTTTCAAGGCCACAGGATGGCCCATACTCAGTTTCTCTTCACCCTGGGTGAGTAATTGGCACCTAGTCTATGTGAAAGGTACCATCCATGTGGATTGTGACAGATCTGTAGGTGTGGCAGGGGTACACCCAGCTGGGGCAGGTCCTTCTGGCCACGAAAAATATGGCCAAAGTGGAGCAGCCAAGGAACTTGCCTGGTAAGTCAGAATAGTTCTTTAGTATTAGGTGGAAAGTTAAAAATTGACTTGCTGTTTGAGAATTATGATTTAAACAGAGTATTTAAGCAGGCTGGATCTCACTCCTATATAACCAGAAAGCTTCACAAGGATTTTTGTAGAGGAAAGTCAGTAAACATATGAAGATGCTAATAGAGAATTCTTAAAATTCCTAAAAGATTTTGCCATTGACCACACTGAAGAATCTTAAAGAAATTTAAGCTGTCATGAAATCAGAGGAAAGGTGTTCTTGCACAATTATTAAGTGATTAACAATTAGGAAACAAAAGGTAAAAATCGGTGGAGGGAGATTATCAAATAAATCTCTCAGGATCCCTGCTAGGATATGAACTGTTCAACATATTCATAAATTACCTGAAAATTATGAGAAAAAAGGAAGTGACAAATATTCCTTGTTAAACACAATTATTCCTGACAGTGAAGAATTTCAGAATGATCTCATGATGCTAAGTGAGTGAACAATAAAAAAGCATATGAAATTAATTGCCAGTAAAGTCAAAGTAAGGTACATGGTGCCTTTCCCCTGACAGAATATGTGCAGAATATTGGAATCCAAGGTAGCCATTGCTATTCAGGAAAGAGATCATAAAAAGTGTATGTCCATGGTTCCCTGAAAACTTCTGCTCAGTAGCATGTGACATTGAAAAAATGTTAGGATTATTAAGAAAATACTAAGAACAAGAAAGAAACTGAATAAATCTCTATTACATGCTGATGGGGGTTACAATAATCTGTTTTGAGTCCAATATGTAGTTATAGTGATCCCATCTGTAAGATGACAAAGTAGGTTGAACTTTGGCATCTACTGGAGGGAAGATTAAAACTGATCTGCTTGGAAAATAAATACTTGGTAATGGGGGCTATCCTGTTGTCTGTCTATAGATGGGATCTATCTCCTATCTACAGGTTAGTGTCTATTTGATTGGTTTCTATGAAATAGAAAAAATATGTAAGAATGATCTAGGGAATTACTGTCCACTGTAATTTTTAAAGGAACAATAGGAGTGACCAGGACCTTTAAAACAAACAAAAGAAGTACTTTTCCTTACAGTACACAATTACTTTGTGGAATTCATTGCTACAGGATGTTGTGGAAACTAAAATTATCACTGGACTCACAAAGGAGTAAAGGGATTCATAGCAGAGGGGCTATTAATCACAGTGGTCTGTATGTTGCTTCCAATTCAAACATAAATGCTGGTTGCCAGAAACAGAAATATTTGAAAAGCAGGATCAAGTCTATACTTGCCCCTTAGATTGTCTCTCTCCACCCCCTCTCTCTGGGCATCTTTTGTTCATCTCATCAAAAAGAAGATATTTTTATATCTTTTTCCTTGGACCAGTGTGAATATTTCCAGGGTTTTATGTTTTAGTAGGTTAAACTGTGAAGAAAGAAGACTTTCAAAGCCTAGGCTTAACTAATTCTACAAAAAATGAGCAGCACTGGTCACAAAGTATGATTAGGCAGGACAAGAGGAGAAAACTGATGGATGAGCAGGAGAATAAAATTCTAGGATGCCTTTCAGGGTGGAATAGTGAGAGAGAATTTCTAAATTTGGTTCAAAATGAAGAAATGAAGTATTTATGAATAGATTACAGAAACATGTTTTCCTGTGATAGTGGTGATTCACAGCAAGGTTTCTTCTAGTCCTGTGTCCTAAACAGAAACCTGAACCTTTTGAGACAGACCATCACTAATTGAAATACAGAGCTGTGTGCACGAAGCTGAACTCAGCTGCTCTAAATTCCACATTTAAGTTGTATTAACATTTAATGTTTCAAAGGAAGCTAATAAAACTGGAGGGAAGCTGAGATGGCCAAGTCATAACTGTTTTTATGACGCATTATTATCACAGAACAGAGGAAGGATATTTATGATGCATAAAGGTTTCTCTCCTTTGCATGTGTTTTTGGGCTATCAAAATCAGTTTGCACTATGGGGAAAAATTTTGGTTTTGGCCATGTCTTTGCAATAATAAAGTGATACTAGTACCACTGAGAGCAAATTTGTCCCATCTTGTGTTTCACTGTCACATTTATTAAATTTTTATGGGTAAATATGTGTAGTAAACTCCTAATTTAGAAGACTAAAGACTAAAGCTTTTAAGCCTGACATACATGTGAAGTCAGTATGACTCCACTTCCATAATCAATAGCTAATAAGAATAACAAGTTAAGTTATCCCAAGTGATCAGAAAAAAAAAAGTAAGGAAACAGCCTGTAAACCCTTTTGCAGTCTCTGCTGTGATGGTTATGGAGTTCATGGCAAAACATCAGTGCTGCAGGAGAAGCAGATTGCAGTGCCCTGACACACTTTCAGCTGAGTTTTCAGTGCATCAGGATGTTCAGCAGTGTGAGAAAAGAGCAGGAGTGATTCAGTATGATGGTATGATACTTTTTCCTGGTGTGTTTTTCATATGCACATAAACACACAGCGTGGAGGAGGCAGAGGAGCTGTGAAGCAGATATGGCATCTGAGCCGTTGCATTTCAGCCAGAGGAGCACATGCTCTGTGAGTCACTGCACAGCACTGACAGGCTGGACATTGTGCCCTGGATAGGTGAATGATGTTAAAATATTACTCTTTCCTTTTTCAAAGAAAGGAATAGGTTGACATTATTGCTCTCTGTGTGTATGCCACAGACATATCACCTTGCCTTAGATTCCTTAATAAAAGTTACTGACTAAGGAGTTCTTGAAATTTTAAACTGCTTCCAGTTAAACACAGTGAATTCTTTTGGTCATGATCTAATTTTTTTAACTACTCTTTGGTGACAAATTCCATTAAAAAAACAACCAAAAAATCAAAACCCCCCAACCTTCAAAATTTACATCCTATTTATTTATCTGGAATACCTGACATTATCATAAATCTATGTGTCTCTATGTGTAATATAGAGTAAAAGTAATTGCAAGGAAATAATGCATTAGTATGAAACACAAGCATAAGCCTACTTTATTTACCTCAAATGACTTCAGAAACCCTCCTCAGAGTATTGAATAAAAGAGTTTCACAATGGTTTCTCAAATTTAATTACTAATTAATAAAAAGAATGTCTTGGGAAACTCCCATTTTTACATTCCTGTGGTAATTTTAGCAGTGACTTAAAAGGAGCTGTAAGAATAAGAAAAACAAAAAACCACCCACCTTTTTTTTCAGCTGTCGAAAAAACAGATCTTATAATAGTTAATAACACTGTTTCGTCATTTCATCTCTTCCCCATCTGCTTTCTTCCTCTCTTCCCCTTCACTTGTTTCTCTGCCTGTCAGTTTCCTTCCTCTGTTTCCCTCAAAACATCCTATTTCCTGCTCCTTTGCTGCATGCGTTTCCCCATCACATGGTTCCCCATGCTGAGACCCCTTTCTCTGGAAACATCCTGCCTCTTTGCCTCATCACTGGCACCCACTGACTGGGCATTTCCCTCAGCAGCTGCGCAGGTTTCAGTGTAGATGCTGTGCCATTTCATCATGGTGACTTCAGAGTCTGCCCCTTTCTCTTTTGTAGAGTTGTACTTCCTCACCACCAAACTCCTCGTGGGAAGCATAGCTTACTTCTTCTTGTCTGAGGAATTAAATGTACTGTGGCATTTGCCTCATTTTACATAATTATATATAATATTTATATTGCTGTTAGTCCAGCTTAAGATGTCTCACTTCTATATAGCTGTTTCAAGCAATCAAAACCAGGAGTCAATTCATGGTGGAAAAGCACAGCGTTAACAAAATCTCCTCTTAGCTGTAGCACTGATCCATGCACAATGGTATTTTTCTGTGATTACTTTTTCATTATAACCAATGTCAAATCCATCCAATTATAGCTTCCTAAAAGCCCTCATTCTTCAGTTTAATCAGAAATATGTTGCTCATGTGAACATGGTACTACCAAACACAGGATAGTCCACCTCACTGCTGTCTGCCTAAATAGGTTGACCTCTTGTGTCTTTCCTGGCCTTCATTTCTGACAACCTTGAAAGTGAGAAGTCCTTTTCTTTCATCCCTGAGAACTGGAAGTCAATCTTAGATAAGATAGTAATTTGTGTATATTTTTTTGTCAAGTCTTCATTGAGAGTAAAGTCAGTTGTGAGGAAAACTGAAATTAATAAAGACTGAAAATCTATTTTTCCAGTTAAAACAATCAAGTTTGGGGTTTTTTTAAATCTTTAATATAGTGTAAAACCACAGAATGTCAGGTTGTTTCACAAGAATGTCAAAATCATTACTTCTACATTGAAGTTAATTGTGGCTAATAATCTACATATAACTGTGTGTTTTTCATTGTTTTAATTTTTCAACCACAGATATTTCTTTACACACTGCTTATCTGTTTCCCCTTGAATTTGGAACCCCTTGAATGCAGCTACACCAGTTGTCCCTCTCTCAGTTCAGTTTCTCAACCTAAAGCCAGAAGACAGAGAAAAAATTAGAAACAAGAAACCAGTACAACAACAAAGTAATAGAGACCTCTCAAGTAACCTTCAGTCTAACTTTGTGCCACTTCACCCTTTTACTCTGGTCCCCAAATACATCTGGTCACAAGTGGCTCCAGCAGCTCAGGTTTCTATGATCTTTTCAGAAATGTGTCTGACTTTAGTAGGCCAGTCCTGCGCTTGTTCTCCAATACGCCTTCAATGCTTGAACTTGTTTCTGCCGCTGTTGTTATCTTCCAGTTCTTCTCTGAAAGTACTAGGTGTCACCCAAAATGAGATTTAGCAGTGTCAGAGGATTCCAGATTTCAGAATTTCAGAATGTGAACCATGAGAACTTACAAGTGGATTCATACAGTCAAGTTACAGGGAAAATGTGTTACTACAAAATTCAGTCCAAATGCCTGAGGGATTGAGATGCCTATTTCTAGCTACTGTCTACGAAAGGAGCATGAATCTATTCAAATTAGGTAGAAGTCCAGCTCTTGGTTGACAAGTGATATTTTGGGAACCCATGCCATGCATCTCATACTCAGTAAATATACTTTCTGGGGAAGACATCCGTCATGGTTTGATCAACGCAACACAACATCTCTTCTTTGCTTTTTTTTCAGTATGATGTATTTCTAATGAGTTTGTTGTTCTTTTTAGTGGACAGTGTTGACAGATCAAATGTGATTCCTGGTGGTTATTCTCCCTTTCTCTAGTGGATCACTGAGCACCATACCTCAGCATCAATTACAGGCTCATTTAGTCTTCTACCACTGATTGAATGTGAAATTTGAGCTAAAATCTACTGGACTGGCACACCGACTTGATCCTGTCTAAGATTACTGCTCCGCTAATTTTCAGATTTTTTTTAATTATTACATTTGACTCTCTTAAGTAAAATCAGGCTTATATTTTTCTTGTTTCAGACATTGAATTATTTTGGCTAAAATTAAGTGAATTAATTCCTACTACACAATTATGTGATCAGGCAGAACTATGAGTGAGAGCCTTCCCTCCCTGATTTTTAGCTTTTACAACAATTACATTAAAAGTAATTTTGTCTTTGTGTGTTGGTTGGAAGAGGCAAGGATTTCACAGGTATGTGACGGTACTTCAGTGGTACTGAAGTTCTTATTTCCACCTTGGGAGAGCTACAATTGGAAGACCTAGACATATCTATATTTAAAAATCCACACTCAGGTTTATAGAATTCTTAGAATCAGAAAAAAACTCTATTGTGCATTTAGAACCAGAGAAGACTCCAAGCTTTTGCGTTAGCCAAAGAAAAAAATCTCCATTCAATCATTTCTGCATCAAACCTATGTCTTCTCTCTGAGGTGCAACATGGCTTCCACAGAAATATTAAAACATTGTTCAGCCATTGTGGGACACAATAAAATTGTAAGTATATTGACAATACTGGATCCAGTATTCATCAAATCTTCCATAGCATTTGAGGGAATGATGGGATTGGCAAATTGGATGCAGTATCTCTGGAGGTCCACAATGTAATCTCATAATAAACCATCTGCTCTCAGTATGACAAACAGCAGTGTAACACATTATCAGTATTTATGAATTATTATTATTATTATTAATAATAATAAAAATAGTAATATCTGTTTCTATAGTGCTTCCAGTGGAGAGCAGCTGATCATGCTTACTGCCTCCAGGGAAGGAATGCCAGAAAGAAACAAATGAATCTAACCAGCTATGGGGCTATTTTTGAAAAGCTAAGGAATTCAGTTTGTTGCTTTCTATTCCCTTTAAAGGTGGTAAAGCAGTATCTCAAAGCTATCCAAACAGATTTCATACAAAAAGGGGTTTTGATTTGCTTTTTAAATGTTTGACAGAACTGCAGGAGTGCAGTGTCTCACAGACTACTTGTGCACGTGTATGATGCACATAAACACTGCTCCATGTCTGCTGTCTGCAACCCAAGGCCCCTCTGCCCGTCACTTCTCTTGCTGAGGGGAATCACAGTGTCAGAGCTCTGCCCCAATGTCACAGTGCAAGGCCCACTGATGCCACACGTGCACCCTGCGAGGAGCGCGGCGTCATCGCTCCAAGGCTGCCCTGAGCCCCAGCTCTCATGTGAGCGCAGCACCACGAGTCCAAGGCCTCTTTCTGCCAAAACTCTTACGCTGCAGCTCAAAAGCAAGGCCCTCGCTTCTGCCAAGGAGATTTAAATGAGGATGAGTGAAACCTAGGAAGGGTGTGATTTTGAGTGTCTTGCCCAAACATGCTGTAAAACCAGTCTTCAGAAAAAGGAGAAATGCCATAAAAACTGTTTTGCTGTATAAGACTTGGCAGGTCTTCCTCAGCTCCCCCAGCAGCCTTTTGCCCCCTTTTTTCCTCTGGCAATGAGCCTTAAAAAGACCTCAAAGACGTTTATATGCTGACTGAAGAAACTCTTTCTATAAACAAGCAAAGAAGGGTTTATATTAAATGTATGTTGTTTATCATTGCCATTGTTGCAGTATATTAAGATAACAGGCGAGACGAAACATTGACAGCTCCTAAAGCCACTGAATAAACCTAAGCCTGCACGTAAGTTGTTGCCTGCGGCTCCTTAAAGCTACTGCCTTGGTTTTCCTCCTGCCTATGCTTGTTGATTTCTATCAAAATGAGTTAGAAAGCAACTCATCTTGCCTATATAATTCCATGCACACTTCCTCTCACCTCCAAACGGGAAGGTCAGTTTCTGGACAAACTTTGTTTCTACAGCTTTAAAAGAGTCTGTTGTGTTTCACTCTGTTTTGAATGGTGTAATTATCAGTAATTATTGGGAAATGAGCAGAAGTCAGAGGCAATTCCAGAGCCACCCAGAATAAACTGTGCATTGTTGCAGGATTGCAGCATGGCTGTTTTACAGAATTAACATTCTGAAATAGTTGGAAGTGACAGTTTCCTTTTCAGGGAGGGAAGAGGGCAAAGAGCTAAGCTGCTTCTTTAATGTGAATCTTTGCATTCAGGAAGAAGTCTGAGCTGGAGAACATAGGGGCATGGAACAGATCCCTTTGTAGCCCACTTTTCCTTTTAAGTGAATCTTTTTGAGTAGGTGCTTTCTCTGTGCCCAGAGAAAGACTTCAAATGTCAGAACAGGTGGAAAAACTTCTTATAAGACATGTATAGGCAATCAATGATATTTCCTTTAAAGAACACCAAATCATAAGGAAAATTACAAATAATTATATTATTCAGTTTTAAATGACATCCTTTGAAAGATGAGGGTCTTAGAATAACTGAGTTAGTCACATTTTAAAATCGTCCTAATGCCCTTTTCTTTTCAAGTAAATTAATAAATAAATGTCATGTTGCATGAGTTCAATTAACTGTGAGATAATGAGGACTGTAGAGCAGAGACCTTGATGGGTCACTGATTGCTAATGGACTACAGATTTTTGTAGGTCATGAGTTCATTGCCAAGCTGTGTTTAAAGGTTTCGCCTTTATTTATTTATTTATTTATTTCCCTTTAAAAACTGTTTAATTGCAAAACAAAAGTTGCTTCATGATCCGAATGCAGACACTAGTGTCCACATCCAGACTGTGACTTCAAAAGAGAGTCACACTTCTCAAAATATTTGACAAAACGAAATTCCTCTGCCATGAAGATCCATGCCAGGTCATCAGTACTCCCTGATGGCAGTGACTGAACAGTTCTGGAGATGCTGTGTGTACAAGAGGGATCCTGGAAGGGGTCTACGGAAGGTTGAACTGGTTTCTTCCTTCATTACTATTTTTCCACTGTTTCCCCAATGCTGACTCTGAGACCTGACTGAATAATTTAATTCCATGGTGGCAGATGCAAATGAAACAGGACAGATATTTGGATACTCTGTGTGTGTGACCATGGAGAAGATGACTACATTATTGCTACTGAATGAACTTCTGATGTCCAAATGAAAGGTTTCTACCTCTCATCCACCTGCAAAAAACACACAGATGACAGAGAAGGACAAATGTGCAAAATATAGAGATGTATACCCAGATGTGCAAGTGAATGCCACAGGCTACAGGAAGCAACTATAGAGTAGCACAGCACTGGCTTGTGGACCAGATGCCCAGACTGGGATGAAGAGAGACCAGAAGAGCAGAGGTGAGGAATGAATGACAAGACAGAAGCTATTTTGCATTAATCTATGAAAATATCAACTATACAGACTTTTCACAACTGCCTAACACAGGCTCTTACATACATCAGTGCTTCTGGGGTTTGGAGTGCAAGTAAAGATGTAGAAAGATTTAAGATTCCACTGAGTCTTGGAGCTGGTTTTGCTGTTCTTACACTGTTAGGAATGCATAAAACCATCTGCCTGGCCTAAACTAATCTCAATTGTGTCAAGTCCATTTCCAGATAAAAACATGTACATCTGAATTAAAGTCTATTTCCCTTTAGAAGTTCATACATTTAAATTCAAAGCCTATTTGGTCATATGGATAGGAATAATATGAATAATTGAAAAAGAGTCCATCGGAAGTGCAGAGAGGACACAAAGGATGTGAATTTGGTGATATGAAGGTGAATGATTAATACCATGTATTAGTGCCAGACATAATACAGGCAGAGACTGACCCCCATGCAGGTCTGATAGTCTTTAAAAATTGTATCTTCCACTCTTTCTACTCCAATCTTAAGCTATTCTAGCTCTGGAAACAGTCACCAGTGCTAAATCATTAGTGGGTTTGTAATGAGAACAATAAAGAGAAGAATCCTTAGTGAACATTTGTCCTTGGGATTACAGAGGGAGGTAGAAATAGCACTCCACTTCCAGTTGCAACATTTATTTTTCTCCTTTGAATGGAAGCTAGATAGAAGTGCATGACAATACATCTTACTGACCCTGCAAACAGACAGAAAGCAAAACAAAATGCAAAAATACTAATTCTGCTTGTCATGTGTGCCAGCTTCTTTTTACCAACAACAATTTTGTAATTGAAATTTTAAAATGTATTTCTGACTTAAAGTACAGAAAAGCTTTATTGAGCTTTTTTTCTGCATCACTGTAAAATATATTTTTCATTTCTCGATTGCTCTGCCCTTCTTCCTCCATTCAAAATATAAAAAGAGTTGCTAAAAGCAGCTGAATCTTGCACTAAAGCACAAACTTTGCTTCCATAATATCTTCTGTCCTGCTAAGCAACTGGTTGTGATGCACCTACTTCAAGTTTTACTGGGAATATTCTATAGAAGAGTACTTGGCTTTGGCCAAAGATGTCATTCCACTTCAGCAGTGTGGAGTTATTCGGCTCACAAAGCATGGAGAGAGCATATGGAAGTTAATTGCATCAATGTACTGACAGCACTGGTCATTGAAAGTTTCTCCTAAATGACTGTTCAGCTCAAGAGAAATACAGCTATTTCTTTCAGCTGAAAATATGTCAAAATGTTATTTTGGAAAGAAACTCCTGACATTCAGCTTCACTGCTTGTAAAATTAGTGTCACTGCACTTGTCAGAAGTTCCCCTATAAATCTGAGCTATGAGACCTTGAGCGACTCGTGAATAGGATAAAATGCTATGAACAAACTGATAATATTTCAGTCATAGCTAGTTTTGAAATAGTATTTTAAATGCAGATATACTTCCAGATATACAAGTAAAGGAGATGGAGGAGCCCAGGTTTGTGAAGAGACTTTTTGTTCTCTGTTCCAGAAGTGCTTAAACATTAAGATGTTTAATACTTAATACACTTTAGTTGCAACTAGATCAACACAAATATTAATAAAATAAACCCACCCCCCCACCCCCAAAACCAAACCAGAATGGTATTCATCATTTAGAATGGTTTTAAAATGAGAAAAATTAGATTGTCATGAACCAGATGAAGAGATTTATGACTGTGGGATATCGAAATGTGAAAATTTGGTTTATATCTGTGTTTCTCTGGGCTACAATTAGAAACGTGTTTATGTTACCCCTCGTAGTGGCCAAGTCTACTTTCACATACGGTTTTTAGAACGGCATATATCTAGAACCAGTGATAGAATTTGGCTGAGATATTTACTAAAACATTTCCTAAATCTCCACAAGCAATGAGAAGTACAAACGGAGGAAAGTTCAAATAGTTCCAATAACTTTCCTGAAATCATGGTCTTCCAGACTGGCATTACGTGAACAAATTTTCAAATATCTGATTAGACAGATAGGCAGGTGTTAGACTCTAAATACAGAAGGTTGCCATTCATGGGCCAGACCAATTTTCTCCTGTATGAATAAGAAAGCAGTGCTTACCCCTTTTGGCAGCAAGATCAGAGGAACGGTGGTCTTCTGTCAAAAGCTTTTCCCTCAGGGCATAGTCCTAGGACTGTGATGTGGCAATAATTTTCTAATTGCTACTAACTGCTCCTTAAGGGCTGGATTGTAATGGAAGCCTTTGCCTTTTCTTTAACATGAATCAGCTGAATCAGAACTTTTACTCCTGGTGGGGAGTTTAAGACCAGGATTTCAGGTTTAAAGACCTTTTTTCCTGGAAACACTTGGTCTGGAATGCTTGTGTGCTTAAAATGAAAGGAGGCTGCTAAAAGCATTTTAAAAGTCTTAACATTCCTCTTACAAACTACATTTACAATAAATTCTTAGAAATTCATTATGCTTACAATAAATTTTTAGCTTGAAGCAAATTGTTCTATAATTATCTGTATTGGGGTTTGTGTGTTGTCCTCCAAAGCATCTCTTACTGGGTACTGCCCAAGGAGATGCTATTAAGGACTGCAGACTTGACCCTGGATGCAAGTCCCGGGAGGGCCGACCAGCTGGGTAACAGCGGCAGCTGAAGGTCTGCTCCAGCCTCCCTCCCTCTCTCTCACAGCAGAATTAGTCAGGTTAGCCCTGGATTTGTCCAGCTGAGTCTTGGAAAACTCTAAAGACGGAGAAACTACTCTCTGGGTAATCTGTTCCCTTGCTGCCACACTCAGTGGGTGAAGAAGCTTTTCCTGAGGCACAGCCTGACCCTCCCAAACTGCAGCGTGTAGATCTTGTGCCTTGTTTTACCAACTCCGGCCTCCAAGAAAAATTCGGCGTCATCACATGTGCAGCTCCAGATTGTAGACTTGGGTTAGGTTGCTTCAGTTTCCATTTTTGACAAACTTAAGGAGCCAAACATCTTCACATTTCGCGAGTGAAGAAGCTTTTCCTGAGGCACAGCCTGACCCTCCCAAACTGCAGCGTGTAGATCTTGTGCCTTGTTTTACCAACTCCGGCCTCCAAGAAAAATTCGGCGTCATCACATGTGCAGCTCCAGATTGTAGACTTGGGTTAGGTTGCTTCAGTTTCCATTTTTGACAAACTTAAGGAGCCAAACATCTTCACATTTTGCTCACAGGTCCTCAGTCATAATAGTGGTTATCTGTCTGCTGGACCAGGTCATTTCTGAAAAACTTTTTTAACTAGGTGCCCCGTAACTCAACACACATTCCAAGAGCAGCCTCAGCACCACTGGCTGCCAGTGGTAGCCAAATAAGCAATTTGCCTTATGACAGAGCACATCGTTGGCCATATCCAGTGTGCCACTTGCCATAATCTCAGGGTCACTGTCAGCAGGGCCAATATTCCTGCCTATACTGATGCAGGTGGTTATTCTGCTCTTTGTTGATTGTCGTGACTCATTTCTATGATCTGAGCAAGGAATATTTCCTTAATCTCTTTCTATTTTCCACACAAAATAGGTATTTGCTACTGTGGCATTTTTGTGGATACTTTTAAAAATCATTTGATGCTGTCAAACTTATTGGAATTTGGTGCAGAGAAAGTAAGTGTGGTCTTTCTGTCACATTAGACTTAAAAAAATATCAGATTTATATTGTTAAAGTTTTCAGAGAAATAAAGTCAGAGTTAATGTATTGATTTATTAAAAGGATCCCATCTTCCCAGGAAAGATCTACCTGATTACCCTCAGCTGGAACGGAGCTTGACCAAATTTTAGGGAGGCAGCAGAGAGGGATGTGTTTCTACCTCTGTTGTGTTTTCCTGTGTAGCTGGTGGTTGTAACTGGCTAAAAGCAATTTATAATTAATCAGCACAATTATAATTTATAATACAATTAAAAATTGTATTCTTTTTCAGAATTCATATATCCTGTTAGGAGCTATTGTGATTTCATTCACAAAATGTGAATATTCATATTTCATTTTGTAATCTAATATTACATATTCCCTGAAAAAAAATGATTGCAATATTATATAAAACATTCACTTTTTTCAACACTGGTCTGTGTGCTTAGATACAGTATAAAGTAAAGCAAAACAAGACCTTTAAAAGATAAAGTTTTCTATCAATAAAATCAGGAGCATTAAAATAACCACTTAACACATATTGTTGACTGCATTTTACAGTATTTGACACACTTACATAATAACAACACAATCATCAAGGCTGAGTTACTCTTTCCATAAACTGTGTATTTTAGCAGCTCTGTACTTTTATCATTGCATGGATGTGATGCTTATAGCCTTATTTTGAAATGTTTTCTCATCAGGAAGTTTCAGTAGTATTAGAAAAGCTTTTACAGAGGAAAGCATAAAGGACTTGCAATAGCTAGCAAGCATGACATCATTAAAAAGCAATGAATGTTAGGAATATTCCTGTTCTAATCCAGGCCACACATCCTGCTGCTCTGGAAGACAGCCAAGCTCAACATCCTTTTAGGGTTACAGGGCAGGCTGCGGCCTTTCACAGTTTGCTTTAGAAATCTCTGCATGTGGAGTATTCACTGGCAGGCATTACAATAAAATCTAAAATTACTCCATCAGAGAGCTGGTGTTCCACCCTTCCTGCATTCTTCCCTGACAGTGAAATTGCCCAAAAAGAGCTCTATTGCATTTCATAGATTTCTGTGACGGACTGTGTACAGAGATGATGGGGGATGATTTTGCACATAGGTTCAACAGCATGTTCCACTTCAGAAAAAAAAATATTTAGACTGCTTAAAAATATGTTGTGATAATATTCCTTTTAGTTCCACTGCATGAAGTCATTAGGGTTCAGTTCTGCAGGCTTTTATCTGTATTTTCAGTGAATGTTTTAGATGACCAGAGGAAAAATGATTAGACCTTTCCTTTACACAGCACGGCTGTCACATCAACTATACAGAGCATAGCTCTCTGGGGCCAGGCACTCTGCCACACTAAATCCCTTTACACCATTCCTTTGGGGAAAAAGGGAACAGAAAGCTGCAGCAAAATGAAGAGTGAAAGACTCCCAGACCAGCGGTGTTACTCAGCTGACAAAAAAAGAGAAGTATAAGTGATTTCAGGATGCTGCTGTATTATTCCCAGTTAAAGTCCTCAGCAGCATTCATAGGAGATAGTCTTACTGTCAGCATCCATTTAGATGATGAAGTAAGATTACAGTGGGGCGACAGTCTGTCATTTGTATGAGGGTTTTGGGTGCCTAAAGAGTAATTTAGGGAAAATATTATTTCTCTGACCAACTAGTGGAAAGAGACACAGGTTTCTGCAGCCCTCACAATGAGCTCCTGTCTCTCTAAACATAGATAGTTGCTATTGATTGGCTTTTTCTATTGACAGCACAAGAAATAGTATCTGCTTTAAAGTATTCACTAGCAGCCTAAAATTTAGGTGTGTTACAGATGCTACAGCCAGGTGATCTAACAGTATCCCTTTCCTCCCAGGCTTCCAAAACCACTGGTGAACTGAACACTGTCCCTTACAAAGCACTCAAATTTTAATTGTATTCTGAATCCTCCAATAATAATCATGGTCATCTGAAAAATTTGGGAATTGAGAGAATGAGGCTAGAGTCTTTTGTAGCACTTTAAAAGACATGTTTTTTTGGGAAAAGCCTGGATTAAGAAGTTCCTAACCTTCATGACGTACTCCTGCACCAGCTGAACCAACATTTACTACTCCAAAGTATAAGGTTATGTAGCAAGTGAACGGGTGATATTATCCAGTTAAATATAACTACTCCCGCTTTTTTCACAGACTGACCTGTGATCTATTTTACACCACGGTTTCACAAAGGGTTGTGTCACCACAGATCAGGAACTATGAAATTCAGCACAGTTTTTTAAGCTGTCTTCGACTGAAAAACTAGAATCTTCTGAAATTACACACAGAGGCACATAAATTAGGTGTCCAAAATACAACAGCTGAATGAAATTTCTTAGTTACTACACTTTCATTTTGTTCTAAAGAGTAATTAGTAATTACACTTAGACTGAAATATGTTACAGGATATCATACAGAAAAGCAATATTTCATGTTCAGAATTCTTTATTAAGTGCTAAGTTACAAAGCCTAGTATGAAAAAGTATGTTTATAAAAACTGTACAGCATTTTTATATCAAAATCCATCCCCATAAACTGGATGATTTTCTGGAAGAAAAGAAGCTATCCATAAATAAGCATACTGAAAAAGACAGCAGGAA
>NW_008240221.1:7494508-7501673 GCF_000691975.1 Corvus brachyrhynchos
GGGTATTTATAAGAAATAGAGTCACTTACCAGTCAAGACAACCCCAGAGAGACAAGATGAGGGAAACACAGACACTCTGAAGCCTATTGTTACAATGGTAATCACATCAACTCTTTGTCTTGCTGGTTTGCAACTGTTATTCTATATAACAGGAAAGGAAGTATAGTATGAAAACAGTCTCAGGATTTGTCTATGGTTATCATTTCAGTGTCAAATCTATCCCTTTGCTTGGCTGCAGAATACATAAAACATAAAAAAACCAGTGGCAACAAAAGTTCGTGGGAGCCTGCACCTTCCTTACATTATGGTATAATGTTCTCTCATATTCACTGTCAGAAACCTTGAGAAGTTTAGAGTTGTCTAGAGATGAAGTGTACCACACTGCTCTCCTCTGGCTCCTTTCTATCTGATGACCAGGTATATGATGACCTTCGTCCTGGAAGATCCACATCTTCCTTGACAAGGAGTTCTTACTGCAGGAACTGTTCCCCTTCCCCTGGTGATCCCCTTTTAAAGCTGGTCAAAGTAACGCGAGTTTGGGAAGGGTTCAAGGAAATCCAGACAGTACTACATGTCCTTGCATGTACATTAGGAACTGTGAGGCTAAATTCACCATCCATTGCCATTGCTAACTGCACTCTTGAGGCCAAAATCGGGGCCTGCTGAAGGCAGGTGAAAAGCCCTGACTATGGGATTTGACTCTGTGCACCCAGGTGAGTCCAGTCTGCACACCCACACCTTCATACCCAACTCCAGCACTGGGTACATTGATGTACCTATTGCCTCACAAATTCAGCTTTTTCTCACCATGACTGCAGTCTCAGGTTTTTAAAGGAGACCAGACACGTAGATGTGCTATGTTGTCTTTGAATTCTGAAGGGATTCTCATGTACCCCCAAGTGTTGTTGCAGTGTACCTCATTGCCCTACTAAGAGTCCCTGCGAAGGCCCCCACAGCCACAAGAGACAGGAGCAGAGCTCAGTGAGCATTTTGGCTGCGTGCCCCTGCCTGGAGCCCACTCATGTTGCAGGAAATCATATGTAAAAACAGTGAGCTATGCAAGCAGGGGAAAGTCTGGTAGCGGGGTTTAAGGATAAACAATCCTCAGGCTGTGTGACCATAAACCATTCCCTGTACTAGATCATGATTTCGCTGTTCTCTATTCCCCTTATTTCCCTGCTTCCTTGCTCCTCTCAACCCTGACTTCAAATGACAACATTTTGTAGGACTGGAAAACATATGGTTTTCCACATTGCACGGTGCTGCATGACTCCAGAGACAGTCGGACTACATTCATGCAAATCAATTATAATTACTGGACCGATTCTCTGGACCTGTGGCAAACAGCTCCAGTCTGGCAGCTTCCATTAAACTTAGCAATTCTGGCCTTTGAAAGCACGTGTTCATATCCAGACTGTCTGTTGTCAGTGGTCCCTCACCTACACTAACTCACATGCACTATGTCTGAGTGCTTTTTTGGGCCAATTTTGCAAGGGATCATTCAAACATTATAATAGTTAAAGAAAATCCAGAATGGTAATTAAGCATAGATAATGACAACCATTTTTCCTGAAGAAGTATCTTCTTAGAGGTTATGATTATGAAGACTTTGAAATCCAATTGAACAGCCATAAACTGATATGAGCCAAATATCCCACTGGATCTTTGCAGCTCCTGGAGAGCTATGATGCTGACCTTAAAGGAGCAACACATTAAATGGTTTTAGACTTAGAACTACAATTAAAAGAAGTGGAAATATCCAGAGTTCAGTTATCTGTAAGTTTCATATTCCACTGTATGCATGGGACAGTCCCAACAAAAAGGCCATATTTTAAGAATCTTAAAGAGATATTTCCCTGAAGTATTACACTTCAGAAGAAATCTGCTCCTCCTTTCCCTCTGTGATATTTCCTGGAGTAAGCCTGTCTCCTCTGCTTGATATGGAGCACTTAGTGCTTTATGCACATGGAAGCCCTGACCCGACATTTATTTATACAAATAATAGAATGGAGAATAGTGGCGCTTATTCCTTGTATACTTTGGAAATGTTCAGGGGAGAAACTTTATTTTTAAAGTTTAGAGATTTGGCATTATTTCTAAATTCTGCAAGTATTTAATCTCTTCAATTAAAGAAGAAAAAATATTACCACTTAAACCTCCCATAACATACGACATTTTAATTAAACCAATTTCCCTCCTTGACAGTATCCTGTCCAGAATTTTGAATGAGAACCTTTGTAAAGCTCTAATGTTTGATAATACTTTATTTCCTTCGCTGTGTTTAGACCCCACTTGCGCTTAGACAAATTAATAGGTGTTTACAGCCCTGTATCTTTTGCCATTCACACTGCCTCCTTGAGCTCTCAGAAGATTTAAGGTAGTCTCCTGTTCTGTGTCTCTAATAGTTTCATGGAAGACTTTGCCAAATTAGAGGAAGGACTTATACCTTCACAACTGTGGCAGCTCTTGCAGGTTCCATGCAGTGTTGCACACCGAAATATTCCTGGAGAGATATTGTCTTAAATGTTTATGGAAAAAGAGAGGAAAGCTCTTGATGCACTGCTCCATGTGGCACAGACTTGGAAAGTGAAAAATAAAATGGTGTTGGCATAAGCAGTGGACCAAACCAGCTACAGTATTTTAAGGAACAAGGGAGAAAGACATTTTTAACATATTTTTGTGCATGTTGGATTTCTTTGAGCAGTCTCTAATGTGAGACAAATGATGCTACCTTTTTCATGATTAGGTGAGTGAAGATGTGTTGTCAGTAATGTCAGCTTCCATAATTTTCTGTAGAAATAATTAATCTAGAGATTGGTGTAGATTGCAAATTGTAACTCGCTCCTTATTTGTTTTTATTTTCTGACTTGACTTTCTCCTCTGACATAAGGAGTGTTGTGTTGTTAGTGTGCTAGTTGGTGTATAATTCATGGGTTGTGCAAGAATGCAGTTGTGGTCAATGTTAAATCAGATATCTCAGAACTTCATACAGAGTTGAGGGACAATTCATTGGAATCAGAGTTGAAAGAGATTTGTGATGTTTTGCTCCTGTGCTAATGGAATTGCACCATTTTAGAACAAACCAGTATTTCCTCCAGCATCATGATTTTACCCTGGCCACAGCTCAGCCCCATGCAGCCGCTCACCCACTACCCTGCAGTGGGATGGCGGAGAGTATCTGAAGGGTAAAAGGGAGAAAACCAATGGGTTGAGATAAAGACAGTTGAAGAGTAAAGCAAAATTTTTGCACACCAGCAAAGCAAAACAAGGAATTAATTCATGACTTCCCATGGTCAGGCAGGTGTTCAGCCATGCCCAGGAAAGCAGGGCTACATCATGCCTGGCAGTGACTCGGGAAGATAAACACCATCACTGCAAATGTCCTCCCTTTCTCCTTCTTCCCCCAGCTTTATATGCTGAGCATGACATCACGTGGTCTGGGATATCCCTTGGGTCAGTTGGGGTCACTGTCCTGGCTGTGTCTGCCTCCTACCTCATTGTGCACCCCCAGCCTCCCCTCTGGTGGGGTGGGTTGAAGAAGAGAAAAACCTTGATGCTGTGTAAACCCTGTTCAGCAAAAACATAAACACCCCTTGTGCACCCCCAGCCTCCCCTCTGGTGGAGTGGGTTGAAGAAGAGAAAAAGCCTTGATGCCGTGTAAACCCTGTTCAGCAAAAACATAAACACCCCTCTGTTTTCAAGACTGTTTTCATCACAAATCCAAAATATTGTACCATACAACCTCCTATGAAGAAAATTAACTATCCCATCCAAAACTAGAATATGCACCTTCTACAGGTGTCAGGAATATGGCTAGGGTTTTCTCAGACCACTGCTCTAAGCAGTTTGAACAGAAGATATCTGAATGAAATAGTAATTTTCAATACATCTGCATTACTTGAAGAATTCCTACCAATTTTTATCCCTGACAGAGTTTGGCTAGCGAGTCACCTAAGCTGAACTTTTCCTTTTTGTTCACCAATTACACAGCCCTCCTTTTTAGAATGTACATTTTTAGACTTTTATGCCTTGTTTGCAGAACTGCTGAGTATTCACAGCTGCTGCTCAAGCCATTGTATTCTGAACATATGAAATAAGTGTTGGTGCAAAATAATACAAGACAGCCTAAACTGGCACAAAGTTGCAGAGGTAACACAGAATAACAAGGCAACAAAACCACAGGGGAAAGGTCAATACATGGGACATGATGCAAACAGGAAAATGAAAACAGGTATTACAATTATGCACATAAAATAAAAAATTCTGAATTAATCATCACTACTTAGAAAAGAGCTCTGGAAGATGTCATGAGTTTGATTGTCTGTGATGGTCAAAAGATAGGCAGGAAATGGAAGGAAAAGAGTTAAGAAAAAATACTGCAGTATCACAAACTGAATCTGACCACACTCTTGTATTTTGAATGATATTTTGAACACCAAAGGGATTTTTGATCTGACATCATATAGCCATTTCTTATGCCTTTTAGGAAAATCTCTAAAAACTGTGACACATGATATATCAGAGTGGGAATTAAACATTACTGGAAAATATGGACATTCATGCCTAATGCTCACATCAGTAAAATCAGCATGAGCTCTCCTTCAGCTCACTGGGAACTAGAAACACAAGCCACAGACTGTGCAGTAACTGTGTCTTTTATACAAGCAAATTAAGAGAGAACGAGACACAGACTTGCATGTTCACACACCAGCCACCCTCTCATTTAATTTTTAATGTGCTCCTGTTCATGCTTTTGGCTGAACACATCGGTCTCTTGTCACAAATGCCCAGGAGACCCTTGCAGGACAGCAAATGTTGCATGTGATTGTGTCTGTTTCCAAGAGACATTAAGGATGAGGTGATCCTGTTCTGCCAGGAGGAAAGTTCAGTTTTCTGAATGTAGTTGTCCCATTCTACTTGCTCTCAGTTTCAGAAAACAGGCCCTGGCTCCTTTTATTTTTATAACCTATGAAGATGAGTGCTGTAAGAAAATCTAATAGATAATATATCTTTCTTCAGAGTAGGATTTGAATAATGTACAGAAAATAAATGTGTATGCACACACTGAAAGCAGGGAATAAAATAAAATAGTGAGTAGATCACCTTTACAAGCAATCATCATCTGTCACTTGTAATGAGGTAGTGGTCTCACAGAGAAAGAATGTTAACATATAATTCAAGGTTATAGCATAATCTTCTGCAAAGTAGAGGGATTGGAATGTCCTAGACAAATAATTTCACAGTTTAGTATAGTTTATTTTCCATGTCAATATTAAGACTTAAAATATTTTTATGGGTGTTTTTCATGTGAGTTTCACTCTGTAAACATGTGCGTGCACATAGTCCTATGTCCTATGCTTACAGGATACATCCTATCAAATATCTTAGACCCCTAGGAGAAAGCTTTCATAGCAAAATAGCTGATGCCAAGGTCCCAAAATACGAGTTACAAAGGAAAGTAGATTGGATTAACCCTGGTCTGGTCCTGTGGATCTAATTTTCATTACTAAGTGAAACTGCTCTTCTGTAGTGCATCTCCTGCATTAGTTCCAACTGAAATGATCCCAGTTCAGGGGCTCTGAAACTGCTCCCAATTAAAGTAATGTACAGGAGGACAACCAAGGGATTCACATCAAATGTACACAACTTATTCTGACTAAAATGTTAGTGTAGGTTCATCTAAAACCAGACATTTTTTATATGTATACTAATCAGAAGATTTTCAACAGACAACTATGGAAAATCCAAGTTGCATTCAGTATTTAAATTATGTGGTTGTTTTGGTGTTTTCTGATATTGTCAAAGGGTAAAGATTTGGACATCAATCCAAAACCCACCAAAACGGTAAAACCCTAAGTATGACATCTGACAGACTCTAGTATGACATGATGGAACTACAGTGGAAATAAGCTTGTGAGTACTATATCACAGTCATTGTCTGCATTCCAAATACCTAATAACCTGCTTCTACATTATTCCATGTAACTTTTGCTGTGTTTTGTGAATCCCTGTGCTTTGAGATTACTAAGTATTAGAGTAGAATTCTTCCAAGGATAGCAAAGCTATCTCTTTCTGAACATTTGTCTCCATTTTGATGAAGAGAATTGTGATGGTTGTTTGCAATAATTTCTGTGGCAGAGTGTTTATGTGCATTCATATATGTATGTTTAATGTGGGCAGGAATATCAAAATCTTGTTTCTTCATTAAATGTATACTTTGTAGTGTATTTAGTTACATCCTGTTTTATTGCCTAGGTAACAGATAAGAACATCTATTATTGCATAATAAGATACTTACAAATGGAATGTTAATAGCATCTAATAATTTTAGCTCTAAGGTCTGTGTCTTGTTAGTAAACAATGTAGAAAATTAATTTCATTTTAAAGGGTTTTCCTTGGCATAAAATTTCACTGAGATGTGTCTAAATCCACTTTTGTGCATCTGAGTGGACTAATTCTTTAATAATATAGCTGAATCATCAGAAGAGAAGGATACTTAGTGCTGTTGTTAGTTGCCTCTCTATATTTTAAGACGAGAGATTAACAGAATCTAAAAGTAGAATGTTTGCTGCAGTCATGGCAACACACATTTCAAAATGTGCAAATGTTAGCACACAATATTTTAACTAGGAAAAGATGATATATCAGATAAGCTCAACACATATCAAAAGTTAAGCCTTTTTTATTTGGGCACTGTTTGTCTCTAAGCAAACTTAGAACTTTGTAAATTCTAGAAAAGTAGGATTATATCCCAGATCCAACACAATCATGACGACGAACAATATTAGCATCAGGCATTGGAGCAGATAGTATAGGTTTTTTTTTTTAACTGGAAGTATATATATTTTTTTCATTTATTGTTGCTTATTTATCCATACAGAATAAATAAATCCATATAGAACAGCCACTGTCACTGCTCATCTTAGGGCATCTTGGTTAATAATATTTTGTATTAACATCTTGGCAGTTGACTGCAGTGAGCTCTAAATTCTGCTTTGGAGTTTTAGTCCTCTGCTGGTTTGTTACACAGACTGAGGGCCAGGCTGGCTTTTGCTTTCTTTATGAGTATAATGCCACTTTGGAGTAATCCAGCTGACATGGTGTAAAGGAAGTAGGCTGATGGCAGCAAGTACTGTGGGGTCATGTTTTGTATTTCTTCAAACAG
>NW_008240221.1:7501689-7526584 GCF_000691975.1 Corvus brachyrhynchos
GCTGATGGACAGGGAAACTTAACATTATTTCTCTGCCAGAAAGAGAAGATTCAGCTTGGTACATATATAGAGTTACAGAAACACAGAATGTTCTGAGTTGGAAGAGACCACCAGGATCCTCAAGTCCAGCTCCTGGCTCTGCACAGGACACCCCAAGAGTCACATTATGTGCCTGAACACACAGAGGTTTGAATTCTGTCAGGCTTGGTGCTGTGACCACAGTCCTGGGGAGCCTGTTCCAGTGCCCAACCATCCTCTGGTGAAGAACAGACTTGATTTTATCATTTCTGTCAGTAAGAAATAAAGTAGAAGATGAGAAAATTAGGTTTAAGTCCTTGTACCAAAGTCTGTCATCGATGACCAAATAGAAGACCTGAGTAAGGCAAACAGAGTCTGGGCATGACCACAACACACAAGCAAGCACAGCACAGAGCTGGAATTGACTGCAAGAAACCCAGGACTTTTTTCAGGAATAATGTCATAGTGGTGCCAGACCAGGCTATGAACCCTTCAGAGAGGAATCCTGCTTGTAGCATTGCCCTGGTGTGTCAATTCCTATCTAGGAATCATGAAACTCCCAGGGCTCCTGTGACACCATTTGTCGGAAGACACCTTGTCCTCTGTGCTTCTGTTCACTGTTCCTGCCTCTGAGGAGTTCTGAAAATACATCAACAAGCAGATGAATATATGGACAGGAGCTTGGCATGAATGTAGACAAATCATGGATTTTTCAAGGGCTTATCAGTATTTTACACCCCATGCTGTAATATAAAATTGAAATGTGAGAGACACTAGAGAAAGTTCTTTTGCTGAAGAAATGAGAATCAGACTGGGGAATAAATCCATTGCTAATATTTTTGGATTTGTTTATTGACCTGTCCGCTGAGACAAGAACATAAAATGAAAATTATGCTAATTAGGACTGTACATAGCAAAAAAAAGTTGCACTGACTTTTTTCTAATTCTTTCTAATTCTCAGGGGAGCAAAGCTTGAACATGAAAGAAAACAGAGAAACTGGTAGCACAATAAGATATTTAAATAAATACTTGCTTTCAAATGATTTGCAGGTGTCAACTTATCTAACATCTGCAAGGAGTTTGTGCCATGACCTTGCTGTTCATGAGTCCCTTCCAGAGCAGCTAATATTTTGTAATTGGATCAGCTGCTAATGCTCTGCAGTTTCATGTTTTGTTAATTAGAAAAGTGTAGTACAGTCTTCTTTTGTCTCAATTACACTGCTAATATATCTCATTTACCTTGTTTACAGATTACCATAATGTTTTTCCAAAACATTTTGTAGATGGTAATACATGCAAAGTGGTTATTTTCCTTGTCCTTCTGTTACATGGAAAATTAACATTAAAAAAGGGGTGATAGGCTTGAGGATTCCTTTTCCTTTCCTTATTTCCTTTCCTTATTTCCTTTCCTTATTTCCTTTCCTTATTTCCTTTCCTTCTTCCTTTCCTTCTTCCTTTCCTTCTTCCTTTCCTTTCTTCCTTTCCTTCTTCCTTTTCTTTCTTCCTTTCCTTCTTCCTTTCCTTCTTCCTTTCCTTCTTCCTTTCCTTCTTCCTTTCCTTCTTCCTTTCCTTCTTCCTTTCCTTCTTCCTTTCCTTCTTCCTTTCCTTCTTCCTTTCCTTCTTCCTTTCCTTCTTCCTTTCCTTCTTCCTTTCCTTCTTCCTTTCCTTCTTCCTTTCCTTCTTCCTTTCCTTCTTCCTTTCCTTCTTCCTTTCCTTCTTCCTTTCCTTCTTCCTTTCCTTCTTCCTTTCCTTCTTCCTTTCCTTCTTCCTTTCCTTCTTCCTTTCCTTCTTCCTTTCCTTCTTCCTTTCCTTCTTCCTTTCCTTCTTCCTTTCCTTCTTCCTTTCCTTCTTCCTTTCCTTCTTCCTTTCCTTCTTCCTTTCCTTCTTCCTTTCCTTCTTCCTTTCCTTCTTCCTTTCCTTCTTCCTTTCCTTCTTCCTTTCCTTCTTCCTTTCCTTCTTCCTTTCCTTCTTCCTTTCCTTCTTCCTTTCCTTCTTCCTTTCCTTCTTCCTTTCCTTCTTCCTTTCCTTCTTCCTTTCCTTCTTCCTTTCCTTCTTCCTTTCCTTCTTCCTTTCCTTCTTCCTTTCCTTCTTCCTTTCCTTCTTCCTTTCCTTCTTCCTTTCCTTCTTCCTTTCCTTCTTCCTTTCCTTCTTCCTTTCCTTCTTCCTTTCCTTCTTCCTTTCCTTCTTCCTTTCCTTCTTCCTTTCCTTCTTCCTTTCCTTCTTCCTTTCCTTCTTCCTTTCCTTCTTCCTTTCCTTCTTCCTTTCCTTCTTCCTTTCCTTCTTCCTTTCCTTCTTCCTTTCCTTCTTCCTTTCCTTCTTCCTTTCCTTCTTCCTTTCCTTCTTCCTTTCCTTCTTCCTTTCCTTCTTCCTTTCCTTCTTCCTTTCCTTCTTCCTTTCCTTCTTCCTTTCCTTCTTCCTTTCCTTCTTCCTTTCCTTCTTCCTTTCCTTCTTCCTTTCCCCTTCCTCTTCCCCTTCCCCTTCCCCTTTTCTTTTTCAATGCCCTATATCACAGAGTAGTATAAACTTGCTCAACTGATTAGCCTCTCTTACCTATTTATATATCTTGGCAAAGGAGTGCTTACAAAAAAAGAGGAGAAGGATTTTACGGGGCTATAAGGAAGCTGTTGAAAGCTTACCCCATGATATGAATGTTTTGATCATATCTAGATGTCCCAGATGAGCTGGGAGATGCCCAAAAAAATATTCCTTTGAAGAATTGTATGTGGATAGAAGTTAGGGACAGTATTAGCTTTATTTTTGACAGGGAACAAAAGAACAGAGAGATTGAAAATTGGATTCAGGAGGATGATTTGAGATACTTAACTTCTAAATTTAAGCAAGACTGACATGCTAAACTCCTTTTGTTTCCAATGCATAGCAAGTAGACAGCTTTGAAGGCATAGGCTCTTAGATATAAGTCCCACATGGTAGAGGACTAGAACCGGAATAGACTACATCTACCACATTTTTGAAAACTGCTCTATAGGTTTGTAATAAGTACCTAGGCCATTAGGTATCTAATAGGTACGGAATTTACTTAGAGAAACAAAATTTTCTTCTTTTTTTTTCCAACTTAGAATTCTTGAAAATTGGGGTTTTTTTTTCATATTTCAAATATAATTAATCTGCTTTTGTTTTCATTGGAACTACATATGATCAGAAAGATCTTTAAATAATGGATTTTATTAAAGGTATCTTCTTCTTTAAGCTTTCATCTTCCCTGATCTGTGATGAGATCCTGGTCTGTATCCACTTTAGGAATGTAATGTGAAGATGGATGATCACCTGTGAAATTGTAGTAGAGTAGCACATGGTAAGACATCATGAAAAACATTTGGTGGATGCTAGACAGAAATATGTGTATGAACTGGTTTGGTTCTGTTGTCTATTCTCTCTCACTGATGTTCCAAGCAGTTTCTAAATGCCCATGTTCTGCACATTGTGAGGCAACAATAACCCCGTAAGAAAAGAACATATTTGCATCTTCATTTCCCATTGCAAGGAAAGCAGAAAGACACACAGGTCTACTGTTGACAATGTTTTTCATTTTTCCTTTATAGGCAATCATATCAGTCTTCTCACCAAGCCCTAGGGTTTATTTTACAAATCCTGTTTACAAGATATCAATAGAAGTTCTTAGAGGAATTAGAATTACCCAAACAAGGGTGTGAGGATCAGCCTGCAGCTTTAATAAATATTGGATAGCTGAATGTGGCATCAGATTTAGTTGATAACACTTGCAAAATCTATCATAATCTGAGAAACTGATAGAAGTGAGTAGAATTTGGGGTTTTTTTATTCAGAAAGTTTTGAACTGCCACAGGTAGCTGTGGCATTTCATACCTAAGAAACACAAGTTTACATTGTATTTACAAAGCCTGTCTTCATTTCTTTGAACTATCTACAGTTTTGTTGCAAAAAATCCCAGATACATGTTACTTTGTTTTCATGTAGGTCTTGCAATGTAGGTCCATGTTACATCAGTGTCCATCTTTGTCTTAATATTTAATGTTTAATATTTATAATTATTATTAATAAACTTGCTCTATTTTTTAAATTTCTTAGTGTTGGAATAGATGTTCAGTTATCAATCAAGACAAGGGACTCATTATATTAGGCAATGAAAAACCCAACCAGTTTACTTCTGATTTTGAGGTAAGAGATTTCCTGAGGTGTACCATCAGACTCCTGGGCATAGGACACAGCCCCTCTTGTTGTCTTTTCCACAATAAAATGTATTATAGCTTTCTATTTTTCATGGTGTTTTGAAGCATCACTTTTATGTCAGCTTTTGATGTGTCTGTCTCTTAGAAGTACACAATATACTGACAAAGATCAGTGAGACTGAGAAGAAAAGGTGACAGTGTCTAGGTAGACTGAGATTTATGAGATTAACTGGCAGTTCAGAGCAGAAAAATAACACAAGCACTTGTTGACACAATGTTCTCACCCAGTGCTATAAGGCAAGGAAACAGAACACAAGATTAAAAAATGAAATATTTATCTTGTGTCCTTGTCACCCTGTATGAATGTTGGCTGCAGGTAGCACAAAAGTGAAGATAAACCCAGTAGCCCACAAGCTGCATCACACCTCAAGGCACACCCAAAATCCGCAGGCTTTGAGCTGAGTTGGTGACGAAAAGAATTACCTCTGGCTGGCCTCGGAACAGCAAGGTCATAAGAACACTGTAATTACAGCACAGTTCAGAGCTAGTTTATTTCCCAAAACCTACTTTAATATATCTCACATTACGTTACCTAAATGGTACTATAAAAATGAGGATACCAGTAACAATAAAATGCTTCCTATCAGAAGCAATAATATAAAAGATATCTTGGATAAAGTCTTATTGCCAGTTTAGTAAAAGAAAATATACACTACTGCAGAGGAGATTTACAGTAAATTCTGTTTATTCTCCATAATATATGAAATTATGTGGTATTAGATATGTCAAAAGGCTGATATGAGATCAAATTAGCCTCAATTACAATTAGTTGTTTGGGATTTTTTAAGAAGGAAACTATCAGAATGCTTGTTTTGTTTGGTTGGGGCTTTTTTTAATATTATAATGCAAATTGAAAAGTATATATAATTTAAAAAAAGTACTTATTTGCCTGCATATCAGACTTTTAACATGAAAACAAGATTCTTTTACTTAACACTTTGCTTTTTCATCTCACAGGCACACTTTCTGCACACAGAGCATTTTAGAGTCAGTGGACTGAAAAGCGATCCATATGTTGTAAATCTATATAATCTAGAGACCTCCAGAGGGAAGTTTCGTCATTTCATACCAAACTGCTAATTATCTGCAAACCTCAGTGTGAAGCTAGCAATTGATCCATGTCTTGTATTTGCTATCACGAGTGTCCTGATTTCACATTTCCCAATCCCAGGCTAACATGCATTTCCTATAAGCTTGAGCTGGGACAGATGGATTTAGTGTGTATGAGTGAGAGAGTTTTGACTACAGAGAAATATTCTAAATATTCTTTGAAATAAATATTTCCTTTCCCAAGGCATAACAGTTTATTTTTCTCCTTTAAATGTAAAATTTTACAAGTTTTTGAAGAGAAAGACATAGAAATATTCTTTTTCTTTTTGTTAATGTTACATACAATTTCTGTATTTCAGAGACATTTTTGACAATTACATTTTGCAAATGATGCTGAAACCCCTTGTTTTCATAAACCAAATGCCCTTTCTTTGAGAGAGCTGGAAACATCTGCGTAGCATGTTGGACATCCTTGGTCACCATATGCTATGGTGGGGTTTAAACTGTCACAGAAAGTTGTTTTAGAATTACTCTAATCACCATCGTGTTCAAATCTTTGCGGGCAGCTTTCGGTGGATAAAAATAGACTATGGGTTGAGAGATTATCAGAAAAGTCTCCACACAGACAACTCCCAAATTGTGATGTCGTAAGAGCCATCCCTCCTCCAATGAAACATCCCACATGTGGAAGCAGTATATCTTTGTTTATTTTCAAAGACAAATAAGGCTAGGAGCTGTGCAGGCAAATGACCACACTGCTTTTAGATTAGAGCTGGTGACTATACCTGATACTTGCCTTCCCAACATGCATTAGTGCTATCTTGTGTATCTCTGCAACAGGATTCATCAGGGCAGTTAGCTTTTTGTTAAAATGGTTGTAACACAAGTGAGAAAGCTCCGGTGTGGATTTGCAATCATAACTAAATACATAAATCTGAATGTCAAGGGTAGAAAATGTTTGTACATTTAAAGTGTAAGACATGGTTTGTCTTCTGCAGAGAAAGTGAATTTCTCTGTCTCTTCATTACTTTAATGTTTTTGGTTAGATTATAGTCATCATCAAAAGCCACAACACTTATCATTGAAAAGCCTAACTTTGTTCTTTTACCCACCTGTGCACTTTGCCATTCTGCTCTTCTCTCTGCAGAATAAGTACCCTGCAGAATAATCAGGCTTTAACAGAACTGAAACAAATCCTCTCCATGTTATTGTGCCCTTCCCTCTCTCTAGTTCTCCAATGTTCATTCTTAAGTGGGTTTCAGTAAATCGCAGCCTTAACTCTCCTGCATGGTCCATTAGTGATGAATGCCCAGAAGTGACACAGGACAACATGAAGCCAAATTGCTTCTTCATGTGCCTTTCAGGAAGTCCTGTGGGGCTCCAGATAATTTATAGCTGACTAATCTCTTATTTTATACCAGCTCTACTTACAGAGACATTGACACAATTGATCACCAACCTAAAGAAGAAAAGCCCAACCTGACAGAGCTAACCAGAAATAAAGCTTTCTCTGTTTCTTGGAACACCAGACATATGGAAAGCATGGTCACTTGATTTCTACAGAAATATGTACACGAGCAGGTTTTACAGACATAACGAAAATGCTGTCTGCAGTAGTAAATATTTGAAGGCTTCTAAAGGAATGTGTGGTGAATTTTTGATAGAAGGTTATTTGCTTTGCTAAAATAAATGATAATTAATATTCTCCAAGAAGGACTTTTTTCCTAATGTGTTCACTTGTGTGATTGTTCAGTTTTGTAATTTGAATCAGCCTCATATAGTAAAACCCCACAAGATACAAAAGGAAATAAATCTAATTGTCTCTTCGAAAGCCTAGATGAAGAGCAGGAAACAAAGAATGCTATTATGAGTAACGCATACTTTGAAAAATGGAATTTGTCATATTAATACACTAATTGAATAGTTAATTTCCTCACTTGAATGTCAATGCCCATATTTTTTCTATGTCTGATCCTGATCTTGTTTCCATCATGTTCCCAGGTAGAACTATGCTGGGGGACACCTGTGCTATGTGCACAAGCTGCTAGAATTGGAGAAGTTCTGTGCATGCAAGAAAGCAGAGCATGGCATAAGCACAGCAGGTGGGCAGTAAATGGCAAAACTCCAATGGTCCATTGTCTTGCACCCACATATTCTTGTCTAAGTTCCTTTGGTGATGGGATTTCATAAAGCAATTTGTGGGCTTACCATTTATGCATATAGACAAGTAGTGAGGGAGGGAAGGACAGGGCAGATGAACAAGGGTTAGGAATTATTAGGAATGTGTGGGTTAGGAATTATTCTCTTCCGCTTTTTTGCATCTGTCAGAAAGGTAATATAGACTGAGCTGTAACATTCAGTGAATTGAAGTGTCCTACATTTAGGCTGCAGAGTAAGTGAGCTTCTGGGTTGCAGTACATGTCTCATCAGCATGGTGGCTCACCAGCAGTGGACACTCAGGCCCTTACTATGTAAATGTTCGAAGATCTGTAAAGAGAGTATTAATCTTCAAATATGTGTTCCTTAATGCGGCAAGATCTGATTCAAATATTGCGAGCTTGGACTCAGCTTATGGGGGATATGTACTTTTCTGTGATACTACTGGTTTTTTGCTACATGTTGGAACCAAGAAGCTACCTTTGAAGGAAAATTGATGGGTGAAGTTCCAACAGTTAGATCCCTCTCACCATAGAGAGGGTGGCCTGTATCTGATCAGACAGGTTCTTTTGCACATTCTTCCATTCACATTTCACAGTTTCCTAATTCAAGAGGATATCTCCATTAACTCCCCAACTATATTGACATTAGTATCACAATTCATATAAGTATAGCTCTGCCTCAGAGCTAACTTCTACCACATGGCAACGTAGAGGAGGCATTAGAACATTAAAGTACTTTTAAGGCTGTAGTTGGAGTGTTTTGGTCAAGGTTATGGGGAATTATAAGATAGAATTGGGTTGTGAGCTGTAAAACCTACCTGCAGAGGCACATGGCAGCACAAAGGAGCACATGGCAGCACAAAGAGGTTTGTCTCCACCGGGCCCTGGGGGGAGGAGGTGTCACACAGCAGACCCCTACAAAGTGTGTTGCTGATGTGACAACACGGGATAGGTCATGCCATATAAGGAAATACTGTGCCTTAGAAAGGTGTATAAAACCAACTCACCCCTTTGAATAAATGATTCAGATTCCCTGTTGGTCTGAGTTTGTCGCCAACAAATGGTGCCCCGTGTGAGGAATTTATTATACACCTATCTGTGCATCCGTTGGTGAGCTCCGTGGGACTTGAAGTGCTGCTGCAAGAAGCAGGAACGCTGGCCAGTGATAATCCCTACAAGTTGTAGGTGAGCCATGGGGGATGTAGGGGATGGAGTATCCCAGGAACAGAACATCCCAGAGATGTTAAAACAGATTATAAAGAAACATGGCAGGGAAGTTGAGTCTACAGATTTGAACAGACTCTTGTTCTGGACAAAGGACTGTGACTCAACTTTAGATAGTACCAATATTTTTGATCCTTGGACATGGGACGCTTCGAAGGACGCGTTGTGGAACCGAGTTACACGCGGCGATGCAGCGCTGACAGAGCTTTTGTGTCCATGGAGGACAGTGTGAAAGGTGCTCATAGCGCATGCGGGACCCAGAGACCGGACAAAGAAATACGCTTGTGCCACTGCAGCAGCCATGCCAAGCCCTTCTGTGCTGCCAGCGAGTGACCGCAAGTCTGTCGGGGCTGTGGGAGGAGAACCAGAAGATGGCCTCTTGTCCCCCAACCCATTTGACCCTGGAGGGAAGCCAGACCGTACCATAAAAAAGCTTGCGGTGCGGTGCCGCACCGCACCATGTGGCATCAGCTGGAGCTGGGTTGCGGTGAGTGGCTGGAGCCGGCAGGGAATGTGTTCCCTCTCCCTTTGCCTTCTGCCAGAGTGCAGCGGTGGTGGCAGACGTGGCGAGGGGAGAGTGTGCCGTGCCGATGAGCACATGTCAGAGCTGCGCCACGGCAGCAAACGCATGGCGGGGAGCCATACTGGCGAGCACATGGCCAAGCCACGCAGTGACTGCCCCCAGCGGCCGCCCCCATGCCATGGACAGGCAGGATCAGCGGCACTGAGAGCTGATACTGTGCTAGAAAAAAGGACTAAGTGGACCAATAGCCCCTTCCCCAGTGGTGGGGAGGCTGCAGCATACAGCATTTGCACCAGCTTGTGCGGGAATGGCTGCAAGCTAGGCATGTTGTTCCTGCAGCTAGTCCATAGAATTCTGTTTTCATTATTCAAAATGTTGCCACAATAATTGTAATTTTCCAAAGCCTAGACTTATACCCCACATTGTTCTAACACTTTTTTGTTAGAAATGCTCCTGTAATAATTATCATTTGTAAGCTATTTCTTAAAGCAGGAATTAGGCTTGTTACTTTTTGAAACCTTTTGAAATTTTTACTTGGTGTGCATTGTTGTTGTATCAGATGTATTATTTTATTGTTCATAGTGAGAAAACTGCATGTAATGTTCCACATCTTCCTGATTCTGTTAAATTGAAAGATGTTCGTGTTACATATTGTTAGAACAGAAAAGGGGGAATGCAGAGATGGGGTGTGCCCCCCGTGAAAAGATTGTAAAAAGTTTATATGTTCTTCATTTTTCAATTGCATTCAGAATGATATTAACGAAGTTTTTAAGCAATTTTATAAGTATTTTAGGGAAACCTTCTCAGTCACTGCTTGAGGCTCTTGCCAAGCCCTAGCCTTGGCTGGCTAGGGAATTATACCATCAAACCCAAGTGTTTCTGCCCTAAAACTGTAATCAAGTCATTTTTACTTGCTAATTTGATCGTAAAAAAGCTGGACCCTCTTTCAAAGTAAACTTGAAAGTCTTGCCTAGGAAAGACTCTCTAAGTGCTCACTATGAAACAGAACCTTCCAGCAGTTGCAGACTGAGTGATGGTAAAAGCTTTAGACAATTTCACAGTGTTTCTCAAAGTTCTATCTGTTCAATCACTGTCATAATTCTTAATTGTATAAAACAGAAAAGGGGGAATTATAAGATAGAATTGGGTTGTGAGCTGTAAAACCTACCTGCAGAGGCACATGGCAGCACAAAGGAGCACATGGCAGCACAAAGAGGTTTGTCTCCACCGGGCCCTGGGGGGAGGAGGTGTCACACAGCAGACCCCTACAAAGTGTGTTGCTGATGTGACAACACGGGATAGGTCATGCCATATAAGGAAATACTGTGCCTTAGAAAGGTGTATAAAACCAACTCACCCCTTTGAATAAATGATTCAGATTCCCTGTTGGTCTGAGTTCGTGATTCATTTGCTGACAAAGGTCACTTGCAAGCTGCAGTGCCTGGAAGACTTAAGAAGTCCTAGGTTTGTGTTATAAATACTGTCCAAACTTTCCCTAGGCTGACAATTTGATGAAAGGACTTCTACAGAGGTTTTTCTGCTGATCTTTCTTGTGGTCAACAAGACAACTTGAAAAAAACTTCTTCACAGGAAGAAAAAGCTCCAATAGGCAAAATGGTTAAGTAGAAAAGCAGCAAAGGGCATAAGCTGAAATATTTAGCAGATGGCAGAGATGCACTTGCATCAGTTACTCTGTAAGTAAAATATTTATGGTGTCTGAGGAACTCCCTTCCCAGGTAGGTATGATTGAGATATCAAATTAATCACAAGAGGAGAAAAAGAATTTAGGTTTCATAAATATGCCTTGAATCTTCAGAATACATTCCCTATATTTGTAGTGGCTACATTCTGAGAATGGTCTTATGTGTTTGCTTTTCATGTGTGCTTGCACCTAATAGATCAAAACAGTTGTATTGACTCAGAAAAGCAACAGCTTTGACTTCCAACAGCTTGCTTTTGACTGAAATTCCATCTCAATTTGAACATTCTTGACTTTTCTAGTAATTTTTTTTGCTGTTTCAGATTGAGTTGATTCTAATATTTTCATAAGGAAGATCCCAAACCAGCAACACAACTCATGGTAACCCTCGCAGTGAGCTAAGATATTTTGGGGGTTGTACCCCATCTTTACCCTTGACTTTCATTTCACAAATTGATGGTTCACAGCTTGTTTTACCACTGGAGTCAGCCACTGGAGAGCTGGGGTGACTGTGCCAGATTGCAGTGCTTGTTAGGGAGAGTCTTTACTGCAACATCCCACTCCCACAAAGGTCAGGGGCCACATTCTCCTGGTAGGAGACCTACCAGGAGAGCTTGCTCTGTGGTCAGCAACAGGTGGAAAAGATTAACCCTTTGAGAGTCATGCCCCTTAGCCCATCAGGGGTCATGACATAGAAGGCACGTCCTGTTGTCATCAGCGAACAGTCAAGCTGCAGTACTGGATTTATTAGGTGCATCACAAGGTGCTCTGTGAAACGACATTTTCCTCTCTCTGTCTTTGTTTGGCAATTCCCTAGAGATGATCCAGCCAAATGAATTAGAGAAGTGCAGTTAAACTGATTAGTAACTGAAAGCCCAGTAATTTGTTTACTTACCAGGGCTAAATTTATATGTCTATTTTCTTGAATTGTCTTTGCTCTCCTCCTGGTAAATTTTAAAACTTTGGTACTTAACTGGAATATACTAGCTGAATTAAAACAGTGTTATAAATTCATGTATTCATTATATGTGTTATAAATTTATTCAGATATTGGTCAGGATCACGATCTTTGGATCATCAGACAAGTTTGCTTCCTTTATGGTTTCTGAAGACTGGCAGGGAGCCATGGAGTTTGGTGTCATTTTTGGTGGCTCAGCTTTGCAGCGTGACCTTGTAATTGAGGTGCTTCCCATTGGGAGCTGCAGCACAGCTCATCTGAAACATAGTGAAATTCAGTGCAGGGTTACATTACCATCCTTATGGGAGCGCTTACAAAACCATACTGGAACCTTCCACACAGACTTAGTTCACTACCCTGCAGTAACCTCCTGTGCGGGGAGAGAATACCTCATGCCTTGCTAAGCAAGCTGATTTCCTCTCCCTCATCAACATTTTATTTCACTTTTTTTTCCCACAAGGGAGTAAAAATAGGTGACTCAAGCTCAAACTCTGTTGAAAACAAGGACAAAATTATTGATTAAAATCTGAGTTCAGAAATGTTAGGGTTTCACTCAGGAAGCATAGGGATAAAGCTTGTACTGCTCAAACATCTCAATTAAGGTTACACTCAAGTATCTCTTATTTGATAAGACTTCTCTGACATATGAGAATATTGCAGGTGTGAAAACACCATGAAGTTAATGTGTTTATGGGCCTTAAGCATTTATCTCTGAAATATCAGTATGGCACATTTTGAATCTCAAGTCTGCAAAGACTAAATGGTGTGTCTGTTCTGAGGTCTTTAGCAGTATGAGAATGCTTCACTTTCTCTCACAACTAAATGTTTTGCAAAAACATAACTAAAGCATAGCATATAAGGTAGTGTTTGGGAAAACATTTCATTTAAACAGAAAAACCCCTAATATGTACACTTTAAAACACTGGTTGGAAAGGAGGCCCCCCTGACAATAGCTGTCTGTGCCATATTTCTATGAAGAGCACAAGTGCCATGTTACTAAAAATGAAAAACAAAGCCACGGGAAAGCATTATTTCAGCTGTCATCACTTTGTTCATATTAGAGTACTATGTACATAGTTACAACTATTGCTTGGTTTCCTTTTTGTTTGTTTAGATCTTTTATATAGCAACAATGTAGTGAAAAATACTATGAAAAATAAGGAAAAGGTTTTTGATACAAACCCAGATATGAATAGCCTCATTTCAGATTATGATTGTATCCGTATGATTTCCTTCTTCTAAGCAGGAAAATTCAGATTCACTAAACATACGCTGAAATAATTTAGTCTTGGCTTTTAACACATGCTAGTGGAATGCAGGTATTGCCATAAGACATCACAATACAATGAGATTTGAAACTTTCCCTTTTAATTGTTAACTGTAAGCATATTTTCTCCTTCCATTCTGCTGATATTACAGATAATGAGTGTGGTCTTTTTCATGTAAGTTCAGGTGCAAATGGCAAGACTTGTTATGGAGAGAAATTTTAAGCACGAAATTTAGGCATAGCTGTATCTAGACTTTTTTGAGAACACAAGACCAGGAAGCCAAAAAGATGAGGTTGAAATTTATAGAGTTCATAAATTTATGCCTATGTCATAGTTCAGGGAGGTATGTTTTTGCACCAAACTATTCTTTCTTAAAAGAACCAAACCAATCCAAACCAAGTCAAAAAAACTCCAACAAATAAACCCTTTAATATTTTCAAGTAGGCTTGAAAATATGATACAGAGATTTCTGGGCTGCCTAGGAAATCCTGAAAATAGCTCCATGCATTTATGGGATATGTTTACTAATACTACATCCTTACCCATGCTCAGGGGTCTTTTGAGATGTTTCTAATTGACCTGGATCAAAATAATGATTTTTCTATCAATTTACTAGTTTGGATGGCTGAATGCTAGTGCATGGGAAAGTTACCTGCCATTAGTTGATTTACTAGTAGAGCACTGGTACCTAAGATATTTGCTGTCCAACACCACTCCACAGAAAATTTTCGGTCCAGAAATTTTGTGGGTCTATGGCAGATTCAGAACAATGTTCCATTATTGAATAATTTCTTTTAGAAAACTGGTAGAGAGATCATCTGTTGCCATAGAAGGAAGGAAGGAAGGAAGGAAGGAAGGAAGGAAGGAAGGAAGGAAGGAAGGAAGGAAGGAAGGAAGGAAGGAAGGAAGGAAGGAAGGAAGGAAGGAAGGAAGGAAGGAAGGAAGGAAGGAAGGAAGGAAGGAAGGAAGGAAGGAAGGAAGGAAGGAAGGAAGGAAGGAAGGAAGGAAGGAAGGAAGGAAGGAAGGAAGGAAGGAAGGAAGGAAGGAAGGGAGAGTTTTGGCTCTGACTGCAAAGTGTGGACCCAGATCACATACATTTTGAGTGTTCAAAGGCTGTTTCCTCTTAAAATATAAAACCCACAAATTTCATCAATTGTTGGAAGATATTCTTTAAGGAATAGGTACATATTCAGAAGAATTGTGCAGGAACATGAACAGAAATAGCAGGGCAGTTGTGACTCATGCTACCATCTCAGATAGATCTGTCCTGCCTTGAAGGTGTCACCTTCCAACTGAGGCAACAGTAAGGTTATGACTTTTGCTTGGTCATTATTAGGGGTACCATAACACTCAGATGGGAAAGAAAGTATCACAGAGAAAATTTTATATGGTTTCTCAAATTGCTTTTGTTTTACACAAGAAAGAAAAGAAAATTTTAAAAAGAAGGGGCTTAGATTATTTTTTTCATGAAAATAGAAAACAATTAAGTGGAAGAAGAACTTTGGTGATCCTTACGGGTCCCTTCCAACTCAGGATATTCAATGATTCTATCCTATGAAGTACCCAAGAATGGCACAGTATTTGATGTATCTCCTCGAGAGGAGTCTGTGAAACTTGACTTAGATGAGGGTAAATTCTCTCCAGACAAAGGAGGAATCTGTTTATTTTGGAAAACTTATTGTTAGTTCTTTAGTAGCATCTATCAAGATGGGTAGGATAGTGCCCTATTTTAAAAATATTTTTTTTCTTCCAAGTTGTCAGCAAGTTTCAGTCAAGAGACTAAATGAATGTCTAAGAGCAAAAGAAAATAACTAACTAAAAAAAATACTAGTGAGCATAAAAACTATAAGCTGAAATACAGAAACAGTCACACTCATCGGCAGAGCTATGTGAAAGTTCCCTTCTGAACACATATTTAAGTTGACTTAGACTTCTGTGTTCTCCTCTCTAGAAACAGTTGTATAACTTCCCTAAAATGTGTTCTTTCTTACCTAGCAACATGGCTGAAGCTATTTCAGACTCCGTTTTTACTGTCTTGAGAGCTACTTTGTCCTTTCTTTGATGGACACAGTTGTCTCTCTCGTCTATTCATTTAGAAGGTTGTTAGAAAGGCATTTTACACAACATTGCCTGGGCCCTGTCAGTGCTCTAGTGACTCTCCCTTTAATGCTGGTTATTTTCTTTTTATGACTATCCTATTTTTCCCTTATCTATCAAACTTCTGCAGTTCAGACGATTACCTCAAGCACTGCTTGCTGGACTTTCAAACAAGAGCTGTGCAAGCATCATGCACAAAGACAGATGTTCCTATGATGCTGCTTATAGTGGGAGACAGAGGCATGGGACAGCTCCTGTGGAATAGACTGCCCCAGACATTTCCGAAGATCTATCTAAGTGTTAATATTGTGTGGCAAAGTAAATAATTAATTTTGCATTTCTATGCTTGACTCAGAGCTAGACAACTCCTCTGGAGAATTTGCTGGAGGCTTCACAACCTGGATCAAATTGTACAGATCCATGAACTGGAAATGATCTATGCTGACTTCAGTGCCACTCCAAAAAGGAAAGAAGTTGCTTCCATCTGTGATCCTATTGCAAGATCTGAGTTCATATAAGAATTAATCATTCAGATTGATGAATGAAACATCAGCAAATATTCTGAATGGATCTGCTTTTTACTTATAGCATGCAAAACATTTCAGAAAAAAATAATTCTGATTGAAATTGATGCTATGATGATAACAATCACAAATTCATTAGACAGGAAGGGAGAAAGAAATAATGATAGAAAGTAAAAGACAAGTGTTTCAAAAAATCTATCTAAAGATGGCTGTATGTCTTCTAAAAACGAGTATTTTCTCCTTGTTATTATTTTGCTGTTATTATATTTGATTAATTATTTACACTGCATTATATACATCCATACATTTTTCAAAAGTGAGGTATTATTTACCCAGTAAGTACTATGTAAATCAACTTGCAAGAACTGTTAAATATTTATAGTCTGTCTGGAAGGTTAGAAGAAGTGCAAGTTGTAGGGATTGCAACTGCATACTGATAACAACAGTAAAACCAAAAACATAAACATTACAGAGGTCAAAAACATTCACTGTTTTCAAATTTTTTTTCTTGTCCCAAATCCCAAGACTTGAAAAAATACATTCTTTTAAAATATATCTGTTACATTCCACTGGCCTAGTAAATTGCAGCTTGCCTCTCACAAAGCTTTCATGCTTGAGATTTGGTCTGAATTCTTTAGCACTTCAAAGCATGACTGAAGAAGAGTGTGTCAGTAATTTACTGTCTCCTTGCATCTGTCACCTTGATTTTCTTCACCATAAAGCTTTAAATCTTGGACCTGGAAAAGGTGGAAAGAAAATGCTGGTACAGCTCTCTCCTCTTCCCGCTATCCTTGCAGAAAAGAGGCGAGAATATAAAACTGAGCTTACAACCCTCCTAAATAAGGACTGGCTTTTGTTTCAACATAACTCTTTCAAGAGTTAGCAGATGTTTCAAATTGGATCTTCTAAAATGCTGATAACTGTGCATATCTCAGACTACAATCCTTTCCAGAAGTCACTTTACTTCCGAAATATTTATAAAAAGACCATATGTTGAATTTGTTCTTTGAGTTGGGGGAGGGGAAAACACAACAATGCATCAATGCATAGTTGATTTTCATTTTCTTTTGTTATTGTTCACTCATTAATCACTTTCCATGAAAACTGTATCATTCTTCACTTTCTGGACTAAAATTTTATTATTGCATTAATAATTTGAGCAGTTACCGAATTTGTTGCCATTTGTCGTCCCAAAAAGAATACCAGTAAGAAAACACGTATGTCAGCTTGTGTAAGATACATAAATTTTTTACATATTTATCCTTCACTTCTCTAATTTACAGCTGTTTGACTTCCTGCTGCTAGATTGTACCCATGTTTTATGCTTAAACTGAGAAACTGAAGAGAAGAATAGGCTGTCGCTTCATCAGATTGGAGGCAATGCTTGCTTAATTACTTGAGAGGTGTTGCTGTCTTTCTTGAGTCCCCTTTTATGTCAGGAAGATGAGTAAAATGATACTAAATTAAGCTTTCCAAGGGGAGAACTAGGAAGATTCTGCCAAACCAGGCTTACATCAGTCTCTGCATACCAGAACTCTATACACATGATGGGATCTCCTAATGCAAGCTCCGGGGACAGGAACCTCTATGTTTGTGGTGAGCTTCACACAAGGAACATTGACTAAAACCTGGCCAGTGTGACACTTTATAATAAACAGGGAGAGGCCACTTAGGCCCATATGCCTGAGATTCCTTTAATCTAACTTCTGTCAGATAAAAGGGCTGTTTTGTCAAGCAAAGCTCCTTTTCTAGTCAGTGGGAAGAGATAAGCATCTCCCAAGGCAAACTGTTCAACATATTTTACACAGCTAATATGGTGATCTGAGATGAGCCATTATCCAGAGGTTCTCGTCTCTCCCTGCTGCCTCGAGAAGAGGCTTCAATGGTTAGATAGACTACACTCCCAGGTGGCTGAAAGAAGAAAAATTTGATCCCAGCCAGTCAAAAATAAGGATAAAAGCTAGAGGCAGCAGTCTGGCAGGTATACTAAGAAAACACATATGGCTAAAATTGTATTAGATAGTATGCCATGCACTGATGGATGCAGGGTAAAGATCAAACTGCATGGCCAACCTGGATGCTGTTTGTACTGACAGTGTAGCACTGTCTGCCCTCAATTGTAAGGCGCGTACATTTTTGAAAATAACAGACTAATAGCTGACTCCTTTATCTTGTGGATAGAAAGGGTTTAGGAAAAATGTTAATGTCTCATCACACTTCTTCCTTGTAAAAGACCTTTCATATATTAGTTATTATAAGATAGTGGTATCATCAGGAAGTTGCCTTTCTGATCTCTCAGCAGGTTTCGTGTTGATATGGTGATATGTTCAGGACACCAATTCAACATATACATGTTTCTTAGGAAAAAGTTTCTGTTCAGAGTCAAGATGGAATCAAAGTGATATCATCGCATAATTCATGTTATCAACTATGAAAGAAAGGATTTCAACCCTGGATCTGTTTCTCAGGCATTCAATTTGAGGAAAAGAATTAGCATTGCAAAGAGAAAAGGGAGAATAGTGACTTTTTTCTTCTGCATTCATTGTCTTGAATCAGCCTATTGTCTGGGGCTGTATGTGTGTGGGAGTGCAATTCACTGGTGGTTGAATTAAACTTTCAGTTCTTTCAGCTGTGTTTTCAGCCTCTGATTTCCTATATTTCTCTCTGTAGTTTTAATAATGAGGGAGATTTTAGGACAATATGTTCTACATTTTCTGCATTATTGAGCTTCTTCGTGGCCTCTCCAGAACAACAAAACAATGACTAAAGCTTCAACTGTGTGAAACCAATGCTTACAGATTAAGCGTCAGCACCAAAAAACCAGAAGACTCCTGGGAGTATACGGTATTCCATACCTATATAATGAAAAATGTGACATTCATGGAGTCATACAATTTGCAATCATTGAGGTACTTGTTTTAATCAGATCCCCACCTAGTTCATTTTTAGTCCTGGAGGAAATGCTTGGGCCTTTTGTCTCTAACTCCTGGATCTGCTGGCAGTGATGTAAGATTGGTCTCTTCCCTTCAGTGACACTTTGAATATACATGTGCAGATTTCCTTGCATACATGTATGTGTTTATGCGCACAAATTCATGCATACATGTAGAACTCCACAATTAGTAGGTCACACCTTGAGACATAGACATAAATTAATTCAGTAGTTACCTGTGTTATAAGACTGAAAGACAGAAAATGGCAGCTAAGGGCAGTGGTGACAATAACATGATACAGAACTGGAAAAATCTGATAAAACCTGACAAGACAAGTGGCAAGCCTTTTAAACCATGAGAATAATTAATGATTAGGATATTTACTGAGAAATGTGTTAAATTTCTCACTTGACTAGAACACCTTATTAGTAAAGGTTCCAGTGATTGCTGATCTTAAAGTCTATTAATTTAAACAACAGACTTCAAATTAAAACATTTAGGGAAATGAACAGATGCAGTGGTGCAGCCTGATAGCTGAGCAAATGTCAGTAAAAATGAACTAGAAAGACAACAAGTAAACACATCAGTATACTGTAGAAAGTTATCTGAGGATTTTCCTCCTTCACTGAAAAAAAAGATGCTATTGCTATATTCCCTTATTTTGCATTGTCTTGCCTTCATTCTCGTGGATTGTGTAGTACAAAATGAGAATTTCCTGAGGGGAATAACTTAATATAAATGCAAGAAAGTTTGCCTGCAGATGGAAAGAATAAGGACTTTTCCCACAAGCATTTCTAGAAACATTAATTTATAAGGCAAATAGTCCATAAGGGCTAAATTATGATCAAATGCAGGGAAACTAGATGGGCTTTGTGCTTCTGATAGGCACTGAATAGAAAATGAGCCTTGGTCTTTGCATAAAACATATTAAATATGTTCTGTTCTCTTTTCCTTGCTTCCAGCCAGGTATCTTTAATGTCTTATTAGATGATCCTGAAAAATGGAGATAATTTAACATGGCATAAAACTCTGGGGAGATGATTTCAAAGGGGTCAGTAATAAATAATGCATAGTATCAATAGCTGTTACTTTAAAAATTATTAACTGGAACATGCATCTAAGCTAAAGGTGTTGTCTTGCCTACCCAGTTCCTGTTTCCATCTCATTCATAGTTTCACATATTCTGGTAACTACAGTGTAGCATATTAAGATTGTGTAGCAATGTGTATGAAAAATCTTCTTACTTCTTATAAATAAAGATCCAAATCCCATACGTAAGCCAGCAAACATCTTCTGATGTTCAAGAACTGAAGTGATTTTCTAAATATGTCATAAATTAACTTCTCCCTGTAGTTTGCTGGGAGGTACATCAGTGTGATATGTGCCTTGGGAAAGGCTGCTCACATGGCTGTAATAATAGATATAATCTTGGCTACCCTGATATATCCAGAAGGAGGTTTGCCAGGCTTGTTCTGCAGTAATGGCACTTTAGACCTCTCTACATTGTAATAAATCATTGATCAGTGAAGAGGTAAATCATATATTTGGAATCCTCAGGCCACAGAGATTCAGTTAAACAAACAAAAATGTGTGTGAGATGTATATATGCAAATCACATTACTTCTAAGGAAACAGTGCTTTCAATATTGACAAGTAAGTGATTTGTTAGCTGGTGTAGTGTAAAGATTGTTTAGGAAAAGGGATTGTTCCTAGTAACAATGGCTCAATAATGCCAAACTGAAATCAGGCCTAGCAAGTCTGTTTTCTGTTAGTAAAGTCATTATTCATCTATGGTTATAATTTCTGATTTCTTCTTCTCAAGCATTTGATCTCAATGTGTGCCTTTATTACAAGTTTGTTTTAACTTCACATGGGCTGTCTTCTATCTGATGGTCTTTACACTGTGATTTTCAGAAGGAAACATGGGCAATCACTTTACTACCATCAGTTTGTGCACAGCTTTGAAAGTAATATCTCCCAAGAAAAGACAACCACAAAATGAAGTATCTGTTTCTATAGGAAGAGTGATACTGCATGGGACACAAATGATGCCTGTGGCCAAGGTTGGACCTCGAACAAAATTACTTTTGGATCATGGAAAAGGCATATGTGTAGGATGGGCCGTGTAGGTGTGGGAGATGGTCCCATTGCTGGGAGACCACAACAGTTACCCCACAGGAGAGGAGTGACAGCTGCAATAAATCTGGGATCAGGATGTATCCTTGATAGACACCATGTAAAATTACACAGTGGAGCTCAGCAGGCATTTTTGTAAGTCAGTAAAATGCTGAAGAATAAGGAACATGAAGGCTAAGTACCTGAGAGGCTTTGGTCTTGTGACATGAACAGAACAGCAACAAAGGAAACGTTCAGTTCCTGCTCCATTTGTGGGCAGCATTATGTGGCTAAAAGTAAGCTCTTCTGTTATGCAGTGTTCTCCAGCTATCGAATAGGGATGGGACATCTTAATGTTATGAGATTTCCTGAAAATAAATTCATTACATAAATGTTCAATTTTCAGATGTGGCAGCTATAGGATCAAGGAAGTAGCTTTTATTATAGGGGGGAAAAAGGAAGAATAAACTATAGAATTTATCAATTTTAGTTCCCTGCTTCTCAAAGCATGAGTGATGAAACTATCAAATGAACAAACGCCTATTTTATTTGTCTCCTTTTTGAAGTGGAAAATTAAATCTCAGTCACAAAATATTCTGAAAGTGTTATTTTTTTTCCTAATTGATTTAAAACACTCGCTTTCTAAATCTGAAAAGTTGCAAACAACATCCACACTCTGATTTTCTTGAAAGAATTCTGCACCATATGTAAGCTGTTAGGCATCTGTTTTGTCCTTGTGTACATGTCAAATCATACTCCAGTTCAGTCTTGATTGTCCTATTGTGGATCAAAGCCATGTTTTGCAAAAATGCACGACGTTGAAGCTATGCTCACTTACAGCCTCACTGTTAATGCCACCAAAATAAATTTTATCAACTTCCTTTCTTCAGCAAACAGCTGACATTTCTTTTGGCAAAATGAACCACAACACTCCTGATCTGACGTCAACAGGCTGACAACGGCTTTGTACCAGATGAAGCTGTTCATGGATGAAGTGGGTGCTGTACACCAAACCACATGTACCACTGCTGTTCTGAATGGCAACAGAAGTTTTCACAATGTCAATAATTTTCTAGTTCTTTTAGTCGCATAAAAATTTGGAGCTGGGCACTTCTTTTGATTTTGAAATAAATGGATTTTTAAAATATCACTGTTGAACATGCTGCATATTTGGTGTGCTGGACCCAGGTGGGCTTTTTCCTGGTAATTAAGACATTCTGATTAAACCTGATATTACACTTCTCTGATAAATTTATTTATCAAGAGCTTTGTTGGGGCTTTCATAGCTTTCTATAATTGAATAAATAGAAGTGAATTATTTAATTTTCCTTTTCTTTCCTTAGTGAAATATTGGTCGTGATTTTTGCCTTCTTTGGACTACTTTTCTTCCACGAAAGCAGTAGAATATTTCTGTTCTGCTAGACCACCAAGCAGGCTTTCATTTCAGGAAAGGTTATTTTATCATCTGCAGTCCTTCAGGTAGCAAAAATATAAAGGGTTTTCTTAGTAGTGGAGAGTACATGCTTCTGCCTGAAAACTAAGTTCCAAGACATTTTGAAAAATATCTTTAAACAGATTTGTAATTGTTATTAATTATTTAATTCTCACACAGGTCTAAGGAATTCTAGTAGGGAAAAAAGAGGGGTTTATTTTAACTGGAATGTCAATTTCTAAGTATGCTTGAAAGAGCATCTCACAGTTCTTCAGTTTCCCGTACCTGACTTAAGGTCCAGCTTATCTGTGATTCCATCACAGCTTGAGAGCTTAAGAGACTTGTTTGAACTCCCTGTTAATCACCAAGTTTTGGTGTACTTGTCTAACTTTAATTTCCTCTGTCAGCATTGCTGTTACACTGCACAATGAGCTCTTCATGAGGCTGTACAACATAATTTCCATATCATGGGACCCAGCATTCTCTACTGTTTTGTTGATCCTACTGTTTCATCCAATGCAGCTATACAGCATTTCCCACAAATTTGCTCAGACATCATCTTCATAAATTTCTTAGTCGTGTTTGCTTTCATCTGTATAACGGACCTTGTTCTAACTCTATTTGAGCAATCTTGAACTATCAGGACTATATAATTCCCACTAAGAAACTACTTCAATAATGTTGCAACCAACCTTCCTATAGGACATTTGTCTGTTCTCAATAAGAAACAGGAGTAATAACTCCACGATACAAGTTCTGCAAATTAAGGTGTATACATTTGTGTCAAAATATCCCTCTTTTCTGAAAACTTAGGAAGTCATCAACAGTGTTTTTAAAAAGTATTAACTGTCATAGGCAAGCCTGGCAAAACTCAGATTAGTTTCACGTATTGTTCTGGTCTGGGCACCTAGACCTATACGAAAGTTGCTTCTGTGCATTTGGCCATAAGTAACCTGCAGCTTAAAATTGTAGAACAGTAAAATGAAAGAGAGTGTGTGGCCACCACTAGCCTTAAGATGCTGAAAATCATACAACTATAACAAGCCACAAGGTCACAGAAGTATTTCGCTATAAGTATTGGCAGTAAGTAGGAGCTGCTTTATGATTTTGTAGCAAGGCATACAGATAAAACATCTAGAAATGGACAGACTTGTTTCAGGAATGATAGTTGTCTGCTTTTTATTGATTAATGTAATTTAATTTTAGTGCCTTTTTAAATAGTCACTTGCCACTTCTCCCTTGGTAGAAATAGAGAACAGAAAATACATGTGGCAAACATAAACATTTAACTATCCTCTAAGCTGCATTGCATCACATATGATTTCATATCTTGGGTCATTCTCAAATTCAGACCCTCTGAGAGGTTAAGGATTGCAGTTCAAAAGGCAACTGAGGGGCTTTTGTACTGAGCATTGCTGTCCTGTTTAGATACAGAATGTTGGGCTTGATGATTATGCCTCCCACTTTTTGGAAAATTCTCATATTAGTTTTTAATTATTACTTTTGACAGTGATCAAGCAAAAATTACCTCAGTTTTTCAGAGAACGAAGCGAATAACCAAGTACACCATATGTGTGCTTGGCCACCAATTAGTGACATAGTTGTATAATGGCATAGCTGCATAAACAGTGCAGAGGGAGGAGGTCAGTCTGAGAACAAAAAAATTATCTAAAGGCTACGATCTTGTTTACGAACAGACTGATTCATGTAAATTCACTCAAAGTTGAGAATTGTTTAACAATTCTGTTATGCAAACAAATCTGCTATACACATTGTTTGCAAGATATCAGTGTAAGTACCGAATCTTCATCCTACATGGCTGGCTATATAAAGAACATGGCATGTCTTTGATCCTTGGTTGTTAGATTTAGGCTGTAGAAAGTGGTTCTACTAGAATATCAAGTGACTTTATATGATTTCACTCATATATATATATAACAAAGTTATATATATATAAACAAATCACTGCAACAAGCTCTAAATATTCATTAATATTAATGAAAAATATTAATATAAACATAGATTTCCTGCTTTAAGACTGTATTTTAAATGTAATTGAAATGCAGTTCTATGGGATACTACCTATGTTTTATTTTTATTTAATGAGGATTCCATATATTTACCATCAGTGTAGTATTAACCTGCTTCACTGAACAATGATTTTACTTGTTCTCAGAATTTTGAATGCAATATACTTCACGCCAGCTTTTGGTGCTGTCATGGTCTGAGTCTCGTCATTATATGTGGTTATTGACTGCAACAAGTCATGACAAGATTCACAGTGACATGAGCAAAATTCCCTGGCTGAAATCTTGACCTGTTGGACAAAGGAAATATAAGCATAAGTTTCAATGAGGACAAGATTTATAAGTCTAGGACAGCTAATGAATGTTAAAATTTAAGCCTAGATTGCTCATTAAGGTGGGAAGGAGGAGTGAACACCGATAATTCAAGTGTTGTCTATATCTATATAAAATACTTATGACACTGCTTGAGGAGCTGCTTAGCATTTGCTGCTGAAATCAAGACCTTTTATAGCAGTGTCAAACTAAAGGATTTACTCCATCTGAAGTAGCTGAAGTAGGTGCCCAGAATTCCTTCTATGTACATAGCTATTCCCAAGTCCCACTGGCAAAATAACCCAGTTGGTTCATGGAAAATGTCACGCA
>NW_008240221.1:7526609-7582664 GCF_000691975.1 Corvus brachyrhynchos
TTATAATACCTGCTGCTGTGTCTTACAGATAAACTGTGCTGTGCCAGGCTGACTGGCAATGCTTTTATTTTGTAGAGACTGTATTTAATTTTATGTAAGAAAAGACAGCAGCAACAGATACTCATAGAGGGAATAACTGGGCAGATAGTGAAGGCTATAGAGCATTAGCAATGCTAAGAAGCCTCAAACAGTCCTTAGAGGAATGGGAGTTTCATAACAGAGTCTGAATGTGTCTCAAATATCATGCTGACGTTTGTCACCAATGAATTTCCCACACTGTGGGAGTTTTAAAGAATGACTTATTGGCTTATTGGCCTACTCAACCCATGCATGCAAATCCAAAGAGACAGATTCACTACATTTTTGCATATCTTTAATATTCCAAAGCCTCAGGATTCAAGTATTGCTCACAGGTTGGTGAGCATACAAATGGAAGAATGTGGGGAAGGACTGGGAGCACAAGCAAAACAGAAATTACAAGACAGGTCATTGTAGTCCAGAGTGTTATGAGGCAGCACAGAATAAATAAGTCATTCAGAACAAAGTGTCTTGTTCTGGAAATGAAGACATTTTAAAGGATCAAGTATGATTTTATAGTTGTGAGTTACTTGAGTGAGATTTTCATTCTGTGATACTAAAGCAGTGTCAGAAAGATCAGCTAAAGCTACTTTGTTTGCCACATTTAATCTTGAATTGTCAAGTAGTTTTAGTGTTGGAAAGTTCTTCAGATATTTCTCTTTCCTTTATGAAAAATACCATTCCCCGTTCAGGGTGGATTATCCTGGCCTAGTGACGTGTCCTCTGGCATATCATCACAGGATTTCTACATGGACAGCCTTCAGCTCCAGCAGCACTGAAGCCACACAGAGCCAACACTGAGTTCACGGACTGAAAATTATCAAAGATTATTGATTTCAGGGAACAGTTCAAAGCTGTCACCAGGTTGGCCTCTGTTCAGCCCACTCAGCCTTTTCCTCCCTCAGAGCAATTCTTTAGGCTTCTGGTTAAAAATGCCTGCATGTGGGAGACAAGACCCTTGGTCAATAGTGGTTATTAAAGCTTTCTCAGGACAGCTGAATGATGCCTAGGTATTTTGAACTGGACTGTTTTAAATGTTTCTATCAAAATGCACTTTTCATTGAAAATGGCTGGCTTTTTTTTTTTCTGTGATCTATTTTCTAATAATACTTTTAATGTACTAAATGAAAATTTAAACCCACTTCATCATGTAGATGAACATGTAGTAATTTTTTTCATTGTTTCCCACTTTTTTCCCTTTGTCCCACCCTTTCCAAGTTTTTCCAGATTAAAAGACACAATGAGTAAGGCAAGACTAAAACTAAAAATTTAAAGACATGCACTTGTTACATTAAAAACCTTAAAATACTTTCAGTGATCAGAATGAAAGGAAAAGAGGCTTTTTATAACATAGTATCTACACTTCCACATAAATTATTTTACATCTGTTTGGAGAATCCATGAAACTTTGGAAAAGAAGAGGCACAAATGCCTGAAAATTACATCCCTGATGAAGTTATTGTCATCAATGCAGCCAAGCATTTGACATTTCTGTGTAGGTCTACAAAAATATACAAAAATAAGAGTCTTCGCTAGGGGGAATAAAGTGGATTTATTTTTACTTTTTTTCAGGCAAGTTTTTTGCTGCTTAGCATTACCAGGGTTCTGTAAACTTGCAAATGAGCGTAGGAAACACACACTGAAGGGATTCCAGGACAGAGAGGGAGCGTCAGGGAAAGATGAACAGGTCACAGACAGCTCTGAAGATGAAAGAAAGATAGCAACATGTGTGTGGCTCTCCTGGATACTTCCAAACAGATAACGAACAAAGCAAAACATAAATCAGTGACAATCAGGAACACAGGTTTCGCTGTCTACTCCTAGAACTGGGATTCTCAAGGACGGACATGTCTCAACAACTGTGTTGCCAGTGCACAGAAATACCCTGCTGTTTGGTAATGCTACTTTGCTGGTGATGCCAGAACCATTTTTCTTCATTTGAGGTACTGGGGATTAATACTAGGAGAGATTTTTCAACCTATTTAGCCATGTGTTGTGAAATTGGTAGACCTTTGACTGATAAGTGCTGACAGGGTCCTGTGGACTCTAGAAATGATAGCAAGATGTTATTCTACTGGTGAGGTGCAAGCAGATAAAGAACAAAGTAGCACATAAATCAGCAGAAGCCAATTAGGACACTCACACTCCAAAAAAATTTGCAAGGAGCTGAGGAAAAGAGATGAACCATGATTATTATGCACATTGGGAATCTGTCACAGTCATAAATTTGAAATAAAACCCCTATTGCTACAGGAACTGGGCAAGTTGTCAGTAAACACTCCAGGACTGGGGACTGGCAAAACTGTACATCAGAATTAATGTTTTGAAAGGGTAAATACATCCAACAAAAGCCTGTTCTTGCCACATTTGCATTATATTTTGGCATCCCCTTTTTAGGGCAAGAGAGTTTCTGCTCATTTTTTTGCAAGATATGATACTGGGGAGAACTCAGAATAAATAGCACAGAAAAAATGGGAGAAATCTTGATCTGATTTATCTCTTTTCCAATTTGAACAGGAGTTCCATACTAGTAATGGGGATTAAGAAATCCTGGGAGACAGCTTTGAGCCTGAGAAATGGCTGCATGCTGCTTGAGCTGCTACAAAAATTTGTATGCAGTATTAATGCTTAAGGAAAAATCTGCTTCAGTTTCAGGTGTCTGGGCACCTTGTGGTTTCAATAATTTAAACAAACAGTAATCAGCTACTGTTAAATAGCTGTTACTTGATCCCCCACACTAGAGATAAAATCATTACATAGAAAAATAGTTATTTCTCTCAATTTATAGATGGCAAAACCAAATATGAGAATGCTTTAATGCATTGATTAGAGTCACCAAGAGTATAACCCAAGGACACCAAGGAAAATATCAACACGCCGCTAAAAGTCAGTTTAAGCCTGAAGAATGGGCAAGAAGAAACATTATGTTGAAAACTGGCCTGTTCTTAGCACAGAGAAGCTTTTCATTTCTTCTAAAGTGCTGACAGGGTCACAGTGACTGACTAAGGATCTTAAGACACAATTTTCAAAGCATCTGAGTGACATCTAGGAGCATATTACCATCAACATTCAATGGAACACCGTTATTCTACTATCTTGTTACTGTAGAAAATGCTGTTTTCTCTCAAGGCTTTTCTAGCCCTTGGTATGTAGTCATGCCTATGTTCTAACTTGTTGGCTCATTCACCTGTCTGATCTCCAGGAAAGAAATGCAAAAATGTTCAGGTGACTCAGGGTCATTGTTTCCAATGAAAATTGTTTGTTCTTGCCTGATGGTGTTTTTTTTGTTTTGAACTGTGCCTGGAAAAAATACTCAGGACTTGTGAATACAGCTGTTTGGTTTATCGGTTCTAGGAACTCCATATATAAAATATACAATTCTTGTGAATAAAAGGTGAATGCTTTTTTTCTTTAAAAAACAAATTTAAAGGTAATGGACACGTTTTCTTACTGTGCAGTCACACAGGCTTTCCAAGTCTTTTGTGAAGCTGAATGACACCTGTTTTTTTCAAATTTTCTTTTTCTTACCTTTTCTTCATATGTTCTTCAGCTGTGCTTTATCTGACATATCTCCAAAAGGTGTGGTCTCCACATGAATGACTAAATCATTCACCAAATTTTGAAATTAGAGATCCCAGCCACGTAACATCAGAAATTTTTTATAATTAATACAAGCAATAATTTTTGCGAATATATTCTGTGCATTTTTTGGATATTTTTATTACTAGTTTAGGAGTAACTGGGAAAATAAATTGGGGATATATGCATTTTTCCATACGTGGTTTTGGTATTGGATGTATTTTTGTTCTACAGACTAAGACGAGAAACCTGAGAGAAGTTGAGTTGGTCCATTGATCAAAATATTCATTTCTGTGAAGCCCCTGATATCAATTTTGCAAAGGGGAGGAGCATATAAATCAGACAATCACTTTCTGGTGTCTCCTTCTGTGTATAAAGATTATTACTAACAGAAAAGAAAAGTTAGGATATGCAAGATACAGAGGTAATACTAAGAATCTGATTATTTTCCTGTCTTTCAGTCTTATAACTTTTCTGTACCTGTTGAATTATGGCGTGTTGTATGTCCCACTACCTGTAAACAACTATTGAATGTGCCACCCAAATGCTGATTCATCAATGTTTTCAGGAATACTGCTGCTGTAAAAGATAGAAGAAGGGTTGTTAATGCCCTTGGAAGTAAAAACAGACTAGTTGAATGGAACTTTTATGCTTTGATAATACTCCAAGTCTTCCTTTCCTTCACTGAAGGAAACTAGCCTGCTTCTGGCTGTAGTTGCAAACACAAGCATGAAATCCAAATTTCTAGTTGAAAATTGTCAATGAAACATTACATAAAATAAAGTTTCAACTTTCTCGATTAAGCCATTTCATATTGATTTCTTTTTAGCAGGGAAATGTTATGTGACGGGAAGCTAGTAACACATTTGATGTGTTAGTTTCTATTGTAACACCTACTAGGAGCTTCACTGATGGGCTGGAAGGCACTGGTTACTGGCTCAGCACTTGACATTGAACATGGCAAGAAGCAACTTGTGGTAAAGATGGATGACAGGAGACAGAGTAAGTTCAAAGATTATGGAATGCAGCCAGAAGAAATCAACTGTGCCCTATAAAGTCAGCAAGCTATGTGTGAATGTGAGTATTCCTCTCTGATAGACAGTGTTTAAAAGCCTCTCAGGGACCAGATACGTCTCAGTGTTTTCCATGCACTGGTATAGTTTCTTGTCTCTCCTTTGCCATGAGTGGCAAAGACATGCCTTTGCACAACTCACAGCAGGGATCACTATCCAAAGCGAGGTTCTGGGACATATGGGTACTGTCTTATTTATACACAAACCACAAATGTATCATCACTGCACAGGATGCCACCCTTGCTGCTCAGGCTTATTCCTCCATATGAGTTGTGACTCCTCTACAACACTTTGAGCAAGGGCAACAACATCCACCTCCTTCCATTTCCTTGCACTCCCATATCTACTGTAATTCCTCTGATAATTTTCAGTGTCAACTATAGTTTTTGTGCACTGCTCGAAATGTCAGTTTGTCACTGAAGCTGCTCCTTTGTCTGTGGGGTGTTGCTCAGGCTGTGTCTAAATGCTTTGGATTTGGCCTTAAAGGGAGGAATCCTGTCTGGCTCTCTCTGGTCAACAACAGCACTCCCAGCCAACAGCTGACTCAGTACCTCCACTTCCAGGCTGTGAAGATGAGTCACCTGCCCTGATTCCAAAAGCACTTTTTGATTGTTTAGTCCTGAGTCCAGATCTTATCAAAACCATGACTCTCTTCAACTTTTCTACTCTTAAAAATACCATTCCTCTCTCAGAAACAAAAATAAATGGGTATTGTTCTAACATTTACCCATAAAATGGCAGGTTTTTCACTACTGAAGAAAGATTTCCAATTTTAGGCTAATATGATTCCCATTGGGAGATCTGACAGTAGTTACAAAAATCCTTTACTCAAATGTGAAATTGTTTGGAATGGAGTTAAATAGCTTTTGACAAGGAAAAAAAAGTATGCGTTATTATAAAAATTCTATTTTGCACATGAATTTGATTCAGATCACACAGATAAATGTTTAATATTTTCATGCCTTACTCATGCAAAGTAAGGCAGGTAAAAAAAATCCTTGAAAATACATGCATTAAACTTGGAACCTTAGCTACTCTGTGTGTAATGAAGCTAGTTATCCACATTTAAAGTACACTTCAGTACAGTGCTTGAGGACCTAGTGGAGTGCCTGGTGTGAACCCTATGTGTTGGCAGGTAAAGGAAAGGGGAACTGTTTTTTAAATGTTATTAAAAAATGTTTTGTCTATACTTCACTCACCAGCCCTTATAATATTTTGTTAGTGATGTAAACTTCAGATGATCTGTTCTAGTTGTGAAAACTAGTGAAAAATAAACTGGCACATACCTGGATTAAAAAAAGGCCTCAAAACTCTAAAGGGATTTTTCTGGTTTACCAAGATACTTTAAATTTCTTGAGAGGTAAGAAGAGATCTACAATTCTGTGGCTGATATAAATGTTATTGTGTTTTCATTCCAGTGTAAGTACAACTCAGCTAGGTTACCTTTACAATAATATTCTGTTCTTAAAATATATAATTGGAAAAAATTATAATCTGTTTGAATTGATCTTCAATAATAAATGCAAACCCAGTAAGTTTCAGGTTTAAAGGAATTTTGAAATTTGGCATATTTTTGTTGTGATTCTCATGCATTCTATGATATTAATGTTAAAGGCCCTTGTTGAAAAATGTATTTCATTACTTTGCAGCCAGTGACTGAGTTATTGAGCATTCAGACACAACCACAGGAAATTGGCATGTGTATCCTAGACAGAAATGGGAGGGGATAGAACAGCCCAATCATAAAATTATATATATTTATATATATTTATACAGGGCATTATGATTACTTCACTTGACACAGAGATACACCAGTAAATCAAAACACTTGTTTAAAGAATAGTAATGATATTTTTTGATTCCACTTCACTGTGTGAGTCTCTAGGAAGTTGCTAGAGCATGATAGAGAGAATATATATTTTTTTATTTTCCTGAAATTTCTATTAATTCTAACTGTTCTTTGGATCATACTTATAATTTGTTTAATATAATTTGTACAGCAGCAATCATGTAATAGAATGGTTTTGGTCAGAAGGCATCCCAAAGATCATTTAGTTCCAACTCTCCCACCAGGGACAGGGATGCCACCCAGTTGATCATGTTGCTCAGGGCCCCATCCAACCATGAACACTTTCAGAGATGGGGCATCCACAACTTCTCTGGGCAGCCTGTTCCAGTGCCTCACCACCCTCTGAGTAAAGAATTTCCTCCTAACATGTCTTGTCATTCTCAAGCTTTTCCAGTTCCCCCTGGATATCATCCCTTCCTCCTGTTGTGTCAACTGCACCTCTCAACTTGGTGCAATTGCAATTACTAGACCCCTCCGTTGAGAGATAAAATAAATGTGAAGGATGTCTGCAGGATTATCAAGACACCTGAGATTTACTTTTCCATTAAAAGGAAGTACATAGTGACCCAACATGGTTTTTAGTCCAGTGCTCCAGACACTGGACGTTTCATATACCACCAAGGATCAATACCTGGAAAACTTTATGCTTTTTATAGTTTTAGTTTTGTATTGTGAAAGACATGCTGTAGGATCTAGGACAGCTCACACTTTTCATCAGTTAGTCAAAAAGTCTTTCCGTTTTCTTCTTCATTAAGTGGAGAACAAACATGAATACACAGAATATGAATACACAGAATTCAAGACTATAAAAAGTGTTAAAGTAACAGAAAACTAAAAACAGTAGAAGAATTACCAAACACAATATGTTTTGATAATGAGTTGTGCCAAGCTCCATTTCAGACAGAACTGTGTCTATGGCTACATTAGTCTGAGTTGTATCACAAGGGTGGTATAGGATGAGAAAGAATTCCTGGAAGGGTGGGATACAGCTCTTCCCACAGCTCAGTGCTCACATCCCCGTTGTTCATACTGCCTGTGTTTCATGCTCAGAGTACAAAGAGCCTGGGCTCCCATCTGTCCTGTGAAAGCTATCAGAACTTCCTCCTCCCCCAGCGTTTATTTTCTTCTGTCATGGTATATTCCCTGGTATACCATACCTTGGGCTGACCTGGCAGTGAGAGATGGTGCCTTGCATTGGGTGGGTCAATAAAAACAAGTTTGGAGCATTCTCAGTATGGACAAAGCTCTGCTAGCAGTCTCAACCACGGTGGTAAAGTCAGAGGTGACAGATTTAGACAACAGGGCTAGGCTTTCATCAGTTAAGTCTGATCAAGTGTCTGAAGATCCCAGATAACCTCCTTGACATCTGAGCTACAGAACAATATGTAAATGAAGCTTTCATCATGCAGTGAAATCAGAATAAGCAATAATTGTATATGAATTACATATATATAATAATAATATATACGAAATATATTAGTGAGCACAACCCACCAAAATCTTTCCTAAAGACACCTTTGCACATAACAGAGAGCCTGCTTCTGTATGTGAAAAGATGGCCTACATTTGCATCAAGACTTCCTTGCACTGCTTTGTCAGAAAAAGCCTGTAGATAAAGGAGAGAAGAAGCCCTCAAGAAAATTGACATTTCCAGTGCTGGTGCTTGTTTCTAGCAAAACAAAAATGTTTTATAGTTGTATCCCCAAATATGTTTCTGACACTTCTTCAGTGAGCCTAAGCTTCAGAGGCAGCCCATGTTGGACCCATCTGCAGCCTTCCCTGTTCCCTGGGTTCCTTGCTGCTCTTCAAGCATATCAACAGCTTTTCAATAGGTCTTGCTGCTCTATTCCAAACCTGCTAAAAGCTCCTTTAAAGTTGTTTTAAAAAGGGAATAATAAAAAATATCTCATAAAATCCAAAATCATAGCAACAGCCAAGGACGGGACAACATCAAATTGTCTTTGTTTGCAGCATATCTGACCCTCAGGGGTTTTCAGTCAAACTAGAAAGTCCAAACTGTTTCAGATTGTGTGAGATAGTAATGGCAACAGTAAAAGTTTCCTTAAAAGAAAACAGACAATCCTTTCCCTTTGCACTGCCTTTACAGAAATCACTGACACCAACAACACTGTTCCAAGTTCAAAGCCTCACATTTATTTAAACTTGAATTGTAGAATTATTTGTAACTTGTAGAATTATTTGTAGCTTTGCAAGGTCATTCCTTGATACCTGATGCTTTTCACAACAGCCTAACTAGCAGCAATCTTTGGGTGATAGTTGAAGTGCAGGGAATGATACCATAAAAGTGACATCCTTTTTGGATCCCATTTTCAATTGTTTTGTTGCAAAACCTGAGGTTTGTGTTCTAGGCTTAAAATTCATTTATTTCACACAGAATAAATACAGAAGATAGAATCTTCACAAGGAACCTTAATTAATTTCTAAATCATTTACCTAAGACTGAATATGACAAATATAGGAACAGGCATAGGAAAGGCAGCTTTCATCAGCTAGCACACAATATCCTGTGTACTGCACATGACTGCATACAAAGTCACACAGAATCACAGAATGGGAATGACATATGATTGGTACCAATAATTGTGGCCTGCTAGAGGAACTATTTTTGGTTGAGTGATAAAACTCTTTTTCACTGCAATGAGGAAAAAAAGTCCGCAGCCAATCAGCTGTGCCACCACACTTAAAGGAAGGTGGTGACAGGTTGAAGTTTATTATACGTGGAGTGCCTTTGGGGCCTACAATTTGTCCCCCTGGTTCATTTTGACAGCATTCTCAGGGATGGCATTCCAGAGTTTATTTTATATACTATACATCTTTAATCCTCTCAGATCATGCACTCTGAAAGTTCTCCCTCTTCTCTTATCAGGCAGAAGATATTTGTCTTACCCCAGCCCTTTGGTCTAATGAAGACCCTTTTCTTTCCAGCAGGAAGTTTAAGAACTGAATTCATATAAGGAATTTCAAGAACATCTCTCAAAAAGATGAAACCCACTTAGGACGCATTATAGGAAATAATTCATCATTCCACCTCTTGTATACAATCAATAACTCTAAAAGACTGTCTTGTCATCTTATCAGGCTACATAGGTTTTAGCAGTTCCTTTATTAAGCCTGGAAAAGAAAGCAAGGAGAGGGGGATTCTTTGAACATCCAAACACAGTGTCACACTGAGTGTGATCCTGACACTGCCCAGGGAACCTGCTATCCTTTGTTTACAGATGGATCTGTGATAACCCGACAGCTCAGATGGAAGGTCACTCCAGAGGACAAGCAGGGGGTTCTTTTCCATCATCCCTGAATCCTGGAAATGGTGGTGTTGACCACCCTGGGTATCTAGATATTTGGGCAATTTGTCTTCTCTTACAAGTAGGAGGGAGAGGGAAGGGTGGACAAACTCCTATGAGCTCTCTTGAGGGAATTTTATTTCAAGAAATAAAATAATACAACCACGACATTTTACAGCTTTTTGACTGTTGAGATAGCAATTGTGCAAGGCTGTTTTGGATATCTGTGTGCATCCATGCCAGCAGGTGTACACCATCATCAACACCACATGTGATACCAGAACTGTGTTAGAGGCAACAAATTTTAAACCCAAGACTGACTTGAGCATGTCCAGGCCAATGTTTCACCCTCAGTTGCTGAGTCCATGGGTGTCATCACAAACCACAAAGGGTTTGCTGTTCCCTATTCACAAAAGCACAGCTTGAGCAACAGGCTAGAAAATGCACTACAGCTTCTCCAGATGTGGTAAACCCTTACAGTCCTCCTCAGAAAGATCATCAGAGAAGCATTCACTTCTGGTAGACCAATAGTTCATCTTGGTTATCCTGATTCATTCATCAGATGACAGTGACATAACCTGTTGCCTCAGAGGAAGGTATAAGAACTTCTTCAACAGCAATCATTGAATAAGGTGCCTACAAATTTTCCTTTTTTTTTCCAAATACTTAAAATACGGATTTTAGTTTCTTGTATAATCTTCAGGGCTTTCAACCTTGCAAGAATCTTAGGTCCACTAATGATCCTTAGCTATTATTGAATTTTCTGAATAATTTAACCCTTTCTTCAGCCTGGATTTCAAATATGTTTTAGGTCTATAAGCTGTCCAGGCTTCTTACATGTTGCATAAATGAATGATTGCCTTTCATTATTTCTAAATTTTTGTCTAACCAAAGCTTAAAATAAAATGTAGTTAGTTTGTTTCAAGTCTCCTGCTAATTAACTTTAGATTTATTTACTCTTTGCTATTTATCTGCAAATGGTTTTTATGATTGTCTTTGGCAAACATCTAAAACATATCATCTATGATTACAATGCCTTGTCTAACTACCAACTGACACTTGACATAATTTTTTCAAGTCACCATTGGTTTAGGGGTGGTTCTTTTTTTTTTATCATAATTAATCTGTCCTAGAGGTAATTTTACCTTCAAGGTGATTCTTTCTTTCTGTACCCAGAAAGGAATTAATTTAGCAAGGGAAAGAATTACACCTTGAAAATTAGTGTGGATAATAAAAGCCAAAAGTTAATGCATTAGGACAGCTTTGTTAACAGCAGCACACAGGTTTCATTACTGATATGTTTCTGTCAATACTTTCATGCATGTCTTAGTTTGCAGAGAAATGTTGATGAAAAACAAGTGTCTTATTCAAGTTGTAGATAAACCCCAGATTGGGACATGATCACATCTTTGTGAGAAGGAGAGAATTCAGCTAAGTGCCATGTATTTTTTTTGTTACAATCATATATTTTGTGTTTGACATAAGGAAAGGGCAACAGATTTATTAATTATTTCATGTTCAGATGATTTTAAACTAAAGAAAAAATAATATACCTCAAACTTTCCTCCTCCAACAAATTAGAAACAAGAATCAAGAAATAAGATTTATTTCATTAAATTTAGTGCTAAGGGATTTATTTTTATAGAAAAGTTTCAAGTTTATTTTTAGCAAGCATACAAGTTTAGAGATTATATTAATATCTTTGATTTAAAAAAAGGAAAATCTGAGTGGCAGGTGGGGAATTGGGCATTCCATCTCTGTAGCGGCCTGCTTCTCTTTTATTTCAGATAATTTTTCCTGTGTTCGTATATAGTAACATTTAATGGCAGATCTAGTGTAAATGAGCAAACATATATAATGAGGAAAAAATCACATGAAAGTAATACACCTTGACATCCATGTTGTTGGCAAAACACTCTATTTGTCATTGTGCAAGAGCCTGTGCTTATTTGGTTGTTACTTAAGTGATTTACTTGCCATGCTTTTTTCTTTTCTTTTTTCTTTTCTTTTCTTTCTTTTCTCTTTTCTTTTCTTTTCTTTTCTTTTCTTTTCTTTTCTCTTTTCTTTTCTTTTCTTTTCTTTTTTCTTTTCTCTTCTCTTTTCAGCTTGATGCAGTTATGCAAAAAAATATCATTATAGGATAATTTAAGAGAAAAAAATTGTAAAAACTACATCACTGTGTAAAAACGATACATGACATGAAAAGGTGAAAATTTATGTCTGCTTATTTTAATTAAAACTTCAGAAATATTATTTGAAACATTAGAAATAAAGAGAAGTTTGTCAGCAAGGGCTAGATTCATCCTTCTTAATTTTTGGCATGTGAAGGAAAATACAGATTATTGAGATGTATTATGCACATGGATTAGAGAGAAAGGGATCTGTAAAGGGCAATTTAGGCTTTGTCTTTTAGACAGCTCTCTTGGAATAGGGTGAAACTTCCACAGGAGGTATCTGTCTTTCTCCACTGAAAACTTCCAAATGACCTCTTAAACCAAATGTCTATCTATTAGATGGCAAAGATAAATGAGATGAACATTACTGCCAGTCTCTAAGCCAGAGCATGGTGGTCTCCAGCAAGCTCAAGGACAGTACAGCTGTGCAGTTTTCCCCAGAGTTTCCAACTCAGACAGATGATTCTCAGCTACACATCCCACTTAGAGACACCAAAGAGGCTACTGTGAACAAGGTCTTTGAAGCTCACATATTTATTCCAAGATATTCACTTTAAAGGTAATGTAGAGGAGGGAATATAATGTGTTATATGTCTAATGCTTGTTTATCTAGTTTACCTACTGCCTACATTTCTCACTATTTTATCACCTTTGTGTGTTAAGGCATAGTAGGTTTTACTATAAACTTCACAATGAACAAAAATAACTCAATGGGCAGAACTGTGGGACACAAACATAAGTTCAAAATACCCAAGGAGCAGACAGTTGTTAAGAGGATGGCTTGTCCTGGTAAATGCCACTGCACTGACCCTCACTTCTGCAGCCTATCTGGAGCTCTTCCATGGAGCCAGTCTCTGAGAGAGCCATGTGAAGTGCCTCTGATGATGATCAAGGCCTCTGCAGAAAACAGTGGTAAATGCACCCTAAAATGTACATAATTTTACTAATTTCCCATTCAACTCCACTAACCACTGCTTAGCTACCGAGAGGTATGTGACACAGACAGCACACTGAGGGGTGATTTACTCAAACTCTTGCTGTTCACCCATCATTATCTCTACATCTCCATGACACGTGAATTGATTGTAAAATAATTTTAATCTGTGGGCCTAATCCTGCATCTAATGCTAAAGTATCCCAAGTAAGCTTAATCCATTTCTTTTAAAAGGTTCTTCAGAACTATAGCTTGAGAGTTTAATTTAAGTAGCATTTCCCCATGCATGAAGAAGGTTCATTAAATTCAGCATAAAAACCAGAGCAGGCAGCTAGAATGGAGTGCCAGATGTAAAAAAGATAACTGAGTATAGCACATACAAACATTTTTTCTGATTATTGCTTGCATTTTGTCTGAACTCTGTCTGACAAACATTTAATGCCTTAAGTTTCTAATTACTACTCCAGTCATAAGAAAGTATTTATTGCAAGAAATCTTGGGAACCTACAGAAAGCTTTTCATGCATAGGTTTGATAGCGTTTCCTCTGATAAAATGTCATTGGTTTAACCCGTCTTTCTTCTATTTAATCACTTTCAGAGGCTCATTAGACCAAAAGGAAATAAGCTTTAAAACTCAAACCACATGCCACATATAAAGAACAAAACAACAACAAGAAAAATTACAGACTGTGTCCTTAGTTTCAACATTGTATGCTATCTAAGTAATAAAAGAGTTGAAAAGGTGTTAGAAATACCCTTTTCAAATGGGAAAATGCATATGATTTCAAGGCTATGGTTCCTATTAACCCACATGTAATGGGAGTTTTCAAGGACACTGCACAAGTGAATTCTTGCCTTACAAGGACTTCCACTTCACTAATAATGAGTTTCTGCTACCTGTAATCTTTTGAAATTAATATAAATACTACAGTGGCTTTCCACAATAAACAAAATCATGTATCATTCATTCTACATAGGTAAATAGATGTGTAGACAGGCATAAAATTAATTTTAAAATTTTAGAGAGCTGAGTAAGCCTTAGATTAAAGGGACATGCAAGACCCAGCAATATGATGCATGAATAAACTTTCTTCTTGCAGAACTATACAGAAAACTCATAGAACACCACATCTTAAACCATATACCTGGGCAAAAATGTACAAAATTCAGAGGGACATTTAAATGAGTGCCCAGATTTGAGGCATGCCTAAGCCATGCAATTTTACAGAGCTCTCCCCTGCCTTGCAGTTCCTTTAATGCATTTTTCCCTGGCTGTCTTTTATTTTTCTCATCTCTTTTTTATGGAACTGTAATGAACAACCATAAGACATCTTGAGGCTACTCAATTACTAGAAAAAGATCCGGAATGCTTACCTGACTGCCAGAGAGCTGATATCAGGGAGGGTGTGTTTGGGCACCACCAGATGCAGGTCCATGGTCTATTTCCTTACTTACTGAGAAGAAAATGCAACAGCAGAAGACACTGGAATCATCCCATTTCCAAGTATTTTCCTGGTCTTCAGTGTTCTTCTCTCCTTACCCCTCTTTTTCCATTCTTGCATTGAGATTAACCATCCTCTCAAACTTTATATTCACTTAATTTCTGGAGGAGGCGGAATTTTCTTTTAGGTCTCCATTAAATATTAGGCAAGGTCCCTTTGAATGTGCCTAATTTGTAAGGTTATTTCTTGTCCATAAAAAGATCTGGCAAATCAGAGTCCAAGTGACATCAAATATCAATGACATATTAATCCTTTTAATTTCTATATTTTTTTAGGCACTATTAGCTGTTAGTGTTTGAATATAAATTGCTAAATAAAAAGACTAGCTCTAGATGACTTCATGCTTAGGCTGGGCGTGAGGAAGGATCACACTGAATTTTGGTATATTGATTTTTACTATGAAGACTTAGATATCTTCACTTCCTAAATCCTTTTAACTGTAATGAAAATAAAATTGTTAATTTATTTGTTCTGAGCAGTTAGGAGAAAAAGTCAGATGTCTGATAGTTGTTGCAATTATGAAAACAAATTAAAGCTATATGTCAAACATTTCTTTTGTTTTCAGGTATAATTCAGATTATAATCTCAGCCACTATTCCCCACTCCGTGGAAAGAGTTAATACTCTTTTCCAAGTGTCTCTCAGCCAGCTTTCCTCATCACCTACTCACTCACTCTGACTTTGCACCTTTTTCTGCATTGACGTCTTTTGCTTTTGTCTGTCAGACTCTCAACTCTATTCTAAACGATTTCTTCTTGCAGATCTTGTCCACCCCATGTGTGTTCACTGGATGGTGACTGATGTCTGCATTTTAGGGTTAAGATGTTTCATGAGACACCATCTGCAGGAGCCTTTAGCTGATTTAAGAAGGAAAAGCTGATCAGGTTGTGTAACGCTTTCCTTGTTGTGCAACCTTCTGAACCCTAAAGATTTGACAGTTAAGGCAACAGAAAAAAGGCTTTACAAAAATTAAAAAAAAAAAAGAAGTATCACTTACGGGCAGATAAAACAATGCCAATCACAGATTCACTATGTGTTTGGGTTTTGTTAACTAGAAAAAAATTACAATGTTTACACCCATGCATGTGTTTATGTGAATACATGTGCAAAGGAGACAACTTTTTTCCAACAGGTGCTCATATGGCCACTTTCAGTTGGCAATTCCAACACTATGTCATTTAGCAGCATGATTTGACCCATGAGAAGAATGCTCAGAGTATTTCTCAACAATGGCTTTGCTCTAAAAGTACATTAGCTGAAAAAAAATATATGTACTCAGCTACTGTTCTAGTGTGCTCTACTGAAAATATTGCTTCTTCGGTAAAGCTTCAAGACAGGATTTAACAAGGTGAGAGAGGAGACAGGATACACCACTGCTGTGTTCTCTGGGGTAGGCATCATTTCATGTAAAAGGCAAAATGTCAATAGAAACATGTTACTGCACCACATTTCGGAGGAGATCTAAGAGGTTTAATGCCCCAGAATGTTTGGTATTCCTTTTAAGCCTGCAACTCAAAAAAAAAAAAAAAGTTCTAAATCCCTCATGTTTGTTTGAATAGATGTTGGCAGGATAATTAAATGCTCCCTTCAAACATCCTGGTGGAAATATTAAACAGTAATTACCTTACTCAAGTCGTTCCTTTTGTGAGAAGGGGAGCCACCTGACTGCCAGCTTTCGTTTGCCCTGACACAGATGCAAGGGCTCTGCTGCCTTTCTGAGCTGTTCACACACTTTCTTCCCATGAGAAAGTAAGCACTGATTGAAACGCGGCATTTTCTCCCAACTTGCACACACAACTGCTGCTTGTTTCAGAAAGATGTCAACTAATTTGAGCAACCTCTCCAAAGGACTCTCCAAACAGAAATGTCTTTCATAAATTTCCGGGTCAGCAGCCCTTGGTAACCCAGGATGACTATTCCAGTCCTGGAGGCACTGAAATAGTTCCATATAAATAGAAACAGCTTCTGTATCACATTGTTGCCTGAAGCACAGCATTCAACACCTCCTTGCACATTAAAATATCTCTCCATGACACAACTTTACACAAAAGAGTGTCTTTGACCATATGGTCTCTCTTTGATCTGTTGATTTTCTTTACTCTGATCCTCTCATTTACTGAAACATTTATGTCTTCTGGTCTGAAGCCTTAAATGGTCAGCACGAATAATGCATGCAGGAGCCTTCTCCTCTTCTACTCTATTTGAATGTCAGCAGATGTTGAAGTACCCTCGTGCTTCATGAACTGTTTCTATTGTGTGGGACTATTTGTAAAAGAAAGAGCATCAAGCTCTGTATAACAACCACCTATTTTCTTCTCCTTTCTTCTTTCCTTTCCCTCTTTTACCATGATAACAAATATTTACTGAATCTCCTTCTTTAATAATATTTTCCCTTCAGAATTCTGGGTTTATTCCAATGTTTTTGGAGGTCAGCATAATTGCTTTCAATGACTTCTATGGATGTCTGATATACTGTATCTGTTATTTGCTGATCCTCAATTGTTTATAATAACTATTCATGGCTGCAGTAGTTAAAAAGGAAAGGCAGTCAGGATGGGTCGGAAAGAGGTTTTGCATTTTCAGATTAAGATAACTGTATTTAATCAGCCCAACATTTCTGTCTTCTCCTAGTCTCCTCTCCTTTTCCTTTACATCTAACTCACTAGACAAAGTACAGCACAATTGAAATTGAATGCAGTTTCGTCATTCTCTTCAATACTAAATCTGATGTTCATTCATCATCTAAATGTAAGGATTGTAAACAGTTTATAAACCAGTGTGTAAATTGCTCATGAAAAATGTTATTAATATGCTTTTGTTTCCTGGGTATAGTGGTATTTGAGACCTCCTATCCAAAGCCTGCATTTGTTAATAATAGAGGAAGTCAGGTAGGCTGCTCAAACCAGATTGTGTGAGTGCAATCTGGAATAGAACTGTCAGACTGAAGTTGTCTTTTTGCAACATATTTCCAGCATAGTTTTTGAAAAATTGGACTTTCTAAAGCACCTAAGGAAAACAAGTGGATAATTTCACCATTTCTTTAATGGGCATTTGGAAAATTGTTTTCTTGTAGAGGAAAGTAGTGATAATCATTTCCCTTTTGTTTAATACCAAACAGAATCCCTGTTCTGAACATTCACAGCAAAAGTCACCAGAGCCAGAATCACTCAAACTGTGCCTTACTCAAGCAGCTAAAGTGTATTTCTCAGTTTTCTGCAGCAACAAAATCCATGTGATCAAATACAGAGCACTGCTGTTGGTTTCATATCACAATCATCACACTGACATACAAACTTACACTGCCATGCTAAACTTCTGTACAGGCTCTTTGGAGGTTTTGAAAACCACTAATTTTCTCCTTGATCACACTGAATACTCAGGAAACTTAGTAAGAAGAGTTTAGGCTGAAGTTAAAGGCCTTTTAGTTGTGCCCAGCTATTCGGATTCCGACCATATTTTGGTTTTAAAATCTTGATCTGGAATTCTGTGAACTGAATAGTCTTTACCATATGAAATCTACCAGTTAGCTGAAGGGCTTATCAAAATCAAAGACATATTGCCCTTGCTTGTGTAAGGACATCTTTTCTCTAACCTGAAACTATTCTCTAAGAGAGTGTGCACATGTGAATGATTCCAAAGTGGATCATTTCCCATAGAAAACTTGCAACAAAACTGTGCTTGAAGAAAATAAACAGTGGTTGTTTTTAGAAGCAAAAAAACCCCCAAACCTTTGACATTTCAAATAGTAAGCTTCTTGTTTAATTTGTATGTCAGACCTATGAAAGAGGAATTGGAAGGCTAAGTGGTCAAGCAGTATATTTTAAGGTGAAGCCATATGTAGAAAAACCACCCCAACTTTTGTTTTTAATTATTCTGAACAAAAACAATTCAGAATAAACCAAAGAGATTTTAAAATTTCTTTTTACAAAAAGGAAACACTAAACCCGTGTTCTTTCATGTCATATAGAGTGCTTCATTCACATCCAGTGAAATATTTGTGGGGAAAAAAATTAAGGAAAGGGGATGGATTTCTGAGAGAGCCTGCTTATCTCTCTTATCTCATGGATGAGCAGTTAGGGCATTTGCTGGGGTGTGTGACATCCTTCCATCCTGCAAACTACAAGCCTTACAGCTTCAATTCCTTTTGTTGGACATGCTACTTTTTGCATGGAACAGCAAAACATTATTGACCCAGGCATCAAAGAGGTAATAATGACTCCATGGCCTGACTGGCTGACTAAAAAACAGGTCAGTGCTTGTTCAAATTCCTGTAAAGGATGAAAGCCGGTCTTGTCCAAAAAATCTTCAGCTATATGAACAAGAATTCTAAGCAAGAAGGAATGAGAGCTCACCTGAGAAACTGCCAGCTGAAGTGGCTGGATCAGCCTGCAGCAGGAGAGAAGATAAGGGGTCAAATCCCTTCCTAAAAAGACACAGCTGAACATACTTCTCCTGTTTCTTAGGAAAATGCTCTTTCTCTAGCTGTTTACCCCGGGGATTGATTATCAACAACAAAAGAAATATTTGGTTTAATTTAGACAAATCTTGCAAATAGTTCCAGGTTCATCACATTCATATTCCAGGTTAATTTAAAGTTGGCAAAAACTAGCTCTTCCAATGTGAGATATTTCTGTTGTTCAAGGAACTTACATTCAGTCATTTATCAATACATAATATTTAAACAAATACAATACCTTAGAGCAGAACTTACAGGAAAAATTAACTCATGTAGCAACTAAGAAATAATTAACAAGTTGTTGCTCATGATTTATCTGTTGCAGTCTGCAGTAGCCATTACAATTAAAACAGCATGATTTTCTCTGTTCTGGCAAGTATTTAAATCCTCGTGGCTTTTGAGATAGGATACAAGTTCGTAACTATGTGGCTAACATCACAAAAATGTGTGTTTCAAAAGATAGAAATACACAGAAAGTATTAGCGTGACTTCTGAAATGGCTTCATATATTTTGGGAACTCAAATTATGTTTTCTTAGAAATGAAAACAGTAATGTACTATAAAAAGTAAAAGAAGGACAAGAAATGGAAATGTGATACTATTCAATAAAGAGATGACTATGACTAGGATATATTACTGGGACTATGTAAAAGGGCTTTACTTTATGTCAAAAGCTCTCTTAGCCGATGGATTTTTCTAACTTGAAAACATAACCTGAGCAATGAAATTTGAAAAACTGCAAACAGTATAAAAAATAATTTCAATTTTTTACTTTTTTAAATGAAACATTTAGGCAAGTAATTTATTGTTTGCCCTGGGGAATCAAAGCAAATACTACTGCTGAAATATCTATATTTTTAAGAAATATCTCAATAATTTAATTATCCATTTATTATTTGTGTTTTCATATACACTACAAGATAATAATGGAGATAAAGCAATATTGTTCTTGTGGCTTAAACTGATTGTTAATAGACTCAAGAAGGAATATTTTGCTTGTGGTATATCACATATTTCTTTTATTCCTCTGAGACACTTGGGGTGGGATACTACTAGCTCAAGGAAAAAAAAGTGGCTTCCTTCCTCACACATCTTTACTTTAGTGAGAGTATTTATATTATTTGTTTAAATACAGGCTTAGATCCCAAACTGTTTCCTAAGGATTTCCTTTGCTCTTATCATGACTTTGGAGGCACTGCCAACATTTGGCAGAATTAGCTGTGTGCACTTAGGGAAATTATTCCCACAGCAAGATATGTCTCACCTGACATTATAAATTTAAAGTTTGAAACTTAGGCAGCTATTCAAAGTTGGTTGTTTAAGCTTCTCCTATAATCAGCGGTGAAGAGCAGCCACTTTCAGAGAACGATGCTGCCCATCTTAAGATAGGTGTGTCACATTTACGGGATACATTGCCCTCCGGGCAAGCCTCCCTGTTCGCCAGATGCCTCACTTGCCAGCGCATAGAAACTCCTTAATGGCTCAACATCAGCAAATCTCCTTGGCTGCCAGCTGTGCCTGCAGCTGGGGGCCAGCAAAGACAATGCCTGCCCTGCACTCGGTGGTGTGACACACGCATAAACACCTGGTATATGGTTAAAAGAGCGTTATTCAAGTGTTACTGTAGTAATTAATACAGGTGGTCCTTATCTCCACTTTGCTGAATCGTAGGCATGAATTTCAAAAGGAACCTTTATCTCTCCTGGTTTTATCTCCCGAATAAAACAGAGAATGGAACTGAGGAGCAGAAGGCAGGAATGGACTCCGTCCTTCTTTCCACAGACAGGAACAACTTGTCTGAACCAGAAGAGTCCACATACCTTCTCTTTTGTGGATTGTAATAAGTTTAAGACCACTTAAACCACAAATTTGGTCTCAAGTCAGCTATCCTGTCTAAACTGCAGTATTGAGAAGACTATCCAAGCTCAGGCTAAAAGCTTTAAAAGTTAAAAAATCTAATTCTTCCCCTGGAAGTCTGTCCTGGCTTCTAACTGTTCTCACTGCTAGGAAAATGGTCTTCATTTGAATTTAACAACATTCAACTTCCAGCTGTTAACTTCCAGAAAGGCCATTGTGGTTTCTCCCCTAGGGACAAACAGCCTTTCAAGCTTAGACTTTTTTGGCTTTCCATTGTGATCAAACCACCACTTAGTCTTCTTTTTAATAATGGGTGTGTCAATACTGACTTTAATGGAAACAGGATTGACTTGGTAATTCAAACTAGACACTGAAAATATTTTTCTTATCAGCAGTTTTGCTCCATCACATGCACATTTTACTTTATTATTGTTGGGCTGCTCACATGCTGGGCTGTGGGTTGACACTGTCTGTTTTTGTTTTGTAGAAGAAGGAAGCTCTGAATCATTTCTTTTTGGGAAAAACATGCAAAGAATAACACAAATTTCTTGAGCAGAGAGGAAGAAAAAGTCGACAGAAATTAAATCTTGGTACTGTGTACAGAACAATCTTCTTTTTAATGTCTACATCTGCCTTCATCCGAGCCAAGCCTTTTAGAATGGCGGAGCAGTATTTATCTTTGGGAATCACTAATGAAGTCATGTACTTAAAAATAAGCCTGTTTTGCTATTTCTAAGCTTGTAATACAGACTCAGATTTTGCCTGTGTTGCACATTAGGGATAATCAGAACAAAAGCTTATCATACACCAAAAATAACTGAGACCTGAAAAGAGTATTTTTTAGTACCTTTTGCTGCAATAGTGATGGATCCCTCTTAGCAGAAAGGAGACTGCAGTGGCCCAAGGGGATATAAGCTGGCACATATTTATGGTAGAAATACAAGTCACAAAAGCAGAGGGGGAAAGCTGAGTTACTATCTCTTTCAAAACAGAACAAGAGAAGTGGGGATGACAGAAAATTATTCCAAGAGCAAGCTCTGCAGAGCTCACCATGGAGAAAAGATGCTGGAAGACAATTTTTGTCTTGACACTCCACTTTCTTCCTGAAGGATGGAAGATCTATGTAGAAAGAAAAGAGGTCCCAGAACATCTCTGAATTTTTAGAGAGCCAAGAGGAAGACTTGTGCACAACCACCACTACCTCTGACTCCAGTTACCAGATAAATGGCAAAATCTAAAATATGTTCATCCTAAAAAGGAATTAATGCCTCCTGGGAAAGGAACACACACTTAGAGCTCAGGAGTTCCATTCTTTTATGCTTGCCACCGAGTTGGCAATTAATAAAATGTTATCTTTGCACACATTATAACAAATCACTTTCTTCCAAGCTAAATTAAAGGTAATATTTCTGTTAATGAAACTTTACAGGTGCCTAATTTAACCAGTGTGAGAATAATGACCTTAAAGCACTCATGCAGAGATTTAAACAGGAGAAAATGAGACTGTTCTAATACTTAATTTCCTTCCAGCCTTTTCTGCTGCTATGCATGGCCCAAATACACTCAAACACTTTCTAACTGTATGAGTGCTACAGTTTTGGGTTGGGTTTTTGCTTTTTTTGTTTTGGTTTGGTTTTTTTACAGGGAAAGGAAATATCTCCTTTTCTTTATCTGCCTTTCCTATAGAACTTAGTCCATATTTATTTCCCTAGGGTAGAATGAGCACCTATTCCTACAGAACAAGAGAAGAAGGTGAGGGAGCTGGACATCCTGTTGATTCAGCTCTAAGCTCACAAACTGCAATCTACAGAGACCATCTGGGTAAGTTTGCAAAACAAAGTGTCCCCTTACAAAACATACATTCCCGGCAATTCTACCATCTGACTCCTTTAAGATGAATCACTGAGGAGGCTCACCAGCAGTACCAGTGGTAACTGTGTTGACAGCTCTGTCTGAGACAGCTGTCCATCAGGGTTTGGACAGAATACACACAGGAGAACAAAAACAGGTGAAATTTTGGCAACTCCATCAAAAATGGAATGTCATGGCATTGTGCTCAAGAGCATGCATAGAAGTGCAGCATGAGCTCAGTGCATTTATCAGTGTGATCAGTTACCTTCCAAAGCAGCTCAATGACAGTTATTGTGATGTGATAAAGCACCAGATTTGAGCTGAATTTTCTGGTTTATATTTAAATTACTACCTCATTGCAAAGTATTTTTATTTACTTACAATACCATTGTAATAAATCCAGGCAGGACTGTAAATTCTAAAGAAGCACGGACATTTCCCTTCGTTTAACTTAACTGGGACATGATCAGGTGAGAAAAGATAAACAAAGGGAGTATGGGTCCACATAGGAGAAATGACACATTTACAGAAAAGATTCTCTTGGCCAGCTGAAAGGAAAGGGAAGTAGTTTATTCTGTTCCTTTTATATCCTCAGTGGTCATAAACTTTTATCCAAATATTTGTTATGCTTTTTCCTCTCCACTTGTTCAGTGTTCCATTCCTATGTTTGCACTATAATAACTGGGGTTTCAGGATTCTACGGCTCTAATTGACATTAATATTTGCATGTCTGTAAGTAAATGTGGGCAAAAAAAATGCTGGACTCTAACTGTGCAATATAATATTTAGTGAACGTATATGTTGAACATACTTCTGCATTTATCCTTCTATAGATAGTTTTGAAAATAGGCAAAGAATTTTTTCTTTAACCTTCCTTTCAGTGATAAGGGCTACAGCCTAGCAAGGTGGTGCAGGACTCTGGAGTGTGATGTAAAGGAAGATTAAAGGGAAACTCCTTGATTTAATCAAGGATTAAAAATTTACTGGGCCCATGTTTCTAGAAGAAACCAATATTCATCACAGTTTTGAGATTTTGCTTGACTTCCCTTCCTTCTTTTTTGTAGGGGGAATTAGGAAGTCAGAAAAAGAAGGGAAAAGGGAGAACATCCCCTCCCTATTCTAAAATAGTCTGAAATGCCTCAGGCTTGTTCAACCCCTAAACAGCAAAGGCCCTCTGTGCAGTGGACCCCACATGTGGGACAAAGTGAGCAGTCTGTTTTTAATGTAATCTTGAAAGGTGTTCCATAGTTGTAAAATATTAATAGGAGAATAGCAACTGACAGAAGCTTGTCCTAAGATCTTGAATATTTGCATCCTGGATTTTGGATTGATCTGTCCCTGACATAGGGAATCAATGGCAAAGTCCAGACCATGGAGATGCTCTCATAGAAAAGACATGGATTTACGTAGCATTTAATCTATGGTGTTAAAAACACACCCCTCTCTAGACTGTATTTTGCTTTGGATTTCCCAGACATATAAAATAGATATTTTTCTTGTATTTCTTAGACATTAGTCAATTCTACATATTTTCCCCCTTTCTGTTCAGGAATTTAAGATTTGTTTATATGTGGAATAAGCCTTAGATAATGCCATGGGCTATGTGTGCCTGCTTGTCTATTGTTTTCCTTTATCTCCCATTATTCCCCATAGCATTTAAACTTGAAGGTGATTTTGAAGCAAACCTAACAACTAAGGAAATATACAAAAATTCTGAAGTTCCCACAAAAATAATTAAAATGCGTACCTGGATAGATATTATACTAATTCCACCTTGAAGGAAAGAAGTTGGTGCATTGGTGAAAGATTTAACTCTAAGAAAATTTCCATTTTGAGTTTGTCCCTTATCACACATCACAATTGTCATTCATGAGTCAAGATTTCTTTCTTCAGGCACATAACAAGGTATGAGCTCCAGGTGATGCTTTTCCTGCTGTCAGGAAAAACATTCTCTCTTCTTTTTCATCCCTCATTTCTTGATTCATTTCTCCAATTTCTACCCAAGGGTAAGGTGATGCTAAAGTTTTAGAGCAGTTCTTTCAAAATCACTGCATCATGTGACATAAAATAACTAGAACCCAAACTTAATTATTTCCAGTATTCAGGAAATGTTTTGTTTTGGAATTGTTTATCAGAATAAACTGCATGAAAACATGCGATCAATTGCATTCTCAATATTCCAAGTTGTGTAAAAACTCCATACCACCACTGCTTCAAGAGTTCTTTGAGGGGAAAAAAACCCCCTTGTTCTAATTATGATTCCACAATCTCTGTGCAAATGGTAGGATTCTATTTCACCTCCCCTATTTGTAGGCACCTCCTGTATAAACATCCATATATATGCAGGATCAGCATTTTGGCACTTACTAAGAAAAAGAAGCATGTGCTGCGATTCTCATTTATTTCTCATTTAGGAATCAGAGGTCTTTGTTAAAATGTATTATTTAATATCTGTGTCTTACAAACGACTAAGAAGGGGGGCCAGATGATCTTCTCAGACGTGAATGTCCTACACCACAAAGTTTTACATTTAAGCAAACAAGTGCCATCTCAAGGCACTCATCTCTGTAAGTGTAGGGCTCTGCCTTAGAAGCATGAAAATTAGGAGTAGGTGTTTCACAGTGTTGCTGATCCACCTCTTTTCTGCGACATTTGTGGAAGTTCTCTGTGGATATAAGGACTTCTGAGGACAAAGGACAAATTACTGTTTAATGTTTCTTAATGTAGGGCTAGGCAGGATGTCACTGTTTCCCTTCTTTCTGCAAAGATTTTGATGGAAATATGATGTCTCTTACCTGAAAAATATGGTGTCTTCTGCAGTTATATTAAATTCCACCAGACTTGATGTGTAGTCAGGAAAAATGAGCCTACATTAGTCACAGCTTTCAGAGACACTGCCTGAGCAGCTTTACAAGCCAAACTGCTGAGAATGTGAGGGTCTAAGGAGATCCTAGTAGATGTTATTAGCAACAGTCTTTTCACCTTGGAAAAGACTTCGCCCATTTTCTTAAATTCACTCGCTTTGAACAGGGAGACCTGGGATTTTGGGGTTTATGCCTACAAGATCCTCATTTGTTACATTAAACCCATTGATTGCAAAAAGCATCTGAGGAAAGAACCTGTCCTTTAATATATTTACTAGACTTTATTTTTCTCCCCATAAGCATCATATGTTAAAATTGCCACCTATTCCACCTTATGAATATGTGAAGCCAAAGACCAGCTATGGAGGTTACCTTTGGAAACTTTACTTACACAAACTAAATTGTTTGCTAATTCACAGAGAAGTATTTTTGTAAGTAAATACTACTGTAATAAGTCATCTGGTTCAGGTCTAGAAAGTGCATTTGGAACTGTCAGCTAACACGACTTAAGAGCACTTGTGAAGGTTTAATAGATTACTCAAAAAGACACTGAGCAGTCTATCTAAGTTCATAGCTGACACTGAAAAAGTTAGAAATGTAATTTGAGAAGTTTTTCCTTGAAAGAATACTCAAATGTGTACTTAGGCTGGTCAGTGGCCCAAAGCACAGACAGCCTCAAACGTTCAAATGCATTCCTGACCTAACATTGGCAATTGAGAACATTTAGGGATTGCTAAGGAATACCTACTTGAGTAGGTCTATGAATTTCAGAATCTGCTAAAACAATACAAAGGTTCAGCCTTCAAAGAGTCTGAAAGTACATCTAGGCGAGTGAATTGAGTGCCTGGTACCATTCACTGGTCCTGAGGCCAAATGACACAGAATGGTCTAAGCCCACAGGATTAACACCTCCTGCCCTTTTAAATACTGTTGTGAGATCTGTCATACCTACTGCATACCACCTTTGGGCATATTCTAGCACTCAGAACATGCCTAGTCTGCCCAGGAAAAAGCTCTGATTGCTCTTAGAGAGGCTACAACACATTTCAGTGTCCACAAACCCACCTATAGATGTTAAACTTACTGATGAAGACATAGCCAGAGATCCTTCTTGGGAAGAGCTGGGACAGCCTGACCTTATTTGCCAACTGCACAGTTTCATATTTAAAGCGAGGTTTGAAATCTTCCTTACTAGTAGGGATAATATCTGTGGATTTAACATTATGAATACACTGAATAAATTAGGATCCAACATGTTCACAATATATCAGTAATGGATAATGTCTTCCAGAGAAAATGAAGGCTATTGAGACATAATAAAAGGGAGTCTTTGACTCACCTAAATATATGAAAAAGGTTATGAGCATTTCAGTAAAAGCTTTTAAAAGCAGTTAAATTACCAATGAAAAATGTTCTACTTCTTTCCCTTCTTTTATTTGGAGCTGGATCCTTAAAAGAATCTACCTATGCAAAGATAAATTAGTACCATAGTGTTTTAGAAAAAAAATCTCTTAAGTCGCAGAAAAGTGGTTGGCTTCCTTAATTTGTTATATTATTCTCATAAAAGGCAGAATTATTGCATGCTGCGACAGGTGAAGGCAAAAGTAAGGGCAAAAGGGAACCCTAGATAAACAGTACAGGAACAGAGAGGTTCTGCTCTGTCTGCTGCCTGTGCTAAGCTGCTTTGCTGTTCCTTCCAGTTCTCTTCAACTTAGAGTCCAAAATGGATGTTGATGAACTGCGCAGAATTAAAAGAAAACCTGAGACTGGAATCTATGTATTATTGTAAAAAACCTTTATAAATTCCAAAGATTAGGTGATGCCTTGCTTGGACACTTCAAATCATGGGAGGCACCCAGCTGACAACAAGAGCTATAAACAGAATCTAAAAACAACACAGACATTTGAAGTTGATGCAGGGTCCATTCAGAATAGAAATAAGATATATTTTTTTAACAATAAAGAAGAACACTTCATTAGTTGGAATAATTCACCAATGGCAGCAGTGAAGTGCCTGCCACTAGAATTTCTTCACTAAGCATCCACATATTTTTTCTGAAGTTTCTCACAGAATCTATTTAAGAATGCCTTATATTGTTTTTTTCTTATTTCATAATTCATAACTTTATGAAGAAACAGCCAAAAACCTCTCAATTATTAATTTTTTTTAAAGTTCTACGTCCATTCAGTGATGTAATACCTGCATCTTTTGCTGAGAATGTTCTTTAGGTCTCCTTTTCTTTTCATTTTTTTCTTGACAATCGGAATATAGCAGAAACAGATGTTAAAGGGCTAGAATTTGTGTTTGATCTGAAAACGGGCCAAAAATTCTCCTAACAATGAAATTGTCATTCATTATTATTTGCCAAATTGTTGAACCACACTTGCTACTGTTTGACGCAATTTATTAATAACTGACAAGCACTCTAGCAAGGTTTTCTGGCAAGAATGAAACAAAGGAAATGAGCCAGAACAAGTGTAATCAAGAAATGTAAATAAACTTTAGGATGAAAACATGGTATGTTTGAACTTTGTATGAAATATAGACAGTTTCCTCCAGGAACTCCACAGGTGGAGGAAGAAACTTGGAGCTCTTCTGTGGGGAAGTGGGAAAAGGAAAGACAAGTCTCCACAGGGAAACAATGGGATTGTCTCACCCACTCTATCAAGCTCAAGTCATTGCAAATGGCTCAGCAATATGTTCTGGCATTTCAGAGCTACAGACACTCTTCTGTGCTTGCAATTAAAATGATTTCAAAGGACAGCACATGTAGTTCTGCAGACACTGTTTTGAAGTTATTTCATTTAAATGTCCCTGTGATGAGACTGGGACTGTGTCAATAGTGACTGCATTTTAAAGGCAAAAGACTTTTCAAGAGGGCTAGGTTCTTAACCCAAGGTATGAACTCTTGGTATTCACCATGATTTGGTCGAGATTTACCAGGTGTTCCAAATGTTCTCTGACGTCTTGTGGCTGCCATACTCACACTGACCTATCTAAACTTCTGTAAGAAACTGCAAGTTCTGCAAGTGTAAAAATTCTGACTTTTTAAATCTTGCCTGAATACACAACAAGCTTTGTAGCTAGTAGCTATAGCTAGTAGTAGTAAATCTTTTGGATGTAATAGTATGCAACTCTCTTAAGTTTGTAACTTCTACCTAGGATTGGATGATCTTGCTCTACAGTCCTCCTCTGTCTGTGGCTCACATCTCTTTGATCTGGCAGGCTGGTTTGTGATATACAACTGGCCAGCCTAAATATCACCCCCATGTGGGGTTTTGTGCTTGTGAGTACCTTACTAACACAAGGCCTGTTTGTAAACCCACAGCTCTGAGTGCTCAGGCCAGCGGCAGCCCTGGCTGCAGGGACACTCTCTATAGGTAACTCAACAAGGAAAAGGGTCCCAATGACATTTTATAGGACATGTCTCAGGGCAGCATGTTGAAAAACAGTCTGATGGTCTTTAACCTCCTCTGTGCTCAGGTTCTTTACAGTGCTAAATAAAACGGGCAAGGTCCCACTCTGCCCCTGTAGCCTGCTGACATGGTGTAACTCAAACTCTTTCATCCTCTCTGCAGCAAGGAGCCACATCCAGCGGGTCTGTTGGGGCAGGCAAACGACAAACCAAGGCATCACCTGGAGGAATTCTTGCTGGTTTACTCCAAACTCTGCCAGAAGTTCTTTGTTTGGTGTGAGTGGGTCAAACAGGCCAAGCTTACATCACCCTCAGAACTAACAGGCAGCAGACAGTGCTAATGCAGCTCTTGTGAGTGTACCACCAGCGTTGTCCTAAGCCTGCCCTTCAGCCTGAAACATGGGCAGCATTGACTGGGTCTGAGGCACTGGTGTGAATCAGTCCACTCTCAAGGCTGCTTTTCCTCTAGAAATGCCTCCACTGGTTCCAGTGGAGTCCCAGTAAGGATGAGTTTCACCAAATAAATTCACATCCATTCACACTCTTACATAAAAATTTCCTTGCTGTAAACCCAACTCTGACTCTGGAGAATTTAAAATATACAGGAAATTTATAGGTCACTTTTGTTATTGGAGGAATATAGAGAGGGAGCACTGAATGTGGACACCAATTCAAAACTCTTCCAGGCAGTCAGTCAAATAGTGATACCAAGGTGATTCCTACATCATGTATTTTTTTAGCTCCTCCACTATAAATATTTTGCATGATAAAGTGACAACAAATATAAGAAAAAACCACAAAAAAAACAAAACCCAAAACACCAAAGTCAAAACATGCACTCTACAACAGATTAATATTAAGATTAGAATTAAGAAAGTTGGAAACTATAATCATTTAATCACGACTTATAAGACTAATTTCCTGCATGTCACTCCCAGACAATAAATACTTTTCTTTAGGCTTAGAAAAGCTGTGGAAAAAGAAAAGTTAATTTAAGGCTCATTACTTTATTTTTAGTAGCTTAAGATCTGAGGGATTTGAAAACATTTCCCTTTTCTAATAGAACATGCCTTCCTGTATACTAAGGATATCCACTGACCTCACTCCCTCCTGGAAGGTGCCACTGATCCATGACAGAAATCCTGTGAGGGCTTTGAAAGCTAAATAGGAACCAGAAAAAAAGTATTATCATGCTTAGCTGGTTATAACATTGGAAATAAAGTTCAACTGTGAGTTTGGGGGGAAGGAGTAGTGTCTGAAACAAACAAGCACTTCCCGTGTTTGCCTAGAAGAAGCCAATCTTCCCTCCTTATATAATAAGAACATTACTCGCTAATTTGCCAGTAGCTGAAAGGGATTTCTGTTTTTAGCTCTGGGTCTGTGGCAACTGTTTTGTTTTAAGTGAAAATTAAATGGGAACATACAGCTAAAAAACTGTTGAGCCATAATTGAAGTGCATTAATGGTAATTACTTCTTTCTTTCGCTCATCATTTTGACAGAGGAATTCATTACTCCTCCATCTCTATGTTTCCACAAATTATTCTTCCCTGCGGATGTGCAGTGACTGAAGGAAATCATGGCTTTGCTCTATACATTTTTCTTTAGTGCAAGTCTGTTCTCCCTGAACTTCTTTCCCTGGAGATACAAATGAAAATATCAATAAAATGTATAAACAGTTTACTACTTTAATAGGGTAAAGACGAAGAAGGCATCAAGTGTCAAAGTGAAACTGTGAATGCTGGTTATTGGGAGGTGTAACATGTTTGATATTGCTTATAGCCATAAATTAATTGCACTGATTTATTTTAAGATGCTTATCTCACCAGTCAGAGACACTTCCCTGAGACAGTAATTTCACTAAGTAAGATTCTTTTAAGAGTTGTATCACTCTGAGCATATGTACCAGTTTGAAAACAAACCAGTGGGAGGCACCAAGTCAGAATAACAATTTAATAGAGAAATTAAAAAAAAATAAAGGCAGAAAACACTGGGTTAAACTGACAGAGTCAGGATACAACCTGACACCCTGTTAGTCAGGGTGGTGGTAGCAGTCCAATAAGATGGTGGCTGCAGTCCTCCTGAAGTGATGGATGTGGTTCTGTTGAAGCAGTGATCCTGTAGAAAGGGGCTGCTCTTCCTCAGAAAGTCCAGTGGTGGCTGTGTAGCTCCTGTCCTCTGGGAATCCAGTGGAAAGGCGTTGTCTCTGCTGTTCAGAATCTCAGATTATATCCAGGATGGGATGCTTGGTTCCTCCCTCTGGACGGAGCATCTCACAATGGGATGATGAGTCATGAGGCCAGGTGTTGATTAGGCTCATTAACAGAAGATAGTCCGGAGTGAGTTATCTCTGAGTCATGGCATTGATGGGCCATTAACAGAAAGATAGTCCAGAGGGAGAAGGCAAGGAAACATTGCCCCACCTGGTTTCAACAGCTCATGAGGATGGTAATAGAATACATTGCAACCCAGGACAGCTTATTTTCATCTCTTGGCTCAGGATCTTTTCAAATGTGCTCTGGCAGTCAAGGACACTGAGTTATCCCCATAGGTCCAAGGCACCATCCTTGGTTGATGAACTTTTGTGGACTAGTGCAAGGAAATATTTGTAAAAGATGTAGAAAAGGTGTCTATTGCTATTCAGAAAGTTATTTTACAGCTAGAAGAAATCTGTAACCAAAGTAATTTTCCTTGTACTGTGGACTGATATGAGATGAATTTTATGTGGGCAATAACCAATGTATTTCCTTTGAGAGCAGTCTCAGGCACTTCAGCACTTTTCATCAAGATACTTCCACTCCTGTGGAGAGACTGAACAGGGCAGAATCTAACAGCTATTTCTTCATTTGCATTTGAGGTTTGCAAAAAGTTTTGTATTGAAGTAGCAATAAAATACCAACTATTTCTGTAGTCATCATATAAAGAAACTGAATAACTATAAAATAAATTCTGCCTATTCATGTAATTACAATTAGACATGCATTTAAGTGTTTTATTCACTTTAGTCACTTATTAAAGATAGTGATGAATCTTCAAAATTAATAGGTTTCTACAATAATATCACCTCACACCCTAAGAGTCCATTACTGTAGGTTTTTCAGGCCTATATTGAAGTGTTCTAGAAGGAATTCTTTCCTTTGCCACAGATTTTCCATTATTTTGCAACTTCCATCAGTGACAATTCTACAATGATAAATATGAACTGTTCAGATGATATCACCACAGGTACACTTTATTTGTTTCTGTAGCTACATTTTATTCATACAGTTCCATCATTTCTCACGTGGAAAGTTATAAGATAAAAGATAGGGGAAAAATCTTATCTTTTTAGATAAAAGATGGGAAACAGATTCATAGACCAAAAAATATAGAACGAAATGAGTGGGGATGAGGCTTTTGGACTAATCTTATTTAATTTCAATGGGGGAGAAATGTTTAAGTCTGGTACAAAATTTGTTGCTTAGTTACTAAGACACAGTATATATGCCTTGCAATCAGTCTTGCTTGTCTAAGAGACAAGTCTTTCTTAATCTCAGAACCTGAAGACTTTGCAGAACCTATTTTGTTAAGTATTTTCCTGTGAGATCCTAAGAAAATTGCCATTATATGTTACTGATAAAGTAACACTGGCATATTTCTTAGATGTTCTAGAATTGCATCATTTTACAGGATGAAGTTACTCAGCAGAATTCTTTTTTTTAAAAAAGTGTATATCCTGTTCCACAGACACAGACCTCTACTGGTGCAAAGAAACAGGAACAGTGACCTGAGGTTCATCCTGGGATTCAAGTAATGTCAAGTAAAAGAAAACATTTTGTAATACTGGGTCATCAGAATCATAGAATGGTGTTATGTTGGAAGGAACCTTAAGGATCATCCAGTTCCAACCCTCCCGCAGGGACACCTTCCACTAGACCAGGTTGCCCAGAGCACCTGTCCTGTGAAGACAGGCTGAGAGATAGGGTTGTTCAGCCTGGAGAAGAAAAGGCTCCAGGCTGAACATAGCATAGCATCTTCCAGTACCAGAGGGGGCTGCAAGAGAGCTGGGGAGGGACTTTTTACAAGGGCATGGAGTGACAGGACAAGAGGCAATGGCTTAAAACCAAAAGAGGGCAGGTTTAGATTAGATATTAGGAAGAAATTCTTTACTGTGAGAATGGTGAGGCATGGAATAGGTTGCCCAGAGAAATTGTGGATGCCCCATCCCTGGAAGCATTCAAAGAATAATTTCATAGATTAGTGACTTAAATTCTTTTGGCTGTCTCCACTGCAACAGAAATGTTTCGATCTCAAAAAAATCTTATCTCATGGTAGTTTATCCAGCCTTCCAATCAACTGCACCCAGTTTAAAAAAATAATAAAAAAAAAAGTTTTGTAAACCAATATATAACTATAAAAAAGGACACTCTTAATTCAATAATTCTGATTGGGCAGAATTGTCCCTGCAATACAATGATATTACAATAGTATTAGAAGGAAAATGGAAAGAAAATGTAAAAAGGAAAGAAGTTAAGGAAATGCTACCCAGCTGAAATTGCAAGAAAAAAGTTATAAAGCATAGGGATGGCAGAGACCTCAGGACAATGTAAACTAAAACTATCCTAAACTTGACAAACACTCCTGAGTGCAAAGATCTTGCCTGGGGAAACTGTGGAGTCCCAAGGCAGGCTGTTTGTTCCATGTTCTGCCTATTGCAAAATAGTTTCCTAATGCCATTCTTTAGTTCCCTTGTTACAGGATCTACCATACAAGTGTTAAGTTGTAGGTTGGACTTGATGACCTCAAAGGTCTTTTCCAATGTAGTTGGTTCTATGATTCTGTGATCTATTACGTTTTATGTGTCTCTTCATGGGTGTGGAGAGTGATAATTCTCTTCTTGCCTTTATGGATATGTTCTTCTCAGTTTTGCTTTCCTTAGACTATGCAACTTCAGTGAACTTACTTTTTGCTAGGCCTCCAGTTTTAACACCAAAAATCCAGGCAAGAAGATTCTCTCATTATGCTATGTCCCTTCTAATTAAAATTCAATTCATAAGTTGCAATGCTCTTGACTCAGAGCACAATCATCACTCTCCTTTCCTCTTGTCTCTTTCTCTTTTTAATATTGGCGTTCAGTATTGTGAGATGCTCTTCCTCTTTAGATGGTTTTCTCTTTCCGTGGGTAGCCTATACACCTAGTTGAGAGGCTCTGAGTTTTTCAGTTACACCAGACCTCTACTTTTAGTTGGTTTGGCCAGATGTGGAAACAACTCTGAACCTAAATGTGGTCCATGGAGCTGCCTGGTACATAGCTACACCACTTCACACAGGCTCATGCAGCAGATCAGATCCTACCAGTAAAGACCTGCTCTCAGTGCAGGTATGTTTGAGTGTATAAAGGTGTAACTAGATGGATGGTTTATTTGTACCTTCTCAAAGCTTGAACTCTTGTCTAGGAGAAGCTGGTTAGCCCCAGTGAGCCTTCAGAATAACACAGTTGCATTGCTTTGGGGCACTTGTGGGGTAGATACCACTTTGCTGATTGTCTACAGGATGAACTGGGAAGGTGCTCTTGAGCATAAGCCCAGTGGAGGTGGTACTGCAGTCTTGCTGAGAATTTAGTCCCTCTAAAACTTTTAAACATGTCTTAGCAGGTTATGTGCTTGATTTTCACCTGAGGTTATTTATTTCTTAAAGTTAAAAGGTTATTTGCAAATTTTTAGCTAAATCAAAGGAAATCAGATGCCTTAAGTCTGAATCTCAGGGTGATTGCTTTTTGTAAGCCTCCAAACACCTTTCAAAATATTTTGGTATCAAAGTGTTCCTGTTCTTCTGACTTCAAGCTTTTGAAGACTGTTCTCTTAGTGACAATGGCAAAACTAGTGATTTAGTAGAGCTGGAGTAAATCATCATACAATAATTACCTCATTTCCCACCTGCATGTACCAGGCAAAACATTTTTTCCTGGTGACATAGGATAAAGTTAATTAATTTCTTTAGGTTTAAGAGACACATTTAAAATATTTCTCTGTATATACATTGATATAAATAGAGAAGTGATACCATAAATTTCCTTTTTTACATTGTGCCTCCTTGCCTTACATATCTTTTTCCTCACCTACTGCAGTTCCTACAGGAAATAAATTTCCTCCCACAGTCGCCCACAGTCCTTCTGTTCCACCAAACAATACAAGCTGGATTACATCATTACATGAATTAAATAGAAAAATAAATAAATAAATAAAAATTGCAACATTTTGGGTTCAGTATATTCAGAACAGACTTCCAACACCTAGTTTAACAGTACCCATTTTCACTGTATTTCATCATTCCAATCTTTTGGTCTCTTCCCCAGCACAGATATGCTACATGCAACCTACTGACAAGGACACTGGAAGAGAGCAAATAAGGGCTGGAGCTGAGCTACCAAATTCCTCTTACTTTTCAAATCAGCAGAGGTTTTTTTGCTGTTAGTTCCAGTGCTTATATTGCACCGCTGTATTGAAGTGAATTGCAAATAATGGGCTGTTTATTTTGCAGTAGAAAGCCTAAAGATTTTCTTTGTTATGTCCTACTGATTGTGAAAGAAAAAGGAACTCTCTTGGAAGGTAAACTAAGGCCAGATTGACTTAAAGTATTATCCAATATTTTGGATATTGGATATATTCCAATATTTGGAACCCTAGGCTGGATTCACTTCACCCTAGTTTCAATTGGCTAAACCCTACATGCTTAGTCTAAGCTTGTCATCTAGGCTGTGGTCCTATCAATAGGTCCTGTGAGGGTGTGAGGTGAGAGTAAACCAGCTATCTGGGATTTCAGGAGGATTACAAGTGTTCAATAATTATGTCTGCTAATTGCTAAGAAGGGACAGAAAAAAAATCATATTCCTCTACACCCATGAGGCCATCCCACACATACTGTCAGGTATTTCTCTGTCTGACACAGTCACACACAGAGGGTTCGTGTGTCCAAGGTAGAAGTCATCTGACAGAGGTGAACATCTGAGATCTAAAGCTGCTGCTTTGTTATTTCAATACTCAGTCCTGATGCAATAACCTGATGATTTTTTGAGCTCAATCATGTAATGTGAATGTTGCTGCCCATTGATTTATACCAGTGACTCCTAAATTCAAGGCCTGCTACTTGACTGCATGTCTGTATAGGTCACTGAACTGCAAAAGAGTATTATGTGTCTCGTTATTCACAAGCTCATCATCACTGATCCTGCCATCCCCTCCACTTTTATCTACTTGTCACTGGTTTTATATGGAGACCAGAAGCTATTAGAACAGAGGTGGTATAATCAGAGAGTACATGAAGTCCAAGGCCTTGGCCAGAGGTACTCTTGTGTACACTTTCATATACAACCTAGCAAAATAACTATATGAGTATAATAGTCATAGATTTGGTAGATGAAAAGAGATGAGATCTGTTTTAAATCTCCTTCTAAAGCTTAGAAGTTAGAAATTTTGGTTAGAAATTTTGCCAGGAAACCTAAATATTTAGTAGGCTTTTCTCTACATGTAGCATCTGAAGTGTAACACGGGGAGGTAAGCTGAATTTGCAGTGATACTAACAAATACTTTCATCTCTCTCTAAGATTTTAAAGTATGAAATTAAGTCCTATACAGGAGGTAAATTTATGATACACTGTGAACATCTTAAAACTATCTGCTTATGCAAAACAAATGTCATACTGGTGCATTTTTGACTGTTCAAATAAAAGAGAAAAAATATCCCCTTCTTCAAACTCTCTATGTTAAGAGTTGAAAAAAACCTAAAATCCCCGTTCCACAGGAAAAATAAAATCTTGGTTTTGGCACCAAAACTGTCTTAATTATACTTTACACTTGACAACTATTTCCTTATAATCTAAACCTCTGCTCCAAATCCCATAAGCACAAACACAAAAATGAAGCTGATTTAGTGCACCAAGTGATTTTTGTTCCCCAGCACAAGCTGAATAAAATTTAGTGTTCCTGGAGGTCAAAATGCACACATTGTAGCAGACTTCTTGTAAATCTTTTAGATAAGTTTAGGATGGCTGCTGTTATTTTTGTAACCTTCCTTTGAACCATAACTTCCTCATCAGGTCTTTCATATTCTACCTCAGAGACATAAAACTCCCAAAAGCAAAGCTATTTCTTTCAGCTCTTTTGCAGTACAAAGCAGCCATCTAACCATCCCTAGGGTCATGCAATATTGCTACCTTTTGCATCAGTACATCAGAAAGACAGAGCTCATCCCTTCTAATTTTTCACACTTAAATTGACAGAATCTACCTGGAGGAGCCACAGGCTGCAGCTCATTTCAAACAAGAGAACAGGGGGCACACACAGATTGTCTGCCAGCTCAGTTGGAAGCCTGGAAATAAACCCAGCACCCATTACATAGCTAATGCAGTGCTCAGGGGAGAGAGCTGAGCTATAAAATAAGTTGAGGACTGAAGAACAGACTTGAACAAGAAGATGAAAATAAGAAATCCAAAAAGGGGCCTATTAAAACCTCATTGCATTTTTGTACATGTGACTCATATTTTTACTCTCTATGCATATGCATATGTGTTTGGGGTATTTTAAAGACTGCATAATAACTGGGTAAACATTTTACAACTGGGAATTGTAAATTATCCATTTTCCTTTTTCCTGCTTTTTAGGAGTTTTGTGAACATAAATGTATTAAAAATCATGAAATGTTTGAATTCTGTATTACTGGAGGCCCTGTGATCATCTCATTATAGTTTCATATTATGGAGAAGTAATCACTGTATTATTCATAATCAATGTTACACTCTGGACAGCTTTTGCTTTATTTCTGTATCTACTTTTTCTATAAGAATTAGTATTTTTACCTAGAATCAATTACCTGCCTCACAAAATCATCTCCAGAGACATTAACCAGAGCAAGTTAAACAGGTCTATTACCATGGTCCAAAACAAAATGCCTCTTCTAGCCCCTCTAAACTCAAATGGTTTCTCTCTGTCTCTCTCTGAAACTGAGCCCCAGCCACTTGGCTTCTTGGTGTGCTTCAACAGTCTAGAGGAGGGTGAACTCCTCTACACTATGCATGCCATGCCTTCTGTCCTAGCTTTTCTTCTTGAAGACTGTGAGATAGATTTGGAACTCCCGGGTGCTGCAGGTGAGGCTTCCACTCCTGTTTCCAGATGAATAATCCAATATCAGGCTAAAAAACAAAATATGTATGTTCTTTTCTGCTAGTGGTAATGTGTTGGGCAGAAGTGGCCATTGTGGTCTTCTTTACTTTTTGGTGAGCCCCAGGTTTTCGGGATTTAATAGTTGCTCTCAGACCGTGTGCACCAGACTGGATTGCCTGGAAGACTTGGGTGTCCTTATTTGTGTACAACAAATTGCTTTAGGTAACTACTAGATACCTAAATACTCAACAAATATTGCCATCCCTGTTGCATTTAATAAAAGGTAGCACTAGTTTTTAAAGGTCTAATTAGGTTTTTAAGTAAACATGTCAATGCTTATGGACCACCTAGTCTGTCAGCAGATATTTGTGTTTGTTCCAGACTGGAACTTTTTTCTGGAAAAGCTGCACAGTAGACAAGTGACTGCTATTGGGACCTCACACCAGTTTTAAACAGATTTAGAAACTGTGCTGTGGTTGCTACCTGAACCCAATTCTCAGATATTCTATGAATACTTACTCCACAATGGGGCTTTTTTTTGTTTAAGGTATAAACTAAAATCCAGATCTTCTCCAGAGTTCCTATGAGAAACATAATGGTATGTTTGGCAGAAATGACAAATGACAGTCACCTTTTTAATTTCAAAAAACAGGGATGTGACTGTGATAATTTTAACATGCTGGGGTAGTAGACTGGAGGCAGATTTGTCAAAGCTACTTATTTTATAGGGTGACATTTAGCATGAACAGGTTAGCAAATGGCTTGAAATTGTCTAAAAGAGAAAACTTGAACAGTGACAATAAACATCCCAGCAGAGATGAAAGGAATATTTAAAATTGGTTTCATTAAACTGCAATTATATCTTCTACTTTGGGTTCTCAGTAGCTTCAGTGAGACCTTTGTAATGCCCACACTCAACCCCCCACTCCCCACAGCCAAAAAAAAAAAAAAAAAAAAAGACTAGTACTTTAAACTGGTAAAAGGTAAAATCTTTTACAGCCCTGAATTTGCATCAGATCTTTTTAGTTTTTCCTTATAAATCAATCCACAATAATAATCTCAGACTGCAGGAATCTGCAGAAAATTCATAGAAATAATCATGTCTGTGTGTACAAAACTCTTTTTAAGTCACATGAGTAACCCATAGCCCTTTCCTGTGCTGCCTTGGACACAAACATATCCCTTGGTGTCAGGGTTTCTACCTCCAGATTGCACTGCTTATCGAAAGTAACCAAAGCAGCTATGTCCTGTGTTTCACTACTATACCCACTTCTTCTCCACCAAAGCTGGCGAAGCCAGTTCCAAGTCTCACATCCATCTGGCAAGGGGGAAACCTCCTATGACTGGCTTCACCTCCAGTTTCCTGTATACTTTCCACAGTGATGGTCATCCAGAGAAATCTATATACAAAGCAAGATTAAATATCAAACATACATGCTGGGATACACAACTGAAAACAAACTATTAAATTGCCAGAAAACTGTGTGTCAATGCTTAAATGTGAGACAAACAGTCCACATAGCTGTCTTCATGTCAAACCCACTAGATCACAGGCAGCACTCAGCACCTTTGTAAACCCTCTGCACTTCAGCAAGATTTACCTCAAATGAACTCAGCTACAGTACAAAGAAAAGCTATCATAAACTCACACTGTACTGCTGAAAAATGATTCAAAGAACAGCTCAATCTGTTCTCAGCTGGAACAAATTGTTCAAAGAACCAGACTGGTTCAAAATTAAATGCACCATTAATGTGGAGTGAACAATGTCCCAATAAAATGCTTGTTTCAGTCATTCACTGCACCGATTTTACATGTGCATAAATGATAAACTCCATATTAGACATCTAATCACCAAAGTGACATCTCTCAAATAATAAGTTAAAGAAACATTTTCTCAGGTATTTTTTACTGCAAGCTCGTATCAGTCAGAGCGGCTGCATATAACTAAAGAAGGGGAGATGATGCACTATTGTGCCTATTGGACCCCCTAAACGTATGCACTTGGGTTTGAATGTGTCAGAGGGTGTTTCTCTGTGTTCCACATTATTTCAACTCCATTTTCAGTTTGCAGTTAGAGAAGAGGGAGTTTAAAATAGAAAAAAAAAAACCCAAGTCAAAGAAACAACTGTCCATTTATACATAAAAATTACTTTTAAAATTGCGTGAATTGAATACAAATCTAGCTCAGTTTTGTTTAAATTATGGTATATTGTTTTAATGTAGCTATGCAGCTGGATCAATAGAATTAGTGACAATTTAGACAAATTTTACAAACTTTGTTTACCTAAGACACTGAAATATAGGCTATGGTTTATTGTGGTTTGGAAAGGCACATTGGTGAACCCATTGATTTCTAGGTAATTTTGTCTGTTTATTTATTTGGTTTTTTATTCTCAGTTTGAGAAAAGAAGAGAAAAGTCAACAGTATACAAGTGCCTAACACTTGCAGAAGATCTAGAGGAAAATTAATTAATTAGTGAATTAATTAAGAGAAAGACATTTTCTGTGGCCTTACCTTTCTTTTAGACATTTGAATTCAAGTAACTGTAAGGAACAGAATACCCAACACAGTTTAATCTCTTAATTCTAATCAAAATTGAACCAAGAATTACATAGGCAATTGAAATTCCATACAAATTGTCTTTTCATAGCAAACAAACAAATCTGAAAAAATCACTTAGGAAAGGAAGGTGCTGATTTTGCCCTACATGTTTTCACAAAAGAACTCCTCTAAGGACAAAGTGTACTGATGTTGAAATATTATGTTCCCACTTTCTGAAATTAACATTTTGACTTTTCATTTGGGACAATTTTTTGTTAAGAGATTTATTAGATTTTACATATGATACAGAAATATTGCGCGTAAAGATAAAACTACACCTAAATATCCAACTGAATACTGAAAATCAAAACTAAATACACAAATGAAAATATTTTGAAGTTTTTCTTTGTGTAATATCTTGTATTTTATTTTAAGTCAGTGAAAACAAATTCCTGAATTACCACATTTGCTATAAAAAACCCTCATTTAATCTGTCTCTGAAAGACAGATGTCTTCTGAGATGTCTGCTGAAAACTCAGCAGCTACTCAAGTTCCTAAAACCATGATAACAATGGTGTGTTAGCTTACAACTGGTTTTGGCAGCAACCATCAGAGAGTCATTTGAATATATGTACGGAAAGCTTCTGCTCTAATACTGAGTTCTAAATTTTAAGACAGTCAATTCTACCTTAAAACAAATAGAGAGAAAAACTGGGCATGACAGCTGTGAAAACCAAGTCAAGGAAAGCATTTTTGTCAGATAGAAGTGAAAATATGAGATATGTGGGCAGCAACAGCCTTATGCCATCTTGTTCTGTGGCTTTGGTCAAGGCCACCACTATAGAAGGAAACACTTTCTAAAAGAAAGTTTTTCCTGTTTAACTCTGACAAGCAAACATTTGCATGCTCTGGTATGTGCATAAATACACGCGTGTGTGAGTCTGTGTACTGCCTTCAAGATGTGTTCATTCTACTATCTCTGCATCAGCTGTGGGCCGTGGTGAAACCCATGCTGTGGCATCATGACTATTCTGCCTCCACTTGAGATGTCAAATAATCATCATACCAAAGCCAAACTCAGAGATTAAATGAATCAGTTTCATGGGGTAATTACGGAATTAATGCTATGGTCTTCTCAGAACAAGTAAAAGCCCATTCATAATTAAAGATGCAAGTAAACAAAGCTATTTAAATATTGCTATTGCCAGTAGTGTGGGAGCAATGGAGTTATTGAATGCTGGACACAAGAACATACTGGCTCTGGGCAAGAGGAAGGCGCGTGACCTCTCTGACTTTGCAGTGCCACATGCGTAGGAAAACCTACGCAAAGGGCTTCTCGTGCAAACACGTGATTCTGGTGTATCTCTGTGAATGTCAATGCCACTTTGCTAATTTGGAATGAGCCTGAATGCCAGTGTGATTGTTTCTGCAATTTCAGTGGCATCTTCATTAAAGAGGACTCATTTGAGGGGAAAAATAACAGGTTTTTTATCTTCTGTGCCTAAGGGTAAGGAAACAGGTTGTGATTCTGCCAGCATGACCATAAACATTCTCTCTAGCTTCAATAATAGTGGCTTTTGACCTGTCAGAATGAAAAGTTCTCATTGTAATCACACTGTAACTAATAGAAATTCATATTTCCTGCTTGGTCCTCTTCTTACATGACACTGCAGTCTCTTTTCCTTTTCAGGCTCCTTGTTGGTCAAAAAATGTCAGGTTCCCAAGAAGAGCCCATAGCACACAGAGACAGGATCACACTTACAAACCATGTGCCTCTGCACATGCCTCCACTGAGGCTGAATTCAGCAGGGATTTCAGTAGTGCTTATTCCTAGAAATATTGGGCAGGACTTTATTTTCGTCTTGAAAAGCAATCTTTACAAAGGCCATCAACCTCTCTGATTTAACTTCAGTATAAAATTGCAGTTTCCTCATGTGGGAAAAGTAAGAATTCTTGCCCTACCATTTATATATTTAGGGCAACATTTTCATAGCAAATCTGTGGGAATGACTCAGAGGTCAGTGGGAGCTATGTGCAACCAAGGATAGAATTCGTTTCCTAATGCAAAATGATAATGGGCTATTTTATTTTTCTTCCTTTAACTTTGAACGTTATCCAGTTAAAAAGGAAACCTGCTTTACATTTTAAGTTTTCAGAACAAGCATCTCACATTTCCTTGATGAGCTCTTAGCTTTATTGGCATAACACCATTGCATGGAATAATCATTCAGAAAGAAATCTTCAATTAAGCGACCTGCCTTCATATGTTTTTACATGAGCCAGTGGTACATTTCCCTTGCACTGTTCACTTCAGCTGTGTATTTGTATAGACCTACCCAGAACACACCTAACTGTTTGTACAACAGAAGTCCATTTTTCCAACAAGGAAACAAGAGAGGTGGACCATAGGAGAAACCAGATGGTAAAACCAACCATGCATGCAGGTCACTAAAAGGAGATTTCTTCAAAGTAGACCAAAGTTCCCCACTTAATTCTGCAGACATATTCCTTGCACAGTAGTCAAATAGAAAAAAAAAAAAAAAGGAAAGAAATTCAGCATGTTGCAAGACATCAACAGATAAAACAAGTGAAAACTTACACAACCTCTGCCCAGTACAGGCACATGTTCCAGCACAGAATTGCTCTGCTTTGGCATTTAAAGCTGCAGCTAACATTAGAAAGCAGTAAAAAATCTAGAATTATTTAGGAAAGTCAAGAAATAATGATCTCTATGTGAAGACTGAAAAGAAGGGGAAGACTCTATCACCAGGGCTGAACTTTCATCCTAGGAGCTTTGAAAAATGAGTTCTAACCTCTAACTGGACTTGGTTTTCCCTACTGGTTTTATTTTCAGGATTATTTTCTGTTTTTATGTAACATAAAATGCATAAACAGTACACAGTACAGTACCCAGAGCTAGGCTTTGCTTCTTGGATGACAGTAAGACCATCACAAAGACTGAGACTGTTCTCTTGCTTATACCAGTTTCATTTTTGAGGAAAAGTTACCCAAACACAAAAGTAGGGAGGTTGATGTTCCAGCAGAACTGGGTTGTGACTTCCATAACTGGAGAATTTTTCTGTAAAGGGAAGAAGCTGACTTTGAATCCATTCAGACTGAGGAAGAAGCAGAATCTGAGTCTTTCATTCTGATGTCAGTCTTTCAGTCTTTTTTAACTATCAGCTTCTCCATGAAGAACAAAGTTTTGTGTGGTCTGCCTCTATAATTGCCCAAATGAGGTACATAATGACCAGTTATGACCCTCCAACTCTCAACAAGATAGGGAACAGCTCAGGGTTGCATTTACAAGCCCAGACCAATGAACAAGGCAAAATTTTAGATAATGTCAATTTGATCATGTTTCTGACTGACTGTGGTGTGTCCCCCTTTTCAGGCTTTCAACTTGCTTTCATCAGACCTGCTTAGTCCTGAGTTAAGTCAGGAAACTGAAAGATAACTAATGGTGCCATTTAAAGCACAGCGCTGCTGAGATATAGTGCTGGTGGAGAATACAGGTCTGCCTGTGACAGAAAGGTGTCCTGCTCTTTCAAATACTTCTAGTCCTCCTTGTTCCATAATATATTGGGTCTTACTCCATCACTCTCATAGATGATGCAAACTGAAATAATTTGTTGTGTTATTAAGAGCAGTACTGTCACTGGACTGCTCTGTGGTAATCCAGGGGTATGGAGCTCTAGCCCAACAGGCAGGGCTAAGTGCTGCATTAGCTGCAAGCAGGTTTATTAAGACCTATAATAATCTAGACCTCTGTCTGTCTGCTTGAAAATTCATTGCTATAAAATAGCACACATTTATGAACATCATTGCTGGGGCCATAAATAGATTAAAAGATTATTCCTCAATATTCCTTAACCTTTGCTCTTCAGAATTTATTAGATTAATTTTTTTTTTATATTTAGCACCCTAAGAAGCTTAAATCCATTTAGTATTCCTTAGATTTCATTGATTATTTTTTAATTCTTAGTAGCATTTATGTGATGGGCTTTTTCAATAAAAGAAAGTTGTTGATTAGTTTCATTTGATGCTGACTATCTTAATTTTCAGGTTTACAAAACTTTTTACTGACTGAGCATATTTTGGAGAAATTTTGATTCTGTAGTCTATTATCTCCTTTGTGTGTCCTAGATCACATAAAAGATTTGTTCACTGACTGCTCTTTAGTCCATTGGGGATTCTGCCCTGCTGTGATTCACCTCTACGTGTAGAGTATAAAACCTATGCTCAGCTTCTGAGCTGTGGTGGTATGGGTCTTGATTTGATATCCTTTGCATTTCCAGAGACATAATGTCTCTCCCAGCTTTCTCTCCTTGCTGAGTTACCTGCTGAAGTTGTGCTCTGGTCTCCAGTAGCCCTGCTTTCCTGAGCCTCAGGAAGCAGATAGCTGGTGCTGATGGGTATTGTCTTGTCATCCATATCCCATTCTATGACAGGCCGAGAGAGTTAGGTTGGCAGAAGGGAAGGCTCCAAGCAGGCCTTAGAATAACATTCCAGTACCTGAAAGTAGCTACAAGAGAGCTGAAGAGGGACTATTTACAAGGGGATGCAGCAATAGGACAAGAGGGAATGCCTTTAAGCTGAAGGAGGGCAGGTTTAAACCAGATGTTAGGAAGAAAGGTATGAAGGTGGTGAGACACTGAAGGAGGTTACCCAGAGAAATTGTTGATGCCTCCTCCCTAGAAGTGCTGAAAGCCAGGCTGGATGGGGCTTTGAGCAACCAGGTCTATTTAAAGGTATCTCTGCCCATGGCAGGAGGATTGGAACTAAATGAAGTTTAAGGTTTCTTCCAACCCAAACCATTCTGTGATTCTGTGTGTTTGATGGTGACTGGGACAGAAGGATGGAACTATATCTTCCATCTGCATAAATGTGAAGTTTTTGAGATTTCTCTGTTTTCTGTTTGATGACTTATGCAAATTAACTATACTTTTTGTGGCATCAACAGTATGTCATGGGAATTAAAATGCTTTTCAAGAATAGTTATTTTCCCTCCTCAATGAACATATCAGGTGGAGGGCTGAAGGGTGACATCTCGACAGACTAAATAATTGCACAAGGTTTTGAGACATCAGATGAACCTCACTCCCTTCTACTGACATAAAAAAAGGCTATGGTGATCCATCCAAACTTAGAATAATTACTTTTAATTACTTCAGTTAGGGCAGATGAATTTCATACTTTTATAAAGCAAATAAAATAGAGATGACTAACTACTTCACTGGGCTGAGAAGCAGCCTTGCAGCAAATTACATTGCCAGTAAAAAAAAAAAAAAGGTTATTTTTTTACTGTGAACTATCTACCTATTGTGATCTAAAGGATTAGTTTTCAGATGGAATTAGAAAGATGCTACCATGACTATTAATTTCATACAACTCACGTCTTCTCCCCTTGACTGTCAAAGGTCTGAACTAACAGGGTTTCATAGGACTAAAACAGACTAATTCCTGGGGATGTTAGTGGGACATGCTGCCTTGCAGTCACTCTTGGGAAAAGGCAGTGCTATCACCATTTTTGTACATGCAATAAACTGTAACAGTCATTCTTAAAATGCAAAGGCCTTCAACAACTTGTGGATTCTGGCACAGCCATAGAAACACTAAAGCCAGGCTGCCAGCCTTCAGCACTCCAGATGTGCTAGAACAAACACATGACAGCAGGGCAAGGGCACACACACATCAGGTAGCCCTGTGTCACAGTGCTCCTTGGTTGGCTTGCACTCACGGTGAGGGGACATGCACAGGCAACTCAGATCTGGAAGGAAATTAATGTTTCTTAGAGCTACGGAATTATGGAAGTGGCAGAGTTATGGAAGTGGCAGACCTTTCTGTAATAGTCACGCCCAAAATAGTTTACCCCTCACATCAAATAAAATGCTTTCTGTTAAGGAGTAAGCAAAGGAATATTAATGGGCCTACCTGTGAAAATAAGAACAGTATCAGAAGAGGAATTTCAAATGTTAAATAAAATTAGCAGTCTTTTCAGGACTTGGCTTTTCATTGCAAGAATTTTTAAGATTATGCTTCGATGAGATAATAAAGTGGCTTGAAGAAAAACAAGCTAGCAGCTTTAAAAGAGCTTAATTTTTACATTTCTGTTTTTCCTAGTGGGTAGGTTAGGACTGGAAACACAGCTGCTTAGTTCCACATGTCAGTTTTTAAAACTTGTTGTTACAACTCTAGCAATAATTGCTCGTAGTTTTTGGTTGTAAAAATATGCACTTCTAATGTTTCTAGGCTGTAAGTATCAGGTCATATTTACTGGGTGATTCTGTCATGTCAGGACCCTAGATTAATGACAGATGATATTCAGTCTTCCCCATCTATGTCTGTGAAAATTACTTGAAGGTGGAGCACACATTTCAACTTAAAGTAACAGGAACTAGGAACAACTTTTTCAACTGGTGTTTTTTTCTGTCTTTTCCTAGGACTTACCTCTGCTTCAAAAATAACTACACACAGTTGGGTTCTTTATATAGCAAATATTTTGTAAGACATATGTAATGTCTTTATATATGTTCCACATATGTATCTCATTAGAATTTATGAGACCTTCTGGTCTTAACAAGATTTCATAAAAGCGCTGAAACAAGCACCTCTGAACATGGAGCACAGCACAGTTCTTGCTTTTTCAAGTGTTCCTGGTTCCTTTTATTTGCATGGGGGGAAAAAATAGTGTTGAGCAAATTGCATCTTTGAGATGTAAACTTCCATGGAAAGCAATGGCACTGCACCTGATTTATTACTTTTCAGTGAAAGCACTAAACATACCAAATTAACCCCAAATATTCCAAAATATGGCTGGGCTTCATGTCCTGAGCAACCTAAGCACGATGCAATTTATTTTAAAAAGAAGCAATAATATTCAGAGGTTTTGTTTGTTTTCTATCTCAGCTTCCAAGTCCCCCACCAGTCATATTTTCACAGCCACCCTGGCCAGGGGGGGAAATAATCTCTCAGGCATATGATAGGTGTGCTCAGAGTCATGTGGTGGGAAATCAGTTGTGCCTTGCCCTTCATTCACACGCTCCACCCCCACTCCCCATACATTGCCACTGAAACTGGCTCTGGCTAAAAATATACTTTATTTTAACAAATGAAAGCTCCGATTGTCCTAAAATAACACGAATTCCCATCAGGATCAGGGCACCATTGTGCTAAGTGCTGCACAAACATGAGGAGATAATGGACCTGATTCATCCCTGAATTACTCTGGTTTCCATGGATTTACAGCTGTGCAAGTCAAAGGCAAATGTGATAATGAGCATGCTGCAAGAATGCACATCTTAGGGCAAGTTTCCTTCTGGCCTAAATCCTTTGAAATCTGTGGAATTAAGGCAACAGATCACTTGATGTATATTTTAAGGTTACATCTACTCTCCTGAACTAAGTAGGACCACACCTGATTCACCATTGCTGGTAGCTGCCCAGCAGTCTCTCCAAGCACTTCAGGAGAAAGCTGAGGCTGTGGACCCGCCCAGCAGCCGGTCTGGGTGAAACCGGGATGCTTTGAAGACTAGGGCACTGTAACAGGGTGAATCTGGGCAGACCATGCCAACTGGCCTCAAGGGCAGAGGTTCAGGTCCTGGTACTGATTACTGGTAGATCTACAGTCTGAAAATCTTGTTTCTACTTGTAAGAGCTGCTGTTCAAATTTAGTATCAGTCTATTATACAGGATTTACCAAAGAAGAGTATTAAAAAAAACCCCAAAACAACAACAAAAAACAACAAACAACTTATGCCTGTTCCTCTTACATCTCTCCTTAAGTCACTGCTTGTGTCCTCGTTCCTTTTGAAGATGCGTTTTGCTGCAGCCTGGCAAAGGAGCTGCATGGCTGCACAGCTGGGCTGCTGCTGCCAGGCATGGCTCAGAGCATGCAGCAGCACCAGGCAGCACCAAGGCACCAGACACCCACCTGCTGCTGCTGCAACTCCCCTCAGAAAATCCAGGCTTGATTTGCCGCGGTTTTGGGATCTGTTTCTGTTGTTTACCCTTTACAGGTGCCTTTACAGCGCCTGCCCGACGTTTCATAATCACTGGCAGGTTCTTGCCCTGCCCCAATCTCATGTTTTTATTCCCTTAAAGATCATATCTCATCCCAGTACAGTCAGATCATCACTTAGCACAGGTTTACAGGGCACTTAAGCAGCTAAGCCCTGGCATAGGATCCAGTGATATTACACAGTAACTCCCATTTCAACACCTATTTGTGCAGTTACTTTCCCACCTCTCCTTCTCTCTCAAACCATGTCCCCATGCTCTCCAGCCAAATGTAATTCATCAGTGGAATGAGTTTGTCAAGCTCAGTCTGATGCAGGTTTCTTTAATAGTTTCACACAGACGGTCTTGTACTTTTCTCCATCACACGAAAGGTGAATGGGAAGATTCTCCATCCACCAGAAAAATGCTCAACTTGTCCATGGCACTGTTCATTTTACAATAGGAGAAACAGAGAAAAGGAAAGTCCTAAATCTGATTTTGTTTTGACAATTCAATCATTAATATTACATTTCAGAATTAGGATGTGTATACGCATTTAGATGCATTTTAGACAAGGTAAAAGTAAAAGCCTTTTGACAATTAACGCTGTTTAGATGTCTTGAAACTATCTTATCCTTGGAAAAATACCCTAAGTTGGTCTCAGGGACTATAACATAAATAAAAGTATGAAGGAACTAATTTCTAATAGAGACAATGGATATAACACATGCACATCTGCATGGCTTAATGTCCCCAGAAGAGGCTGGTTGAACACACACTGCCTGATGTGAATGTCTTGTGTCCCTGTGCCATGTCTGGGTAATTTCTGGGAAAACACCAGGGCAAAATTGCTTCAGGGAATGTGCCAACTATTTAACAGCATGGATAATAATGTGCCAGTGCTGTTCTGTTTAATTTACTAATATAATACAGCCGGTGAAAGCAGAACCGAGCCAATACAGGCCTTTGTGAAAACCCCTGATAGATTGAGGAGAGGCTTCCAAGTGTGAGCAAGCTGGTCGGATGCTGCTCACACTTCTTTTCCTCAGGCTAGAAAGCAGATCTCCACAGGAATCTGGGGACTTTTCTTCGTAGGCATTTGAGACTTTTTCTGTAGTTTTGTTGCAGAAATTTTGTGCTGTTTCAGAAATTCATATCCACTTTTTATCATGGTGTTATTCCTGCAGCAGAGAGCAAAGTGGCATGGGTCCAGGGAGCAGGTTCATGCAACACATTAGTAAATTCTTCCCATGTAACAGGGTACTTGGAAAATGTAGATGAACAAATAAAGAAAAGAGACGTAAATCTATGCCTTTACTTCCTTCAAAGTTCTTCGGTGCCATATCTTTACCACTACCCCCCAAGAATTAACACTCACCTCCTCTTTGACCTTCGAATGGCTTTGCTACCAGTGTAAGATTGTCTTGGTTCACAGTGGTCACAAAAAATTCTGACGTAAAAGGTGGAGCTGTGCAAATTAAGGTTTGGCTTGGTTCATTTTCTGAAATAAAAAGGAGGAAGAGATAGTTCAGACTAAAATAGGACACTTTTTTTCCTGTGGCAAAATGAAAACAACTGTTACTACAGTCCATTTGAAGTATCCTGTTCGGTCCAAACAGGATACTTTGTTTTGGTATATTATTAATTTTAAAATATCTTTCTAGCAGTACTCAAAAATAAAGATTTAGTGCTTAAACTTTTTTAGTTTCTCTTTCATTAAAAAAAAAATTAGTTAATTGAAATTGAGTATGTAAATAAAAATACATCTTTGAGCATGCTGATGGTTGCTGAAAAAATCTAGGCCTGACTACCTATTTGTCAGACACACGGTCTATTTCACAAGCTTATAATTGTGTTGCAAGAATAGTACCAAACAGGGGGTCCTTCTTAGCATAACTTGCTGCTTAGTCTAAACCCCAAGAACCAAGTCTTGGTTTTGAATGTAATTTTCACAGTTGGTGCTTTACAAGAGATTCAGTTGATAATTCAGGACCTCTTCATGGCACTTGCATTTACTGGCCCTGTACTGAAAGAGTATATTCTCTTTAACATCTGATTTGTACAAGGTGTTGAAAAACTCTCCACAATATGGATGAATAAAACAAATTCTTGCTCCTACTAACTCTCTGGTCTAGCCTTCTTCTCATCAGGTCCACTGAATCCAGATAATTTTGCTCACAGACATCAGGCTAAAGAAATGTATGCTTTTGACATGTTAGATAATGTTTACAAATTCCTGCAGTTCTACTGCTATTAACTATTGCCTATATATATATAATCAGTTTTACTAAAACAATGTAAACTCCTCAAGCTTATTTTGTAATTGATTTATTCTAAACCAAAGACATTTGGTTTGGAGAAAAATAAGAGTTTATACAGCTAAATTACCTTCAGGCCATTGTTTCGTTAAATTGGTCCACCCCCAGATTGAACAAGCTTCCCTATTTAAAATATTTATGGATAGACTGAACTTATCTGCATACACATCACAGCAAATTTTCTTGAAATGATCAGAACAAAACAGAGTTTGGTATGGGCTACATCATATTATGACTGTATTCCTTCTCTAGGCAAAGCTTTGCAAAATCAAATAAATAAAATAATTCTGAGAAGCCAGGAAGCATTAACATTGAATTTTGCACAGATCTCAGGCTGAGGTAGTAAAATGGGGTTTCCTTGTATCCTCTGACAACTGGGTATTTTTAGTCCAACCATAAGCACATAAATAAAAAAGCTATGTAGAGAAGATTCACCTAATTTATCCTTATATTGGATGGGCCTTTACCCAGCACTTTCCTAATTTATTTTGTACAATCAACAAAAAGCAGTATCTGAATTTGATTTTCTTTGTATTCTTAGAATCAGCTTTACCCCTTGTGCAAAATTACTGCAACTGAAGGAACAATTCCTTTGGCTTTCACTTAAATGTTGAAAATAAATAAAAGTATCCTTAGGAGGAAAGAGGAAGGTGTCTAGATGACAGGCAAAACAAAGCAACAAAACCCCTCCTGTTCTTAATTGAAAACAAACCCCAGCTAAATTAGATCAGCACCTTGGGTGGTTTGCAATTTACATTACTGATTTGAGTTCTTATGGGCTATTCCCCACGGAGAAATGCTTCATGTGAAGGTGAATCCACCAGCAGAGGAATCCACCTCTGGAAAAGCACTTGTGAAGTGCAAAAATTCACCACTCAAATTGTGTGGGAGCTTTTTTCAGAGATTAATTTGTCTTGTAGGTTCAAAGCTAGACAAGTGAAATTTGTCTTCCTTTATTTCAAGATTTGGCTTTATTTTTCTCAGACACTTTACAGGCACAATAGCCGGACCAGATATTACTTATTCTGGTGAGTTATCTGAGCACAACTGGCACTGGCTACCCACAGGGTTGTGTTCTCCAGTGCTCATAGAAAAATGCTACTGTGAAAACTTGCTCTTGTGAGTAACTTTGTGTACCAGAGTGGTCCCATTAAGAACATGATAAGATCACTAAAATGCAGGAATTTCAAGCTCTGGAGCTGCTTCACAGCATTGTATATTCTTCTACAAATGAAACATTTAAGGACAAAAGCCAACAGTTCATCTGTGACCTGTAACAGATCATGTACTGCATGTTTTACACTTCCTCATGTATTTCTGAATTTGTTAAAATTAGCTGCAAGAGATGGCTATTTGTTAGTGCAGGACAGGTGTTGCAAAATGAATAATCCTTTCATGAAAGTGATGTAGATTAGGTCTACAGTTAAATGTTTGTACAAGAAAAAATAGACCTTAAACATCCTAACAAAAATAGGAAAATATCCTTTTTCCGGTAAGTACCAAATTAACACAAACCAGATCCTCTGTGAGAGTCCATGTAGCCTCCTGAGGTCCAACCTTCCTATTTTATGTAATAAATAATATAACATTGTAAACAATAAAAAGAATTCTATGCAAATAAACCCAGTATTACAGTAGTTTTTCTCTTGTTCAGTTCGTACAAAGTCACTGCATGTTGTATGAATGGATTAAAATCATTAGCCCTTTTAGTGAATGCAGAGGAGAGCTTCTGTTTTCCCTAATGCAATATAAATCATGAGTAAGCCCAGAGAGTCCCAACAGGGCCAAGCAAGAGGAACCAAGAAGATAAATCACCATTCAGTAACTGAAAAGGACCAAAGGGTTACTTTGACATAAGCAGAGATGATTGAATTAATTTTGCCAGTTACAAGTTAATCAATGTAATTCAGCCATCCTGATCTTCCTGTGGAGTGGAGAGAAACAGACACCTCCTGAAGGCACCTCATTGTGCTATCTGCCTCCATTGACTCCGTAGGAATGAGGATGACTAATTGAATCTAGATAACCAAATTGCAGGCAGCTAAATTTAGATGAGATCAGTTGTGCATTTTGTTCCTTCCCTGTAAGATGCTGAGCACATGATTCCAAGGGATGATTTGAAAGGCCTGCTCTGGCCTCCTGCATGACTCATTGCACACATCCTCAACCAATGACGCCTCTGTCAGCACCACAGTTTCAGCCTGATTCACATTATCTTTTTGGATTGCCCGAAGTACTGCAAGACGAAGAATTTACCACAATCTTAAGCCTCCAATTACTCTCAATGATACCTTCTTCTTCTCCCCCCGCCTCCTTGCTCCAAGTCACCCCAAAACTCTAATTTGAACTTTTTAATTCAGTAGTAGTGAGTGCATTCAGCCTTACAGAAATTAGTCCTTTGATATTTGCTGATCTTTTCTATCTTTCAGAAAATTGCATTATGATCTTAGTGCTCTTTAGACATGGCAGCTCTCTGTATCACACCATGCGCACTTAACAACATAATTTAGTATCTCCAGATTCCACAGGTGTCTTTATTTTGCAGTCTGATTTGGGCCTTTTCGGTACAAGTCAAGGCAGTAGAAAGCTTAGAGCTGATAGAATGAAACACAAGCACAACAAAAATTGAAGAAGGTCATCTGTAAAGGTCTTAATTTCATCTGTCATCTCTTTAATTTTTTTTCTTTCTTTCTTTTGAATTACTGCCCCATCACATCCAGTATCTTCCTCTGTAATTCTTATTTACTTCACAGAAATAAAAAGCCTATCAAAATAATGTTTAGGGAGGTGTCTTACTGAATTCTGTATTTATTGTGGAAAGATGAAGACATACTAAGTAAATATGAGTAGTTAAGTTAATATAGACAATTTCATATCTCATTCTCATGTACTGAAATCTCTCTCACACTTCCATGCTCCAGCTTGGCCATTCACTTCCTATGGAGAGGAAATCAGGAGTGCGTCTCCTTGAATGTGGGAGACAAGTTAATTGCTTAACAAGAGGAGGAAAGGTTCAAAGAATTTTATTATTGTTTTTCTTGTTTAGATTACTCAGTTAGGAAACAGGGCTCAGTTTTTTAGGTGAGTGTATGTAACTAGTATTTCTAGACAGTATCTTCAGTTTTTTATAGCTACATATTATAACCTAATATATACGGCATTGATCCTTCTGCAAAACAAAATTCAATTACATTAGAAATTAAACACAGGCAGTCGCAACCAAAAGGGGGTTAAAAAGAGCAATGTCAAAGGAACAAAAATCCTTAAAAATAGAAAAAGTAAATAACATAAAACTAAAACTAAAATTAACGCCAAGACAGTTCTACCCTTGTCATAAAAGATGAACTTTACATCTTCCATTGGCAATCAGATAATTCATTTTGCAAATGAAATTTAGAACTAAGACTACTCTCAATGTTAGTGCCAAAGTATTCCAAAGGGTTCAAGTCAGATTTCGAGCTAATTGTGCTAACTGATGTTGAGACACACAGCAGTGTATAGACTAGGTATGCACACTTGTAGAGCAGTATTATCCCCTATGAGAGATTGAGAATGCCTGTAGACTTCAGGTACAACTCCTAACTGGGCTGTCCCAAGTGGTATTAGAAGTTTTCACAGCTCAGTTTACACAGTTGCTCAAATTGGAGTATAAGGGTTTTAATAATTTTCACGGGAAACAGGATAAAGTCCATAGCTCTAATTTTGATTTGACACCTGGTGCAAAATGCATCTAAAACTTCTTACTCAAAGTCAGAGAAGAAGCTGTTGCCAGAGTAGAAAACATGCCTCAAATCTTATCAGTCCCACTCTACCACTGAAAGACTATTATTTTTTAAAAACATTATACAAGACTTGTCACTGAACATCTTTTATTGTTTTAAACTAGGAGTTTTCACCTTGTGCTTTGCAGTGGATTGCTTCTGCCATGGAGGAGAGGTCATACTCACCAGTGGAGAGGAAGCCAACTGTGCGGTTATGAAACACCTCTGATTCATTTCACAGCTAAAACAACCTCCAGTGACACTAACTGAATGTAGCACAGCCATCATGAGCATTGCACCCAAAGTAAGTGACTCATGTTATTTGTAAAGGAATTTCAAACCTCTTGTCCTGTGTCTGACCCTCCTTCCATTGTTAACACTTCATGATTTTACAGATTTTTCTCTCCTACCAGCAAAGATGAGAGGTGTTCCTTTCTACTGCTTCTCAACAGAGAGAAAATTAATTAAAACTGAGCCTTTAAAGGTTCATACTTTGAATAAAATATAAATAAATTAAAAGAGGGTCATAAATGCTACATTTAAGGGATGTGAGGATGTTTTATTTTTTATTTAATTAAACCTATTCATTTTTTTTTTTACTAATGAGAGGTGGGCACAATCATGTGCTTACAGTAGAGCAATGATTCAACGGCAGAGGAGGGATTAGCTGTTTTACAGAAGCATCTTTCATGTCCTATCTCCTTAGCTCATATCATTATCTTCAAAAGAAATCCCCCATTACCTCTCAGATCCGCCTGCTGAAGATTTGTTCCCTTGAATTAAATAGAGCGATGTTTATTTACCTCAGTTGATGATTTGTTGTAAATGATAGCAGCAAGCCAATTAGGTCATCAGTCTTTTCTTTTGCTTTACAAAAAAACAAACAAACCAAAAACCCCTCACCAACACTGACAGGACTCTATACTGAAGACATTACTGTGCTTGTGACACAGTACCTGAACTCCATCAGCTGTGGGTGCAGCAGGCGGGGTAGCTGCAGTAGCTCCCCGTTTAGAGGGGCCCCAAAAGTAGTTGTGGAAATGCCAGCGCCATGCACCCAGACAACATCCTCAGTTTCTGTAGTTGCTCATCAGCTGGGTGGCTTAAAACCTGTGTCTGCACAACTCCCTAGGCAGAGGACCCAAGATCTGCTCAGACATTCATGAACTTTCTTTAAAGTAGGAAATCTCAGGATCTATCATAAATCCAATGGTTATTACTGAAGAAGCAGCAAGGTTCCTAGGCAATCTGTCTCCATAAAACAACTAAAGTCAGACAGAGGAAGTCACTTTCATGTAAGCTGCAGTTCTTATTACCCACATGTAATTTACAACTGGGTCAAGAGACTCTGGCAGACACCATT
>NW_008240221.1:7582781-7619186 GCF_000691975.1 Corvus brachyrhynchos
CCTGCCTTTCCTGTGCTCTGCAAGGCATTGTTAGAGGGTGTTCCTCAAAAGCCCTGTTTAGGGTGGCTAAGCACTAGGGACCATGGTTTATGGTTAGATCTATGAATAGACCTCAGACCTGCAGGGTTGCAGTTTGCAATGCCTGCTGTCTGCTGGAATTTGTACCTCTGAATTAGTGGGGCTACCCAAGCTACTGTGTGAGGTGATGCAGATTTGTGAAGATGGAGCTCATAGGCTCTGCAGTCTAGAGAATAGAAGGACAAAGACTGCTTTAAAGCAACTTTTCACCTTTCTAATATGACACGAATCTGGCAAAAGGATGCCTTTAACTCATCTGTCTACATAGCCTGCAATGTCTTGCTACACATGAAATCAGGACTCCTGTGATGGAGCCTGGTGGACATGTCAGTGTGGTCTATGTGCTGGGACATCCCTGTGTGTCTCAAAAGAATCAGAGGCAGGCTTGGTTCCACTGTACGGTTTTTACCTTCTTGTTATCTGGAGCTTGTCTTAAACCCATGTCTTCAAATAGCTTGAAGTGAAGTGAAGTGAATCTGGGCACCCAGGGGGACGCTTGAGGCACAATGTATATTCACTCCTCAGAAGGCAGTATGCTGAGCAGGGGAAATACCATAAACAGAGTCTGAGTCTGAGCATGAGAGAATACAGCACTTTGTTCAGTGGGGGACAGATGGAGGAAGACAACTCAGTCCACATGAGAAGTCCAGACATCCATCAGCTTCTGAATCTGAGTTCATCTGTGAAGGAACTCTTAGTAAACCTGTGGAGAAGGAATTTAAACCCACTATGGTATCTATGTAGATACCTTTTTCCTGGGCTTTAAGATATTCTGAGATAAAGATCAGCACTTTGGCTGATTCCTCCCCACTATTTTATATGAAGTATTTAGGCATCCATTTAGAACAGAATGTAATACCTTGACTTATCTCAACTGTGTTAAGAATAATTTTTCATTCTTCCATTAAAGAAATGTGATTGCTTTGATCTTTAAGAAGGAGTACATAGAGTATGTAGGTAATATTTTGCATCTGGCACTGATACCATGGGTGCTGAAATACTGCGTTCAGTTCTAGTTCATGAATAATACAGAGATTCAGGATTTTCCCTGCTGAATAGCTTAAGGGAGCATTCGAAGAATAATGAAAGGATTAGGAAAAATGGCACATAATAAGGAGCTTAACCTGCTTTCATATTTGGTAGAAGATGGAGAGGACCTGAACTACTTGCTTCAAGGATAAAAATTTGTTCATAGAGCTCTCCAGCCTAGCAGATCTAAAGGCTGAAAGCCGAAGCTTAAAAAAAATTGACTAAAATTAAATGTCTACTTCTCACTTTGAAGGTACAGAAAAAGAATTGCGGAGAAATAATGGGTTCTAAACCATTAGAAATTTGAAAATGGGGATCATACCAACCACAATGCTCTATTGGGTTTGAGCTAGAAATTAGTTGAGGTCCCATGGCTTCCATTATGGGGAGGATTAGACCAGGTGATATGCATGGTTTCTCTTGAATGCTCTGTGAAGTGATATCCTTGGTAGCACCATTTAATCTGACAGAGTTACACTCAGGAATAATTTGGCTCAAGAAGTAGTAAATAATTATTAGTTAAGTGAGAACTAGAGAAGAGAACAACCAAAACATGCTTTTTGTTTTGAGTTATCTGAACTCCTGCTTATGAAGTAACAATTAAGATTTTCTGTAGATTTGGTGGGGGTTCAACGGTTATTAAAAATGACCTGAGTAAATTTGATCTGGGTCCTTAGACAGAAAGATAGAAGTTATCCCTGAAAAGCTCCCCAGTACGACACAGAACTCACTAGACTCAAAGTTTAAATTCTCTTTTCACATGGGCCTTTTGTGCCTCCAGTTGGAGGGGGAGGGAAAGCAGCAAGGTGGGAACACTAAACTGGAGAATCCTAAACCATAACACAACCTATTTTATGATTCTATGAAACTGTTGGATGTGTCCTGCTTTCAGAGAAAATTAATCCCTTCTCTACATCTCAGATTTGGACTTTTCATTTTCTGTCACTGCTTGCTTGAACCAGTATGTAGCTATTGCTACATATTAATAAATATTCTACCCTGTATTTAGGTATCATTGTATTTCAGTACACTGGGATTCCAGCTGAGGAGTAGACCCCTATTTTTGTGAACTATAAAGGCTCAGTTTTGCCCTGAGAAAATTGAGTGAAATATCTCAGTGAGGAAGTTGGTCTGGCCTTCTTTGCACAAGGAAGCTGTGATTACTCATCCGATTTTGTGATTTACTGTTAAGGTCATTGAATTACAGCATAATTTGGTAGAATGGTCTCCTGAAGGTCATTCAGTCCAATGCTTCAATCCAAGCAAGGTCAAGCAGAGCAGGTTTGCTCAGGATCTTGTTCAGTCAATTTTCGAGTATCTCCAAGGCTGCAGTTTCCACGTTTTTCTGGACAACCCATTCACTACCCTAAAAGAAAAAAAAACAAAACAAAACCAGAAAGCTCAAAACAACCCACCAAAACCCCCAAGATACTTCTCTGGTCATTTACCATATTTATTCACCAGACCAAGTAAAGCCAAGTAGACGTGAGAGCGAGCTTTCATCCTTGTATCAAGATGGAGATCGATGATGTTCCAAGGCATCAGAATAAAAGGAATTTGATCTTGAAACCACACTTCATGTTTTAAACAGCAGAAGAAAACTAGCTTTGGGCCGCTTGATGCCAACGTGATGAGTAAAGCCTCTGCAACACTTGTTGTATTTCTAAATAAAAATTTGCATATTGATTTTGTTAGACTTTTTGTTACTGGGGATTTGCTTTCATCCTGAAAAACCAGCTTCTTCTGCAAATGCCACAGGGTTGTTTCTTTTTTTTTAATATTAATAATAAAGAGCCTGAAATAACAGTTCAGCAGTGCGAAGTCCAGTACAAAAACTCAGCAAAAATTCTACCCTGATACCGCCTTACACCCAAATAACCAAACTAAATTCCAAGCAGGTGGAGATACAAGAAATAATATAATTTGTTCATAATAGTTTATTATCCAAGACTGAGAGAGATTGAACTCACCATCTTCTTCCAGCCCAACCCTGTGTCCATGAAGTACTCTCAGAGGAATCCCATGGACATCACCTCTGAAATTCATTCCTCCGCTGCTGAGTCGACAAAATTTCTGCTAATAAAAAAGGGGAGAAGAATGGAAGCAATGCAATCAGGTTTGAGACAGACTAGGATATTGATCTTCTTTTCAACTGCATGCTTATAACAGGAATTTTATCAAGATTTGCTCATGACCAGAGTGTTTTACTGTAAACTCTACTCAGTGGGTGAATATAAATGCTGGCACAGCATCCCAACACACATTTTTGTTTAATAAAAATGCAAATAAATAAATAAGGTGTCTCTTGAAAGCTGCTCTGTGTTCCTTAAAAGCTCTGGCTTAGAAAGGGGGATCATAAGGAGGTGTGAAAATTTAGCACTACGGTCTTAATTCTGCTGTCATTCCCATGGCTGCTCCAGCTGTTCCAGGCAGTGGGAGCTGCACCCTGGAGAATGGGGGCAGGACAGGAATTAATGGAGCAGTGTGGCTTTGCACCAATCAAGGAGCACATCCAATGTGCTTCACACACTAATGGCACCACATAAATAAATAACAACCCCTTCTCCTCAGGGATGGGAGTGGTGTGATAAAAGGGGAAATCCTGGCCTTTTACAGCCCATGCCAGACTTCTCCTTGACATCAGCCAGGCCTGAATTTCACCACAGAGGGATTTATTCCAAACTTTCTTCTCAGCAACTCTGTGCTATTCTGAGAAAGCATCCCTGGCAGACAGGGCAGTGAACATTTACACAATTGCAGAGACCCACTGATTTAATGACCCAGATTGCCACCAGGATGAGTCACTTCAGAGGCAGGTCTGGGGCTTTAAATTGCAGTAGCATATTTCAAAGGATTTCAAGGGGCTGAATCCAACATTTCCAAGGATAAACTTTTTTTATGCTGACGTAATTCCACCATTGGAGTCTCCATGCACTGTGAATATGGAAAGGAGGGAGTCTTAGGTGTAGTTTTGAATGCAGTTGGACATGGGTCTTGAAGCTATTTCCTCATTGTAAATGAATGGTTTGGGTCTTGTCTTGGCTATCTTCCTGAACAAATCCAGAGCAAAAATGATCCATCAAAATTATCACACCTGAAGAAAACATAATGCCTTAACCAGGACCAGTTAAAATAAAGTGATGGTTAATCTCATATACATCTGCCTTTCATTTCCCTACTAAATGACCTATTTTCTGCTGAACTAATCTATCTGGGAATTTTCTGGATGTATAATGAGATGTTTTAACCATCCCACTGCCATAATGGTGGGAGCTGAATGTCAGAAAATATCAGTATTGTAATTTTGGAGAAGGCATAATGAATGATACTAATGCCTGCAATACACTTATTATACTAATATATTATACTAATTTCTTGTTTGAAATTATTGCAATATAAATTAAAGTTATGTGCTGAAATTCCAGGGAAGTAGAAAGTTCTCTATTATTGAAAAGAACCTCTAAATATTCCCATAGTGAGTTTCATTTGTTCAATCTAGCCACACCAGAAGCTGCAAGTGTTCTCTGAGGCAACTTTTTGGAGTCTAGTTTTGGATTTTGGGAGGATCTGGCCATACAAAAGACTTTGAGAAGGCACAGATCTGTCTACAGTGAGGACTTGCTTCCAGCCCCATTGGTCCCAGTTTGCTCCTGTGTCAGTGACCCAAAGACACCAGTGGGTTTACAGGGCTCCAAGGGCAGGACTGGAGCTGGGAACTGCACAGTCTGTTTGTCTGTGTGACAAACTGCCCGAGGGGACCAAAGGCAGGTCTGCAGGGCAGCATGGACAGAACAGCGCAGCTCACAATAAAGAGGATCAGCATTAAATGCACTCCTACCCTGCCACTGAACAGGAGGCCCTGTCTGATTCTTCATATACCTTGTGCTGGTCTGCTTTCCTGGGTTCACAAGTGCTCCTTCTCCTGAAGAAAGATTTCTGTATTCAAGTACAGTCTCAGACAGCTGGTGACTAGAGGAAGTTCAGCTTTTAAGGGAACCTAGTGACTTTATGTTTTAGTTTTCCCAGTTTCTAGCTGGTGTCTGAGACCAACAAAATTTTCCCTCATGAGGGGCAGTGTGTATGTTGAATATTTCCCCTTTGGTCACTGTTAACTACCAGAAAATTGGGTTACATATATGAACAACTAAGTATTACTGATCTGTAGCCAGCCTGTAAACCATACGTATTTCTGTTGAACAATAAATAAAAATTAGAGTCCTAGTTTTCAATAAAAGTCAAGTTTCTATGTGAAAAATTTATTATAATTTTATTATTATAACTGGGACGTTCAAGACAGAAATAAATCAATGTCACTTTTTTTTGGTGTAATTTAATATTCTTAAAGAAAACCAGAAAAAAAATCCAATGATAATGATAAAAAAATGCTGATAAAAATTTCTTTTCTGTTGAAAGTCTTGGTTCTGCTGAAGCTCTCTGCCTGTGCAACCAAATTCCATATAGACAGAAAACTTCTAAGATCTTGAATATTTTCTATGGTGTCCATATTACATATAATATGCAGTTAGTTATAGTGTAAAAATAGCAATATTCACAATCTATCATTGGCTTTTTCAAGACAGGATTAAGAATTAAAGTACTTCAAAGCTAAATTAGGAATAGTATGTGAAGACATGACTCTTAGATTCTTTAATTTTTTTTCTATAATAGAATATCCCATTCCCCAGAATAGTTTTTTCTTCTTAAAATCCATCTTTTTCTTAGATTTTACAGCTTCACACTTCTTGAATTACTCTGTTGAAAGAATGATTTGTTTCAAAATACTGCATTTCTGAGTACATCATAAAAATATATCTCCCATTCCTAATGAAGTAACTTTACTTAAAGCATGGAAAGCAAGCAGTAAATTTTAATGCATTGGAGTATAAAATAAGCAGGGCTGTAGTTTTTGATTCAAAAGTCTGTCAGGGCAGTATTCTGTTTCCAACAGCAACTGCCTTAGGCAGCACTGCAATTTAAGCGAGAAGCCAATAAAATATCTGACCAAATGGTTATTGCTGTGAAATAAATCTCATATACGAAGAATATCTACCAGGCACTATTTGTATTTATAACAATACAAATCAATGTTTACATTAATATTAAAAGCAAAAAATTAATTTTATGAAACTCTTATTTATTCCAAAACACTACACTACGCCTTTGAAGTGGCTAAAACTGAGAGACCCCCAGGAGACTCTGGGTCAGCCTTGTATGCAGCTGGAATGGAGAATTCAACACAGCTCTTTTCTTAACACTTACCCAGATGGGTCTCTTTTTCTCCAGTTGTTTAAGCTTCACACCTTTACTGCATAGGGGTTTAACAAATTTTTTGTCAGACTTAGGCATGCTTTACAGATAAGCATGATATTTCTGACTTCTTTTCCCCCCAAATATATGCACTTTTAATTTTTTTTTTATACAAACCCCTCCAATTTGCATCTTTATCTTTCCTTAATGTTGACTTCTGAAAAACATTTCAATATCAACCACATAAATTATCATTAAGTTCAAGTGTTAACACCAACTGAAACAAAAAGGACTAGACTTTGTGTTTTTGAACATACCATACTTTGTATTCTGTAGTTTAAAAAGACAGCTATGCATGAGCTTTCACCAGCTTCTACCCAGTGCATATGCAGAAGCTCTTTTTCAGAAGCATAAAAACTTGAAACATGTATTTTAAAAAATGAAAGCATGTGTGGTGCAAAATCTGAATCTGTCACAGAAACTAGATAAATAGCTCAAACGGGCCAGATCTAGCCAATGAACAGAGTGTTTAACAACAGTGATTTATACTATTTCCCTTTCATGTTATAATAATTGTCAGGAATTGAATTTATGTTGTGTCATTTCCTGTTCTAGCTGCAATCTTTGCTTCAAGAAAAAAGGTTTTCAGAACTTTAATGCCTTCACTGTTCTTGGAAAGATAGCAGTAAACGGGACTATTTTATGATTTCATTGCTTGGTTATTCATGTTCTTTCTTTCTATAGCCTTCAGGGAGAACTAGAAGGAAATGGCAAGACGAAGAATTGTCTTCCCATCGAAAACACAAAGAATTGGATTGTTGTTGCTGAAGGCAAAAAGTGAGCAGGGGAAAATGATGCTCCCCAAATTACTCTGTAACAGGAAGCACTATAAATGTCTCCCATCCCTCTGCTAGATCTGCATCAATTTGCAGTGTGAGCAGCAGAAAGGGCAGATGTTGGATCAAAGAGGAAACATTTACCTAAACAATGAAAAAGCAATCCCCCAAATTCTCTATACCCAATGCAAGCCAGATTGCACCGAGCCATTACTCGCTAACAGAGAAGCAGAAGATTTCTATTAAGCATGGTGTTGCTTGATAGCAGCAGAAGCAAAGAGACAGTGAGCATGAGGAGAGACATGAATGCCTGATAGGAATTCAGTCCAGAAGCGAGCAAGAAATCATTAAGTATGTACATGTTTCATCACAATATCTAATGTGATAATATTGTCTTTATTGACATGATACATGCCTTTCAGCTCTTAAGTAGAGTTCTTCCTAATGAAGTGCACATATCTGAAAACGAGACAAAATTGACTCATAAAATTCAGCAATACACTGAAACAGTAAACAAACTGTCCTAGAAGTTCTCTTGTCACCATGGCAGGAAAGAAATACCAAAGAGGGAATTTAATCTGTGTTCTGCAGAGTTGGATTAAAACAGAGGCCTACTCCAGCTAAAATAATATTTCAATTCTCAACTAATATAACCATAATATCCCAGCAAAAAATGCAATTAATATTCCTCCAAATAGGAACTGGGCTACTGTGTCTCCTGTTGCATCTAAGTCTCCCTCTTCCTGGGAAGCACACATTTCTCCTCCATCAGAAATGAGTCACAAAGGCATCTCCAGCTGCTTGTTTAGCTAGACAGAGTCTGCCAGACTAGGGAAGGGAAGCAGTCCCCCAGAGCCTTTAAGCAGCACATTCCCATGGAAGCAGGGGTTGGAACTAGATGATCTTTAAAGGTCCCTTCCAACAAAAACAATTCTATGATTCTGTGATTTTGCTGCATCTCTCTGTTTTCCATGCTGGGAGCAGGAGTTGGGTATTGAATGACTGTGATGACAATGTGCTCCTCAGGCTGTTGATGGTGGGGCAGAGCCAGCAGTCAGGAGAAACCTGCGCAGAAGAGCTGGAGACGTGAGCCTGCAGGGACTCCCTGGCACAGTCTCTCCCTGCACAGGGTGCCAGAGGACAGGGAAGGTTTGGGGAAGAGGTGGTTGGAGGGCAGTGGAGCTGGATGAGCAGCCAGCCTGCTCCCATCTGCAGGGCCAAGGTGGAGCCAGGAGCAACGCCAGCAGTGTTATCACCTCCTCTGCTTTTTCAACCACTCTCCTCATCTGCTTCCACTGGATAAATATCTAACAAACTGCTGTCTACGCTCCACTACCTGCATGAAAGGAGAAGGGAGTCTGCTGGATTTTGGATTCCTGAGGCGGTGGCATGTCTCACAAGCACTGATCACCCCAGAAGCACTGGCCCCACCAGCTGTGCTCTGCAGAGCTGCTCTGCATGTGGGTAGTAAATCTGTTGCATCAGGAGGCTGCAAGATTTACTGTGAGGAGAAGGCTGGCTTCCCAGTGCACACATATGTGCATTGTGTTCCAGATACACACATATAGCTGGTCAGCCCACAGCCACATTTTCTCTGGAATTTGGGGGTTGCCTAGAAAGAAACCCGGTTGGATCTGCTGCCCCAGGGAAACCACTGCACATCTGGACATTTAGGATGGAGGGGCAAAGTTAAACACCACAAACAGAAAATTTCTGGGGACAATATACTTAATATTCTGGTACATGGTATCTCTTTACCCAGAAAACCTCATTTCTTTCCTCTTGACTTCTTTCAGTTCATCACATCAGTGATCCATAAACTCCCTGATCTTCTACCTGTGAAAATGAAAATGATGCTAAAAAGGTTGAAGGGAATTTGGATAGCTTGGACTTCCTACCTCACCCAGTTTCAAAAAGGCCAGATTGTGCCTCTGGTGTTGGAGGTTGTTTCAAAGGTCTGTAATGATACAGCTTAGCCCTAAAGACAAACCAGTGTATTTATGTGACTTCTTTCACATACCTTATTATTTTGATCCCAATATAGTTTATAAACTTTCCTTACCCTACTTTGGAAATGCTCTCAGCTTCTGTTCTGACCATTCTCCTTCTTTTAATCTCAGCTGCACTGACAATAATAAGATCAGAAACAGAGAATCAGTCCTGGCCAGATTCTGACTACACATCCCAGATTCACACACTGATATATCTGGTCACTTCTAGTGGAATTACTTCAAAACTATGCTGGAACAGACTCAGGATACAAAGGCCAGAAGTTTAAAGCTCAGCTCCTACTCCAGCAGCTAAGCCAAGGTCCCCTTTGCAGTAACATGGAAGGTGACACTGCTGAGGGTTGCTTTTGTCAGGCTTCTACAGCACAATTTGCATGCTCCTAACACTGCTCTGGAGGAGTATCCCTGAACAGAAAGGGTCCTTTGCTCTTGCACAGACTAAAAAGCCTCCCTCGATTCTGAATCCACAGCTAAATAAAATGCCAGGGTTTTCAGGCACATTTTGTATTAGCAGCTCACATTCAGGGGAATGAAACCTTCTAGTTGCTGGATCATTTTCCAGACGTGGTTCATTTTTCTAGCTGCTGAAGACATTCAGTCAGGGCATAGTTGTAAGGGATCTATTTTGATCTGTTCTTCCTTCAAACCTAAATTGATCAAACCTAAATTGGTAGTGCTTATCTCTTAGGATGCAAAACCAAGTTAAGAAAATAAAGGGTATTTGGGATTATGATCACTTGGAGCATGGTGACTGGCACAATGTTTTACCTGTCTTGTGTTTTCTAGTATGGACAAATAACTTGATTTTTTTAGAGCTTGCAGCATAACCTCCTCATTATCACATTTGTTGAAACAGATGGGAAAGCATTTGGAAGGGCTGCTTAGAAAGTGGTGCTTTCTACAAAAAGAAAGTTGTATTTAAACACTGTTATTCAAGTTGTTGGGGAGGCAACAAATTCAGCTTCCCAAATCTGATCCATTTGCATAATTCATCTTTTGTTCGTCAGTTTTCTGCTTGCTGTTCACATTCCCTTCTTGCCCTTTACAACTCCACAGTGTAGGATATGTGCAAAATAATAGGACCAACATAAGCACATGTATTTCATAATCCCAAAAACCATTTTACAAGCTATTTTTTACACTTTTTTTTTGTGGCTTCATTTGGGCTGGATTTCCATTTTCTGAAAGATATCTGTTTAGTTGAATAACCTCTTGAGTTTTTCAATTATCCCATACTGTTCCATGTTTCTTTTGCTTTTCTCCTTATTTTCTTTTTTTTTACTTTTTTCTTTTTACATGCCTTCTGTGACTGTTAAGAGATATTCTAAGATTTTTAATTTTGCTTCTTTCGATTTTAAAGCTTTTTTATTATTATTTGAATGGCTAGGCAGCTGGTGTTCTGTGACAAGAGCAGTAATTTTCTCTCTGATGAATAGTTTATTTGAGGAAAAACGCAATTCTGGTTGTCCCAAAACTATTAAAAAAAAATAGGTCAAATTCATGAAATAGTTTTGGCTGGAAAAACAACAACTTTGAGATGTTGCATTAGCAAAACTGCTGGATAAGGAATCAGCTACCTTTCATCTGTAGCTTTTGAAGCTCTCTCAACTTTATTTCTCTGAATTCCCTCTTTTTGAGGGATACTGAATGTAGATCTCAGCAGAAGGCTGTAGGTATCATCTTGCACTCTGGGGCAGTGTCTCAGGTGTGTCCCCAGACTCATTCTTGTGCACAATGTGTCTGTGTTGACTCTGACCATATTTAAATACCTAATGGAAAATGAATCTGCTCCAACAGGTGGGACTGAGGAAGACTGAGATCAAAATTAAGTACAGCCAGGTGGCAGAGAGCTCCATATTGAAGGGGGAAATGTGAGGTCAAGATTTCTCAGTGAGGAAAGGATTGCATATTGTTTAGCCACCCCAGGACCATTCCATAAAAACTCCTCCTGTGACAGTTCTGAGATTTCAATCTCTGGCATTTGCTTGCTTTTCTGGACTAATTAATTGATAAAATCCAGTTCAATAATTCTGCTGTATATCAGATTATTCCAAGATTGATTTTTGTTTACAAACCCAATTAAAGAACATTTTCTGCAGCATATAAGAATAGTTATAACTTAACTCCTATATGACAAGTGATTTTACTGATTAGTCAGCAGCCCACATCTACCAAAGAATCAGACTGAAAATTATCTATATAATCTTGGACATGAAATTCATACGATATACTGACTTAAAATTTGGCCTGTTTAGACTGCTTTGGTGCATTACCTTGTCTTTTCTTGGGGTTTTAGACTTCCTCAATTAGAAAAAAAAAATTAGATCTGTTTAATCTGAAATCGTTCAGCATCACCATCAGACAGGGCAGAATTTTCTTTGCTCCTTACTTGTTTGTACCCTGACGAGAGCATGAATATTATTATTGCTAAGTAAGATATAATGTGTTACAGGAAATGAGTGTCTTCTTCAGTATAGGATTCTAAGGTTCCATGCTTTATTAATTATCAAATTGGTTAAGTTCTCATTCATGGTCAACATATTACACCAGTTTGGCAGGAGCTTGGTATCTCCTGCTCCCTGGTTCTGGGACTGTTTCTTTATGTAACAGTACTAAATTTTAACTACAATTAACTTCAGAACTATAATTATTTTCTTGCAAAATGATATTATTCTTTCATGTAAATCCTCCCTCTGGGGCAGTGGTTTGTATTCAGCTTCACTGGAGCAGTTGACCTGAGTGCTGATCATGAGAAAGACCAGACATGCTGCTTTGGAGCCAGGAGCCCACACTAGCATGGTATCCTGCCATCCACATTCCAACTGATCCAGAAAAGAGAATAAATAGGTGTAGAGATGAGTGTATGTGAGCACCAGGCAGGGCAGCAGATCTGCTGCAGCTTATGGGGAAACTTGTGTGCTTAAAACACACACAGAGCGTATGTTTAGTGAATCATGTCACATTCTTGTTACAGGCTAAAAATTCCAAAGTAAAATGTGTAGACAAGCCTGGTGTGAGAGCCTATTTAAGGAAATTGTCTCTGAGTCCTGGAGCCATCTGTGATATAAAAGTATACTGCACGGACTCCTGGAATAAAAGGATTCAGCAGCAAGGCTTGCTGGAAATCTCAGTCAGAGATGCTTCTCATACAGCAGGCACATAGATCTTCCACATGATGAATCAGATCTACTCAGAACGTCTGCTGTTTGGAAGTGATTTCAGGCTTGAATAATGTCTTACTGGAGGCCTGCTTTGATCCGGGAAGGGAATGGGGGTCACATGCTGCTGGAGTAGGCCTGATGCTCTTTTGGAGTGACCTCTAGAAATAATAATCATAATAAGGAAGAAGCAGTTCAAGGGCTGTAGGCTAGAACCACTTGGAAACTAATGACAGCTCTGCTTGTGCACTGAAGTTTCCCTCATAGGCTGCAGCACTGATTTAGTTGGTATGTTAATATGGAAGTCTAAATTAAATCAGGCTTGTGTCAGTACTATTGAAGAGGCACATTCACTTAGCCCTGCAGTTTTATAAAATGCAAAGAAAGAAACCATATGGCAGATTAGGGCAAATTGCTCTAAAATTGTGGCTGAGAGCCAAGGGAGAGTGAGCTTGAGAGAGTGTTCACGTCTGTTTGAAATATGCCCACTTTCACTCTGCTGCTTTACATGCTTGGAAGTGGAAGGCTCATTTCCCTGTGAGCTGAAATGTATTAAATACTCCACATTTTAAAGACAGTAATGTGTCCAGTATTTGTGGAAGTTAAAATAAAAGCACATATATTATTTTCTTTTTTTTAATTAGGATTGGATTTACTACCAAAGACTGAATAAAAGAGTTTAGTGCAAGCCCAGGAGCATCAAGGGGTGAATGAACACATGTAATAAGCAACACTTAGTAGACAGTCCTGGCTGTTATTACTGCACGTATAGCACAACAGTGACTACAAGATTTATGCAGGAACTGAGATCATGCAGCACTGAAAATAACTATAATAATGATCCCTGCTCCAAAGAGCTTTCAGTGCAGTTTTATTTTCTGAGCTGTGAGAAGCTGGAATAAGGAAACGAAACAGAAAGGATAATAAATAAATGGCATTTTGAAAACTTCTTTAGTTTTAATAACCTAGAAAGGTGTCCTAGCACTTTGTCACTCAGAATAAGGAGAAAAAATGAAATTTATGTTTTCTTTGTAGCAATTTGGCTTTGCTCCACTGTTCCTCTGAGTAATTGCACCCATTTTCTGTGGATGCTCCATGGATGGGTGGGACCAGGACGAGGCAGGGTCCTGAGGAGCTAATACTCTGCAGTACTTGTCACTGAATGAGTACTGAAATGCACAGCGATGGCAGAGAGCACCTGGGTCCTCAGCAGAAGTACCCTCCAGGTTGCCAAAAGGGTTTTTCTTACATCACAAGGATCCTCTGGATGACAAGCTTTCTTTTCCCTATCCAGCAGGTCACGCCAGAAAAGTCAGAAGTTGTAGTTTCAGAGGATTGCAAGTCCAGATCTGTGTAGAACCTCTGAATTTTTTTCTGGAGCCTCATCTCTCCTAACTGCTGTCAGGACTGTGCAGCCTGTAGCCGAGAGAACTGCTGCACCTGCCTTTAAGTAGTGGGGGCCCTGCTGTGTGTTATGGAAATTCTGAAAGCCAGCCACCATGGCCAGGATTGATTCTATGAGTCAATTGAATTGATAAGCCAAAAGGCAGATTCCTCTGTAACAGTATATCAGTGTATCAGTAGGGCTACAGCTCAAACTGGGTACCTCTGAAGCGGGACCTCAAACAGAGAAATCGCTGAACAACTATTCCCTTGCACTCTAAATTCCCCACCCTTCCTGTGACAGATGGGACCTTTGGCAGTATTTGGGTCTGAGGTCTTCCCATCCCTCACTGGGTACCTTCACTGACTCTAAGAAGTGGTTTCCTTTCTTATCTCTGAGGGTGCAGTTTCTGTTAATGAATGCAGCTTCCTTATCTTCTGACTTGAATGGACTCTGGGATTTCTTGGTGTGCTTGACTGGGTAAAAGTTCATCGTATCTGAGTGAAAATTCACAGCTTGTGGCCTAAGGTTTCAGCAAATTTGGCTACTAATGGTGCACAAGTTCTGCTAAAGGAGCTGTATAGAAGTAGATACCAAACCGCACAGTGTGTGCCAGCTCAGCAGGTGATTCCACCAGCTGCCACCCTACCATCATGACACTGGCCAGTCTACAATCTGCCACCGAAACAGCACCCAGCTTTCTGCTCCAAGCCTTGAAAATCCTTGATGTGACTGCTGAAAACGTTTTGGAAAGCCTCTGCCTTGCACCGGGGCAGTGCTGCACTGTGCTGCCAGTGTGGGGTACCCAGCAGATACTGCTCTTGTTTCCATGGTAACTCTCTCTGTGCATTTATAGTCTCTCACTTACAGCCTTCATTAGATTTAACATTCAAAGAGACATTGATTAAAACATGACATTCCTAGCACACCGAAAAACCCATTTTGTACAAAACCTTATTATGTGGCATAGACAAACTGGTTGATGGCCAAATTAGTTAATAGAAATTTCAGATGACATTGGAACAGACCACAAAAGGATGAATTTGTATAAAGTTAAATGCTTAAGCGTGTCTCTCAAACTTAGTGATGCAGACTGGAGAAATGTGAATGCATGGGTATACCAGGGACATCTCATGCGAAATATGTCTGCGGAATCCAAATCTAACCTGAGGTGACCTCATTTAAATATTTCTCTGTAGTGAACTTAAAAAGTATTGAGGCACTATCAAACCAAGATGTTTGCTTAGACAGGGATGCAGGAGGAGGACAACAGGAGTCACCTTACCCTCACTAGTTCTCATCTCTCTACCAGCTGGGATCTTGCTGGAGGCTGGAACTTTTATATGGTGCTCTGTGACAGAAACAGCAGGGAAGAAAGGCTCTAAGCTTCCATTATGATCCTTCCACTCCCTGAAAATATCTTTGACCACCACTTGCTGTCCTGGGACTTTCTGCCTTTCATTTTCAGTACTACAATATGAGAATCATCTTCCTTTCTCACTCCTGCCTTTGGGATGAAGATCCTCACTGCAGACTTTGCTCCACATCAGAACTTGACTGGGGAGGGGAAGAAGGGCAGCAGAGACCTCACAGAGGTAACAGTGCCCCAGCGGGGAAGGGGAATAGAGACATTCATCAGAAACTTGGGGTGGTCAGGTAGCACAGGAGGAACATGGTTGGCACCAAGAGCAGCACAACTGAAACAGTAACTAATAAAATGTGGGGGGGTGATAGAATACACACTCAGAACAGCAGAGCTATCATGGTTTCAGTGCACTGCTCATTGCCAGTTCAACCTCCTAATGAGACTCATTTCCACCTACCTCCTGCTTCTGCCTCACTCTACACCTAAGTACAGGAAAAAAACCCCTCAATTTCAAACCAGCTCCCACCCAATGTGAGGCATCTGCAAATCCTTTCAAACAGAACAGAGTCATAGGGCTGCATGGACACCCAGGGGTCATCTCGCCTGCTGTTCCTCCGCTCTTTTAAACCTTACTTCCTGACAACCTTTTTGAAATGATGCCAAGGATCATCTAGTACAGTGCTACCATGATGGTTTTCATTTATAGCCAAATAAAATTCAGCTGCCCTGGGAAAAAGTACAGTGACATTTTTTTGTCCTCCATTTTGCTTTCTTGCTTGCATACCTGGAAATATATATGTGTGTGCATTTATATTTAAATTTTGTTTATATTTAAACAATTTAAATTTATATTTTAAATTGCTTTGAAGTTTTTTCAAAACAATTGTGAAATCACCTTGTCTTTTCTTACAGATCACCAAATGCTTCACAGATCACAGTCTGAGACATAGTAATCTACATTTGATGTCTGTATTGGGAGGAGATGAATTGCACCTTAAGGCTATCTGTACACTAGGAAATTAAACATGGACAGGAAGCAGTGCTGGGCACTAGACTTCAAGCATCCCTACAAAAAAAGTCGCTGAAGTTTTACCAAATGACTATTGGGCACAGCTCAGAGGTCAGCACATGTGAAGAGCCATTCCCAACAAAACATTTCTGCATGGCCTTTGTTTAGGAGGATGAGAGAAACTGCAGGCACTCAGTAAAAATAACCCACTTTGGCCTCAATGCAAGAGAATAAACATGATACTATTTGTTTTACTCATATATTTTTGTTGATGCAGTAGACACTTAAATGGGGTCAGATGTAATACAGACTGTCTGTCCTTTGTATCAAGAAGTGTCACCACATTTCATCCTGTCACCTGTCACTATAGAATCAGAATATTTCCTAATAGCTCAGTAGAAGTGATAAGAGTCTCCACCAGATTTCACGGTCTCTAGGATCAAATTGCTTGGCACAGTGTTTTCATTAGGCATTGCTTTCCTTTTAATGAGTTTAATTAGGCATTTATTTAATGATAATAAATATTGCTGAAAGGTGTACCAGGAAAGCCAGTATCACTTTTATGAAAACTAATTTGGTTTGATTTCAGGTCTCCAGAAATAAATGTTACAGTCCAGGCTAGTGATATAGGGTTTTGCTCTACTTATGGACCATGATAGCCTCCTCCAGAGGGTGATTCCTCCCAGAAAAAGTAGACATTTGAGAGAGGTAGAATTATTCCAGGGAGGATTTATAGACACCTCTTGTGGTCATAAAAAGACATGAGACCTAATTTTCAGGTGAAATGTATTTCAATCATATACCATACATTTCAAACAAAAATAATGAAAAAGATTTTCAGAAAGGAAATGAGTAACTGAAACAGAACAGACTGTTTAGGAAGGCAAAGCTATCAATGCTAGAGTGATTTCCCCCATACCTTGCTTTGAACTAAGGTAAAAACTGTACAGTTTTATCTCCACAACAATGAAAAATAAACTTATATAAAAGATTGAGAAACAATGGGTTTGAATCTTGACTGTGCTTCAGCATTCTACATAAAAAGTTTGCATTTGTATCCTTCTATACTTTGTCTGCTTCATTCTTTCAAGCCTTAGTTGTTTACAGGAAGGAATCTGTCTGTGGATTTGTCCAGTGAACAGTGCAATAGTGTCTCCATGGTCAGTTCTTCCTCAAGGTACTACCATAGATGGTAACAAATAAATAATAACCTGTGTCTTTTCTCTCTCTGTTTTTCCCAGCTAACCATGCAGTCACTCCTTAACTTGGATTTTTCATCAGAAGGATTTTCTATGATCATGCAAGACACATGGAGAAAAAAAGTTTGTAACTCAGTACTTGGTCAGATTTCTATCTGTTCCCAAATCACTGGTTTATATCTTGAATAGATCTCATTTGTCACCTTTATTTTGAAACTGGGCAGATAATGAGATTTAGCCAGCTGCTAGATTAGCCCTGTATGTAGCATGAACATAGTTCAAGAGCTCTTATCAAGTTTTGGAGCAGATCATCTCAGAAAGTTCAAATGGTTGCCATGAATTGCACTGCAGCTGTATTCTCCCAGAATACAGAGAAATCACAAGTTATAGTACAAACCAACACATGATTTTTCTTTGTAAAGAAAACGCCACTTTCTGTTGATATTTTCCAATGGAGCTGAATGAGGAAAAGAAAAGGACTTGGGCAGATGGTGGGGACAGGCTGAATGCTGCTTATTCTGCTTCAGAACACCTAGCAGACTCACTGCCAAAAGCAGTGCTCACTGAAAAAATAGAGTTTCTGTGCTATTTTTCAAACCTTAGAATTCTTGAGCTTGTCTGTGAAAATGCCAAAACACAGGCTACACCTCAAGCCATTGCAAGCCCTCTCACCCACAGCTACACTCAGTGGCTGGAGGCTGGGATGCCTTGTGGTGCAGAAGGGGAGCAGAGACCACCACAGCCAAGAACAGGTGCTCCCATTGGCAGGGACTGATCCAAAGAGGTGCCAAGGGCCCTGTTGAGTTCAGGGGGAGTCAAGGTCATTCAGCATCTCAGCTGATCAAGTCCTAGGAATTCACAGCCTTTATTCTGCACATCACCCAAAAGCAGTTAGTTGGTCTCGTTCTTTTCCACATGAGCGAGCTCCGCTGCAGCTGGGAGCATTCTGGAAAAGGCCTCAGCTGGGAAGTACTGACTCTCTGCTATTGCAATGAACGTCACTGGTGGGAAATCATTGTTGTAGGAGTCTGTAAGCCACATACCTCCATTATATCTGGTTTGAATATATTAGAATAAATTTAGGAAGCAATTCATTTCAGCATTAGACAGTACAACATAGACAATAAACAATAACGCTCCACTTTTCAGACATACTATTTGTACTCAAAGACTGAAGTGAAACATGAGGATTTTCAGTTCTAGCAGTGCTGTTTCCATTTTCACAGGGCCAGCCCATGGGTGTGGAGGTGGTGGACATGCTAAGTTGAACCCAGCACACATCTTTTCCCTCAGTTTTTTTTCCTGAACTCAATTGCTTTTTTTTTTCTTTTTGCCTTTCCACTCTTTTCTTTGATGCCTGCTGGAGGCTTTCAATGAGGTACTTGACCTCCCTTTGAGGGTCCAGGTATACTTTATTTCCTGTGCAGCTGGTGCCAATGCTGCCTCATGGACCACTTGACGGGAGAAATCCTGAGAGCCAGACAATTGGCACCATCTTTGCCAAAACCTAAAAATGTTGCTGTCTCAAACTTTTAAGCCCCTATCTGGAGGCTTACAAATCCTCCACCCTTGCCCAGACTATGACAGCATGTGTAAAAACATGCAGCATGCTTAACTGTGCTGGAGAGTGAAGGGGCAAACTCTTTCCAGGGAAGTGTGCCATGGATGCAAGAGGCCATGCACAATATACCTTCATTGAAGCAACTCAGAGTTGCCAGTAACATTTGTGTCTGAACTGTTTTTCCATATGGTTGCTAGGAGAGAAGATTTACTTTAAGAGATTTGAGAAAAGTAAATGTTGTTTTTCTGTTTATTTCAGCCTGTTTACTTCCTGAATTTGGCAGCATTTTCTCTATAGTCAGCAGAGTAGTTTCCTAAGTCCTGGCAGAAATACTTTACCCTATTGTCTGTTTGAGTTTTTCACACAGAAACAGGAAAGAGAATATTTCTTTTTTAAAAGTTTTTCAAAGCCTGTGAAATACAAACAACAAATTATTGTTGTTATTCTTGTCCTTCCTCCTCTCCATCCTATATCTTATTACACTTTTATCACAGTACATCTGCAAACTTTGTCTACATTTTATCCTTCATGCTGATATAGCTGTCTAGGTAAAGCCATGCTGGTATAATCCTCAGTGTAAACAGCTTTGCTCTGCTTTAAGCATAGCTTTTCAATTTAACTTAAACCTCTTCTTAAGAGATATAAACAGGCCAAAAAATCTACTCTGATATTGGATTAAGACTGATCAGTTTGAGGTTTATTTGTATCCTACTCTCAAAACCTTTTGCATGTGGACCAGACCATATCTGAAGCTCTTTGAGAGAAACTGTGTAAGCTTATACCACGTTCTTTGGGCAAGTCTAAGCTTGCCTTTGTCCACTTCCAGACTGAGAAGAAACTATCTGACCTTATTATGTGATATTTAGCCCAAGGTAATAACCCTTGTTGAGGCCCAGCTCTTAAATTGTTATAAATGTGGAAGCAGATATGTCTTTTTGTTATTCCACTCTGGGTAGACACAATGGATGAATGCTCTTCACAGTATAAAATGTAGACATACCTAAAATATCTTTTACTGCATCATAGGCTGCTATAACAATCCTTTATGTGTTCTTTAAAGAAACATCATCAGACTGTTGGCGATTGAGGCACGGACGCAGACAGGCAGGGGATCTGAATCGTTTATTCAAAGGAATGAGCTGGTTTTATACACTTTTCTAAGGCACAGTATTTCCTTATAAGGTAATCCTCACTACGTGACCTATCCCATGTTGCCACATCAGTAACACACTTCCTAAATGTCCTTTTGCGGGGTGGTCACTCGCTGTTCACCCGTCCATCAGCTCCCAGCTCTGTAGGGGTCTGCCCTGTGACACCTCCTCCCCCCAGGGCCCAGTGGAGACAAGCTTCTCTGTGCTGCCCTCCCCCCAGGGCCCAGTGGAGACATGCTTCTCTGTGCTGCCTGTGCTCCTTTGTGCTGCCATGTGCTCCTTTGTGCTGCCATGTGCCTCTGCAGGCAGGTTTTACAGCTTGTAACTCACCTTTATTCCATGTCTTCCCACATCAGACCAGACAACTCCATTAGTTATGGCAGAAGATTCTGATGTCTAGCAGTAATTTATAGCCACAGCTCTTTGGATGATGGCTGTCTTGGGGCGACTTTATGATGTTGTATCCCCTATTGCTGCTCTATGCCCAGAAGTTAATTTTGTGCCTTTCTGTGCCTTTAAACTGAGCCTGAGAGGGGGGAGAGGAAAAAAACCGAGCAAGCTTTTCAAAACAGTTGTTCAACTGTCTTCAAAGACACAGACACACACTCCTCTGCGTTCTTCTGCTGCGGTAGCAAGAGCAGAGGAAGCACCCTTCTTGCTTTTCAGCCAGCTTTCAACTCCTTTTCTCTGGAGGGAGATGGAGAGTTGAACTTTGTTTTCCTGGGACTTTGGTTTTTCCTTTCTTCTCTTCTTCACTGTTTCAGCATCAGAACCCATCGGGAGAATTTTCCACCAAGGCCCCAGAGGTGGGCCCACAACCCAGCTCCGAGGAGAAGGAGAGAGACCACACCTACAGAAGGACCCTGAAATCTTCCCAGGTTTCTCTCCACAGAGAGAGGTTTTATTATTTAGCATTATTATCCTTTTCCTGTGTGTTTGTTAAATAAATAGTTTTTTTATCTCTTTCACTTTCCTCCAAGGAAAACTTCTTTTTTCCTGAAAAAAGGGAAGGGGAGGGAGGGATGGTTGTAACCTGCCTTCTATCAGAGGATATTTTCCTCCAAATTTGTCCAAACTGGCACAATGGCCAAGTAGAACTCATGGACAAAAAGTACAGTGCTGTACCTGATTTGAGCTCAGTGCACAGGGGATGCTTCTGACTTCTTGGATTTGCTATGCTGAAATGCATCAAGTAAATCCAGCATCAAATACAACAGACCCGATGCTTTTGAAGTAGCTAATGCTGTAATTCATACTGCACAGAGCTGCTTGTGGGATGCTGGCAACTTTGGATAACTGAGTGAAACATTACAGCTCTGACTTCTGTCCACTCTGCACTCTTCACTCAAATGTAAATCATAGAATCATAGAATATCCTGAGTTGGAAGGGACCCAAAAGGATCATTGGGTCTAAGTCCTGGCCCTGCACAGGACACCCCCGTTATCACACCATGTGCATGAGAGCGTTGTACAAATGCATCTTAAACTCTGTCAGGATGATGCTGTGACTACTTCCCTGGTGAGCCTGTTCCAGTGCCCAGCCACCCTTTGGGCAAAGAACCTTATCCTAATGAAAATATAAACATAAAACCAGATTTGTTGACCAGATTCACCAACAAACTGCACTTTGTGCTGTTCTGGAAAAAAACTATGTGGCACACACCCATTAATACTGAGGTACAGCTCTGTGAAGTGGTGAAAAAGGATCCATAAAAAAATGGAAAACTCTTTTGTATCCTAGTAACATTAATTCATTATTTCTTTCTCTTTGATAACTTTTTAAGTTACCACATATTTTTCCCTCTTTTTTCTGCAAGTGGCAGGGCACTGTGTCAGTAACTACACAGCAGTTAACAGTAGGTCTCCTTGACAGATCTGCAAGGAATAGCTACTGATTGTTTTCTGCCTGCTGCAAACCTGCTTAATTGCTAATGGCTTACCTCTGGCTTTGCTTTGACACCCCTGTTAGAGTGGGATAACAACTTTTGCAAGAGAAGTGGAACACTGAAAATATTTCAAACATTAAAGATGGAAACATTTTTAATTCTCCTCACTCAAGCCTAGCAGCGATTTGAATACATAAATTAAAATGTATTCAAGATCACAGTTTCCCTGCGTGTGACAAAGATTGTAGATTGAAACACAAACAGTGCCTAGCTGTAAAGATATGTATTCATATATATCCTATACTTCACAATCTTTATATGTGTATGTCTGTGTAAATGTGTGTGTGAGTATGGTTGGTAGTTAGAAATGAACCTGGCTTTCGTAGCTGGGCTTGGAGATGGCTGGATAACTCAATGTGTGTTAATTCAATGGCTAGTTAACGGTTAATTCAATGACTAATTCAATGGCTGGTTAATTCAATGTGTACCATACTTCTACAAAAGGTCTTTTCTCTGACAATGCTATCCTGCTAATGTGCAGACTGTTTAACCTTGATGCCTTAGAAGAACTATGTCCTCGACTGGATTCCTTGTCCTGTGCAGAGCAAAGGAAGCATCTTTTGGTTAATTCAAGACTGGTTCCTCAGCTGGGATTTAGCAAACAGCTACATTCACCTCAAGCCTGGGTGACTAACCTGGTTTTCAACCTATACATTGTATTGTATGTCAGAAGAATTCTCATTCAGATATCTGCTTTTGCTTTCATTGTCTGGAAACTTACATTAATTTCAACAAGACTGGATTCTAGTTTCAGTCCCGTGTTATAATTAAAATGAGAATAAAACAGCTTTAATTTTCATATCTGTGCCAAACTTTTCTTGGCTTATGACCTGGCATGCCATATTTTGGACCTTGAAACAAAACTAGTGATCATTTCTTTATAATGGACCATCTATTAGGGAATAGGGATATGATGGATTTTAGGCACCAATGGTGTGGAGAGGTAATAACCTTTAATTAGATTTCCCTTTGTTCACCTCATGTCTAATGAAGCAGCAAATTCACAGTTCAGTAGCAAATGAGAGCTAATCAAAAGGAAAATATTAATTTGTTTAACTTGTGCTCATGTGTTTTTCAGAGTAAAATCTTTTATTATTATTTTTTTTATTTTCACTTCTTTTACAGGAAGAAGAATACATCTTGTAGATAAAAAACACCTCTAAACAAGTATTCAGAATTGGCAGCCTGCTAAAAGTTTCAGACGGATAAAACCTCATATAAAATCTTGGACCATGTTTGGACATCAGTTTCTCAGAAAAAAACAAAGGCTCATTACCTTCTCCCAATATATATCAGCTGTTGGATTCCCATAAGAGAACTGGTTTGTGTGCCATCTCCAGTGCAAGGTGAGGGAACACCACTTCCATGGCCAAGTGTAATCTCTGCATGTAGGAGCCCAGCAGAGAGAAAGTGTAGGTGGCACTGTTAGGAGAGGGAAAGTCATCACCTTTTCCTCCAGGAAAATCAAACTTCCTGCATCCTGGAAACATCCAGATGCTTTTAATACCCTCTGAGGATACCAGCAAGCCTACAAAAGCACTGCATACAGTGCTCAAACCATTCTGAAGATTTCTTGGCATTCAGATGGCGCTAAATTGAGCAGCAAACCAATCTTTTCCCTGTTCTGAGACTGCCCCCAACCATAACTGTGTATTTGGATGAAGGCATTTCATGACTTCGCACGTTTCAGCAACCTGTTCTTTCAATTACTGATTCTTACTAAATATACCCATTCAGCTTCTCTTTAAAAAGTGAAAACAATGTATAATAATAGAATATTCTTATGTAGAGCATCAATTTACCTAATAGCTAAAATAGCTGAAATACTCATTAATTTTCAACTTTAGGATGCTTTACTTAACTCTCTTGATGTTTGGCAAATAGCCTGCCAAACTTTGTGTATGCAAAACGATGGTAAAACACGCCAAATGTGCAGAGTTGTGAAGGTACAACTGAAACTAGAATCTAGTCCTTTATATATAAGAAATGTTATTAAAAAAAAAATCCCATAGAAATTGCTTTCTAGCTCAAAATATCAATTGTAGAGTAATGAAAGGTTCAGGATGTAATAGAAATGAATGGGAAGAAAACATAGAAGAATAGAAAGTGTTAGTTGTCTTATAGGAGCTGCTTTCAAAGTAGCTCCTACTATGTGCATCACCAGTGCAAACTGTTGCTTTGAGCCAGCTCTGAAGATTTTTAAGTGATGATTATACATTTTCTGAGCTACATAGGTATCTTTGAGCATAAATATTCTCTTCTTGGCTCATTAGGCTTAGTTCCTGACTGGGGAAAAATATTCAGTGATGGCATAATTTAAATATTGTAGGCTGTAGAGCTTCGAAAAAAGAATTCATTCACAGTAGATGACATAGATTTGTAACCTTTCTTATGCCCTTTTTATGGAAATGAAATGCAAGACTGACGGACTTAAAATAATTAACAGTAGAAAATGAGGGTTGATTTCCAGTTAAGAATGTGGTTTTTTTGGTCTGCTTTGGGGTTTGGTGTTGTTTTTTTTTTGTTTGTTTAATTTGTTTTTGTTTTGTTTTATTTGGTGTGGGGTTTTTTTGCTGTTGTTGTTTTTGTGGTTTTTTGTCTTTTTTGTTTTGTTCTGTTTTTTGTTTTTACTATTTTATGACCCCCTAGATTCACATTTATATTGCTATCACCAACATGAGTTTGAGCAGACCATACCAGTTTCAAATATTAGTTAAGCTAAGTCTGGGGGGCAAAAAAAAAAGCTTAAGATAATACATATACCACAAAGAAATTTCTTGCTCCAACAACAGTAGTTGGTTTAATTTGTTTTCATGTCAGAGTCTAAAAGTAAACACCACTCCCACCACCTCACCACCCTCTGTCAAACACAGAGCTTTTTCTTTTGCATCTTATGTCCTTCAGGCAGGTTTTTTTTGTTTGTTTGTTTGTTTTTTTTTAAGAAACTAGTGAAATAATATGTTGAAGCGATAAGTTTGTAGATAGTAACTTCCCATTGCTACAACCTGCCTGACCCAAGGAGTAGGATGAGAAGGCAGAGTTCCTGCTGCTGTTCAGAGACACAAAAAAAGACATTTGAGCAGTGTAATGCAAAATGGAGTCCATAGCTAATGTTCTTCCATCTCTTTTGCACAATGGAGCCACAGTTCAAACTGTGGTGAACATAAAAACTGGAATAAACAGGATCCATCTTATTTATAAAGTATTCAAGCATATTCTAAGGTCAAAGTGTGACATAAAGGTAATGAGCAGAGACTGCCTCATCCTGTACATATGCATAAATGTAAAAGTAATTTTGGGGGTTAGGCAGTGTTGTTCTTTACCAACATTAGATTAGACTAGAGTATAACAATTTATTTCTTTATTCTGTCCAGCAGAAGAGGAACCAGTGAAGACAGGAAAAGCCAATGATAGAGGGCAATGTAAGCTGCTCATGAGCACTCTCCTGCACCCAGGTTCTTCTCTGGAGTGCTTTTTCTCCATCCACAAAGCCAGTTTCAGTAATCCCTCTTACCATCAGTACTCCATTAGAATAGCAGTATAAAAACACAACCTTGCCCTAAATAGCACTGCTAGTGCATCTTACTGTAGATGATAACAAAATCATTTAGTTCTAGACAAGGAATTACACTGGACAGATTTTCCTGGCTTGTACACACAAATTGCACCCTTTTCCCCTAGATCTGACACAAAACTGCTTTGAAACAGTAGTATGACTTGGAATGGTTAGCTGCTTTATCAACTGCACCTCACACCTCCAGCTTTGCAATAGGTTCATCATACCAGGCACTGTCATAACAAGTAGAGTTTGAAATGTGAGGTTTCTTCTAGGCCAGGTGTGTAGCTGAAGAGATGTTTGCCCTGGAGACAAATCTGAAGAAGGGAAGAAAAAAGTCAACAAAGCAGATCAATTTTTTAATGAATAAGCAATTTAAAAAGTAATTTATTAATTAATGCAATGAAAAATTCATTTTAAAATCTGGTTGTTTCTTATTTCAACCTATTTTATGATTAAAAAGGTAAAAATAGTAATTATATGGATATTTCATTTCCTAGCTAAAAATATGCAGCTCATGTCAATCATCCATCTCTGCTTAACTCTTGAGAGTGCAAGCCATGTCTGACAGCCATTTGTAACCAAGCTGTCTTTATTTGCAATTCCACATACACTGTCGTGGAGTTCACGAAGCTGCAGAATTTCCAGATTTAATTTTAGGCAATTAAAGACACAGGCTTTATCTGAACCTACTTAGCTTCTGAATTTAAAAGGTACTGTCTTTGATAGGCGAAATCATAAATGGTTGATTCCATCAATACAATCTTTTTGCTTAGAAACTTCTTGCTCTACTCCTGGCCTGGTGTGATGCCAGCTTGCTCGCACATTTTCAGAACACCATCCACAGAGTTTAGAACTGGCACAGCGGTGACTATAAAATGCTGTCAGACTCTTTTAGAGAGTGATTCACACAACAAGATGTTACATTAGCCTGCATCCAAAAGCAGTATGTGGTGGTAGTAACTACACAAATAACATTTTTCCTGAAACAAAACCTTAAAAAAGATGATAGCAGTTTCTACAAATTAAGCTGCAAGGAAAAGCTCTTGGTGGGTTCATTTAATGAAACTTGCTCACACTGAAAGGACATTGATCATGTCTCCCCAAACCAAGGTGCATGTTTCCATATAAGCTTTTACCATATCCAAAGTAGATCATGCTACATAAACGCAGGTCCTGTGCTCAGCCATTGACTTAAATGAAAGGAGTTTCAGAGATACGACTCAGTTCACAAGAGAAATGCCTTTGCTTTCACAATCACTAATGTTATAACACAACTATCCACTTTTTTAAGAATACAGAAAAGAAAAAAAAACCAACACAAAACCACAAACTGCACATTCGAAGCGCCAGGAAATGATTCACCTCATAAAATATTTAGTCTCCACACATCAAAGTATCACATGTATGCATTGCACTCCATGTCTTCTCCAGTCATTTACACTCTGCTAAAACAGACATTTAGAAAATAACTATCCTCTGTTAGCCAGCTACAGGCACTTCGCTAATCATGAAAGGAGAAATTTCACTAAGCTTGAAATTATTGAGCCCAGGAGTGATAGATATGACAGGAAGTTTATTAAAGACCAAGAAAAAAGTTTCCTTCACTCTGCTGCAATGCAGATCTCTTATCTGTGGTAGAAATCGTCGCAATGTTTGTATGATGTGGAGATGCTTTGCCTTTTAATGTCCTAGTGACATCACCAGGAATCCCATGAATACAACTTAATCATGACAGTTTCAAGTCAGAAAAATTCATACTACTTCTTTTGAGTGAGTCTTAGGTGAGTAAGAAAAGCAACCAAATGCATGCTATCCCCTTGCAATTTTAACTATTTTGAAGTGGCAAGATTTAGGTCATGAATAACTCAGTCTTTCCAAAGGACACTTTTGTATTATGTTATGTTTACTTGGGTAACGCAAAGAAATCCCATCTGCAGCATTATTCACACTTGGATTCTTGCTCTATGGCTTGGTGTATATTTTGGAATAGACACATTTCAGTTCCTCTGCTGCTTGTTAAGAACTTCATTGGAGAAAACTGTTTTCACTAGACTTGTCCTTTGCAGAGACAGGTCTACCTGTCACAGTAAGGTTTCTTTGGCTTCATTTACTTTGAAGAGTTCAGTCTTTAACTACGGAGCTGCCACTGCTGTAGTTCTCAAGATCCAGCTTTATTATTTCTTTTCCTAATACAAGTAGTCATTTGCAGGCTAACAGGTTATGAATTCTTTTTCCTGTACTTGGTTTATCTTTCTACTTTTACTCTTCCTAGAATGGACTATGCACCTCCATGTCTGACATTAAAAAGCCAGTAATATTTCTTTGTGTCACCATTTGATTACAAAATACTTGGAAAGCATTTTAATAATACAAAAAGTAAATTAGGAACCTAAATAAATTGAAGGTAATAAAAGAGCAAAGAGGGCAAAAGATTACTTGACACATTCAAAGCCAGCTGACATTTTATAAAGCAATGTTGCTGTTCTGATCAGGAATATACTTATTTTTTTAATTATTTTTTTCATTCTCCTGTTATTTGTGGGTAAAACATGATGATAAGGAGTCTGCTAGTGGTCATATATCTGATCTTCAGAATTTCATTCTCACAGATTGAAGGATAAGAATTTGCAGACAGGTACTTGACTTTAATAATGTCCATAGTCCACCCTACAGTTTATCTAGTGTGAAGATTGCTGCCTGTCTGAATTCATTCCTGACTAGCTGCACCTTATTCTGTGCTCTGCAGTTATGCTAAAGCAGAAGAGATACCCAATTTCCCCTCCTTTCCCTCCACAGCTGTCCTATCTATATAAAAATGATGACCCAGTTACAGTCTTCACATGTTGTGACCAGCAATGCTGGTAGAAAGAAACTCAGAGCATAGAACCTATTGGCAGAGGGAACAATTTGTTGGTAATATGGCCAATTTACTGACAGCTTTTACGTTAGGAATCTGTTTATGAATACCTGGGTATAGTTGCCTGCTTGATGGAAATGAAAAATAATTACTTTAAGAGTGAGGACAGAATTTGCAAATATTTCTCTTTGACATCTCTGGTCTCAGATCCTACTCTAGCCAAATGGGGACTGTTGATCACTGTTTGAAAAGAACCAGAAAACAGAGGAGTTAAAACAATTCCTTTTTTCTCTTCTGAAAAGCAGTATCATAGCTGGCTAAATAAGGTCTTTACTGGAGGAGAGGGGAGGGGAAGGGGGAGCATGTGCTTGTGTTGTAACATGACTCCTTACTCATCAGATGGCACCCATCATCATCACAACCATAGCCTTTCAATGTGCTGGAATAAACTAATTATCTCACTGACAGCTCAGGTTTTAATCCCCATTTGTAAGCATTTGTCATGAGCCTTGGTCAGCCAGTTTTTAAAGATTGCCATGAATTATATATTTCTCTTTTTATGACTGCCTAAATAAGGACAATTACAATGCCCTGGAATGGGTTTCAATAAACACATTTGTGCTTGCTGCTGCTGCCAGACAATCTGAATAGGACAAAGCTTTTTACAGTGATGATTGTAAATTAGAATTCTAATATTCAGTTCTTCTGGAGCTGAAGACTATTCAATCCCCAGGACAATATGCAGGGAGAGATCATTCTCATGCTTTCAATCAATGGAGCCACACTTTTAAAAGGGTTAGATAGTGGACCCACTGAATTTATTGACTTCAGTAAAGTGAATCCAAATTCACATTTCCTTTAATTCTACCAGTCTTAATGTGCATTACATACACTTATTGGCCAGCAAATGAAAGCCAGGCTTCATCCCCCATATCGCTGGGCACTTAACTGGAATGTCGTTAAGACCCTGCCTACCCTTCACCTATTCTCAGTAAAAGCAGGGCATATTTGCCCCTCAAAGACTTGGGCACATGGCACAAAGGGCAGAACTGAAGGGTAAAATCAAGGCAGATTTTAATTTTTTTTTCTAAGAGGGAAAAGCAGCCTAGTAGTGAAATTTATTGAGGAATGCAATACACTTGATGGTGTGATGACTGTGGTACTATACAGTAGTCATTAATATTGCACTCATCAGCATGATGCAGAGCCTTTCTCAAAGAAAAAATCCCATACAGAAATAGCTAAATGAAACAGCTAAAAATCCTTCATTTTGCAGTCTCTGCTCACAGCGCACTGTTCTATAAAGTCTTAATGAATCAGTGAAGCAGTGTTCTCTATGGTGTGTATTGATATTTAATATATAGCTTCAGGAAATATCTTTAGAAAAAAGCACTATTTTCTGCCTTCTTCATATTGTTTAATAAATTAAGATCTTGAGCCAGATTCATCACTGGTAAAATTTTCTTCACTTCAGCTGCATTAAATGGAGTTACAGCACACAGGAATTGGCTTAGGGGCTTTATATTTTAGATTTCCAACTATCTTTCCACATAGTATACGCTTTCCATGTGTTTTACACCCATTTTTGGACACCTGGAAGGATAAACAAATAGTACAAACAAGCTGCAGTACAGGCAATGTACCACATTAAAGTTATACTAGTTATTTAAGCACTGCTTCCTATAACTCATCAATAGAAACAAAGGCTGTTCTGTATTTATGAACTAATTTTGCATTACAGTTTCGGTGTTAAAAGTACCATTGCTTTCCTGGCTGCCTACACAAGCAACCTATGTGACACTAAGTACTTTATGTGAAAATATATTCTAGTATATAAAAGCAGTAACATTTAAAAAGAAAAGAAGCAAATAGCATAACATTCCTTTCCATTCTAACAGTTTTTTCAGGTTGGAACAGGTTCTTCCTGTTCACGTCTCAGCTGTTGTCAAGGGTGAGAGCACTTTCCATTCAGCATCAGGTAACAAGAAGGCATTTACATGTTTTTATCAGTCAGCTTTGATAAACAGACTGTTTTATGGTGTTTTCTTCAGTCCTTGAATATTATTATGAGTCTTTTCTATACTGCTTCCAATTGTTCACTATCTCTTTTGAAAATGTGAACATAAAAAGTATGTCTACATTATTTCTTTTTCTGAGCAGAAAATAAATGGTTGGGTAGTTAAATCCAGTGAGCAGGGTCACTTGAAGAGGAAAAATCAATTCCCTGCCTATATTCTTTGGCTGTCTATCCATATATCTTTCTAGAATTTCGTGTTTAACTGTATGTTAGTTATGGTTTTGAAATCCATAACCTGCTTTCTGTTGTATGACTCTCCCTGTGCTCCATATCCTTCCCCACTTTGAAGGTGCACTTCAAATTCCCTGCTCCCATATAATTTTATGCTTATTATTATTCATGATTTCTTTTTTATTTTTGTACTATGAGTGTAAGCTGTAGGGCTATTGATGGACCAAGACAGGAGATGAGGGTTGAGGAGAGTCTAGGGTTGAAAGTGACGTTCAGGTGATCATTCTACACAAAGAGTGAATGCAGTAGAGATCAGTAAAAGCAGTAGCTGCGAGGAGGTATTTGTTAGAAGTGGTGATCACAGGCAGGGAAATACATGTTTCACTTCATGTGCACTGAATTTGATTGTCAGATGAGTATACATCAAAAGATGTCAGAGAAGAGGCAGAACACTGATTTGCACAGAAATGTTGTATCTGCACTAATATATAGTGCAGACCCACGCATAGGTTTCATCCCTGGAACTCATCCACCCACACTGTAAGAACACTCAGCAGTCCCTGCCAGCATTCTGACCTTGTCTCTATTCCAGAAAAAAGCCTGGGAACTAGCAAAGGTCGGGGACCACTCCCAAAGGGCAAATTAGATGAAACCATCCTGATGTGAAAGTAAGGAAAATGTAGCACTATGGAAATAGCCAGACCATGATAGTTGCCCTCAAAATGAGAGAGTGGCCAGGGGTTTTTTTGGTACTGATGTAGCCAAGTAATCACATCTGGAGTAGACTGGTATATCTTTTAATACAGAGAACTCATAAGACATCTAGCAGACAACAGAATCACTGTGTCAATGAGACAACCCAAAGATGCAATGCAGAGGGATCACAGAAACTGAAGAAGAACAATGAAAAAATCTTCAGAGACCTTTCAACTGACTACTTGGCACTAGAAACAATTTGGCACAGGCCAGCTTCCTTAGAAGTTTCTGTTTCTGACTGTACTGCTCACCTCAGTAGTTTGCAGGGCACCTTTCGTTACATTTTTCAGAAACCTCATTGGTAGGGAATTTACCAATTTTCAAGACATTGATGAAAATGCTGAAAAAAAATAATGTCTAATGCAGAATTACAGACACCTGCATGAGGATTGTCTATTGACAACTATTTTTCTGATCTGTCAGTTAGCCATCCTTAATCTCTTATTATGCTTTACTGTTAGCGTACTGTGCTGTATTTTGAATACTACAGTGAAGTAATATGAAGTCATTCACCCTACAGGAGTCCAAATAGAGCTACACAGCAGTTTTCTGAAACAATCATAATCTTGTCAAAGTATCACACCAAATTCTTTGAGAAAATCTAATTTTCAGAAAATGATCTTGATCAATTATGCTCCTCATTCTTCATTCCTTTCTAGCTGAATCACGTGTGAGTCCTCTATCACCCTCCCTCCCAGCACTTGCATTCACATGATCCAGCCTTTGATTTTTCCAGTATTCCTGTTTCCCTTTAATGAATAGTGGTACTACACAAAAACTGTAGCAGTTTCATGAAGTTGTCACATTTTCTCTGGAAATTACAAGTAAATAACATCAGACAAGGTATAGGAGGAACCAAATCTTTAAGGACTCTCATGTTAGAAAATTATTTTAAAATACTATATTTAGAAGATGTTTATTCAAATCCTTTTTATGTTCAGTTGCCTGGTGGATGGATTATGATACAAACTCATAGATCATCACTCCAAATTCAGAACCCACCCCCAATATATATACTCAGCAATTCTGTATTTTCCTTATAATTAATGCCTGGATCATGTCCAAGTGCTTCATCATTAGAAATTCCAATTCTTTCTGCTTTTCATCTGGGTTGCTAGCATTAGTATGCAGATCTTTGACTCCTCGTTTTCCTTATCAAATATCAATTTAGTCTGTTCACATCTCCTTCAGTTTGATTGTACACTGTATTTGCATCCCAGTGAGGAGATTTTATCCTCTAGCTGTGACTCACATAGCATTCTATTTTTACAGCTCTCTCTCTCATTGGAAAATAGCCCAATGCTCTGCTAAAATAAAACTTCTACTACACAAAGAAAGTTTTCTGCCTCCTCCCTGTCCTTGCTCACTTTCCAAAGTCCCAACAGCCATCCATTGTACTTTCTATAGATTAAAAACCTTGACATAATCCACTATCACATGAAAAGTGTAGAATTATTAGAAAGGCACGTAAGTAATGGTTTGAAGCAAAAGACAGGACTAGCTGAGCCTCAAATGTAAATATTTAAATAGGGGCTCTAACTCATATTCATTACACAGATTGCATGCAGAGCATCTGAACAGAAATATGTGCGCTCTAATTGGGACATACCAAAACTACATTGCTTTTTCATGCTTAAGCATTGTGCCAGGTAAGCAGAAGACAGTGCCTCCTTTTCTGCCTTTATTTTGGTTAGTAGAAATTTTGACATAGTCCTAAATGGGAAATGGAGCAGGGTTAAATCCTAATACATGGTTCTCCTCAGGGGTTCAGAGTGTTATTGCCACGACCCAGCTCATTCAGCTTCTTGCAGCTGTGAGAAAATTGTAAAGAAGCATTTCTCCTACAGAAAAAAAGGAAGGAGATGGCTGCTGAACATGCTAAGCTGATGTGACATCCCCGGTATCTGAAAATGTCCTGAAAATGTTTTCAGGAATCTGATATGAGGTGCCAGCAAAACTGGCTCTGCTGGCAGTTAAGTGTTTATAATCGACGAAGGTCAGCTAGACTGCATGACTTCCAGTGAAGGAAGAGTAAAACTCAACATATATATTAACAGTGTTCAAAGTTATAGAACATTTAAAATCCATTAGCAAAAATTATCTTTCCAGATAATTTCAACAGGCATAAACAGTAAGTACATACTTTAAAGACAGCTTTCAAGCTGTCTTAATGTTACAAAATTTTAAAAAGCTGTAATTATTGGGGGGAGAGGGGGTGATGCTGATACACTGCAGACTGTGTACTGTCAGTGTCCCTGAAGGCAAAGTTGTTTCATAAACTTTAGCATCTTTAGGACTTTCTCCCCCACACACAAATGCCAGGGACATCAAAGCAAGATATTGTAAAGGTGACAGATGTGATGTTATTTGAATTGCTAGAAAATTGTGTTAGGAATGTACAAATCTTTACAAGATACAGCTGTCTCATCTTTATATTGCTATATTTTTGTATGAATTGTTAGGATATAAGATGATAATAAGCACTTACTAATTTAAAATCTAATCTGAACACAATATCTTGATCCTGAAAGCTAGGTGAATGTCTCATCAAATTTCCTTTGCTATTTGTTCCAAAGTTCTTGAAATGAGAGCTTTGAAATGAGAGTATATTGTGATGTGTTGAACATCTGATCACAGCAGATTACCTAATGCTAACAGAAGCAGAAAACAGGGGCTTTTTTTCTGTTTTGGGGGCTTTTCAACACTTGTATTGTGCATAGGGGTAAGAATAAATCATGTCTGAAAAAGGGCACTCATCTTTTCCTTTAATGATACCCATACTGCCCACCTCCATTTCCCCTCCCCAACATTTTAGGAATACCTGTGATGATCTGAATAGTCGGTTTGCAGCACAAAAATTTCTGCAAAGGACCAGAATCACTCACAGCCGCACAATTCTATTCCCAGCACTGGACAGCAGGGTGAGTGCAAGCATTTAGCATGTAAACAAGACCTCTCTGTTTATACACATATTGTAAGTATTAGGTGCTAGTGAGTTGTTTCTAGCAGAAGTAAAACATCCGGATACTATTATATGTGGGGAAAAAAAGGTTGATGGCTTACTTGGAATTAATGTTCACTCTTTTTTCTCATCTATACAAGAGAATGCAAATCTTCTGTAGCCCGGTACAGGTTGCTAAGACTGTTTCAAAGCTGTAAGAAAGATCATACAGCTTCACAAATGCAAGAAAAGGCAGCCATGAAAGTCCGTTGACCAAACACACCTGGGTTAGGCTACGTATTGTGTAGCACAGAAATACATTCCTGTGCCTGGTCAGAATACAAATATTGTCTTTGAAATGTGTGGATAAGTTTGGACACCCACCTGAATTTTGCAAGTATCACCTGAAGTTTGGAAGTATCACCTCTGTCTTAAAAATGGCAGCTGAGATCATAAAGTAGTTCTTCAGACACTTTGAACACAAAATTAATTAAAACGTCCAGCACCTGCACTCTCAGTCTTGTCTCATGTGGCTTGTACTGGCTACTGTGAAAGAAAGGTCATTAAGTGATCTAGAAAGACACTGAGCACCCTCTCTTAAGAAACAGAGAAAATGGTCCATATTAATAACTGGATTAAGTACCCAAAGTTTATCAATTGGAATATTTCTAGAGTCAGACAGAAAACAAAAGCTGAGAAAGAAATAACAAAGACATTTTTTAAATTCTTAGTAAGTAAAACTTCTATCTACTAGCTTCTGTTGGCCTAGAATGCAGTGTCAAAATATGTTTCTACTGTAACTTATTATCTACATTTATCTACATGGCTTATAATTTGAAAAAGCTATAAAAAGAAACAGATTGCATGCCTTTTCACCATCATTTTATTTGGATGAAGCTATCCTGTTTTTACTACATTTTAAGTGACCCTTTTCTTTTAACTTGTCACCACCATCAACATTTCAGAATAATTACCTGACTTCAGTGGCTCTTTATTGCTAAAACAGAGGTAAAATGCAGTTGTCTTCAACACAGAAAAGGCCATACACCTTCCAAAGAAATGTCTGCTGAGAATGTCCAGACCAATCTGTACAGTAGCTCCAACAGCAGCCAGCAAGTTCAGAATAAAACCAGGCAAGACAGCTGGAAACCAGCCAGGTGGCAGTCCTAATTTACACATAAGCAGCAGCTCTTACATTTAATAAACCCGCAGAGCTCCATGGCACTGTGCCGAGATACATTAGCTGAAAGCCCACATAGCCATTTTTTTCAGTGCTAACTCTCTTTTTCATGTCTGCTGCGTTCCCAAAAGCATATGCAGCGTCCACCAGCTTGACAGACACCCTCCTCTTCCATAAGCAGAGCGGCCGTGCTTGTTCCAGAGCAATGCACAGCATTCCCAGTGGGATCACCCGACTTCTCCACACTGTAAGGACAGCTTTCATAGTTCTGCAGTGCTCCACTGCTCTCTGAGGGAACAACCATTCAGGAACTAGTGCTTCTAATCTCAAACTCAACCACAACTTAGGCAACTAAACCTTTTTTCAAAGTGGCCTCAGACTTCTAATTTTAGGTCCAAAAAAGGTGAAATACTGTAGTTAAAATGGAAATTACTGCTCAAGGTCATCACAGACTAAATAAGCCATAGAAAATGGCACAAATAATACAATAAGATCATATGCAAATCTGTGATTTGGATTTCTCCTGGAGTAAGAATACAAGAGTTTTATGTGATTTCTATTGCCTTCCAGTATTCTGTTCAGATGCCTCTTACACCTTCATTTGTCTGCTGTTTTCTCCTATTGCTGCTCCCAGAAATTCCACACCAACGAAGAAAAGAAACCCCAAATTATTTTATGAACAACTATAGCATTGAATAATAACTTTTAAAATTATTTTCTTGATATTAGCAAAAACCTGACTGAAAGACTCAGAAGCATAATGGTATAACAGTACAGCAGATGGTAGTTCATACTTTGTAAAGGTACCTTTCATGGCCACACCATGTTTATTTACACAGACAAGCAGAAATTTAGGTTAGAAGAATAATGACAATTTTTTCTGTCTTCAGC